>NW_028258142.1:5022222-5322500 GCF_053883595.1 Heterocephalus glaber | reverse complement strand
AGGTGGAGCATTATCCACCTAGATAATGTATTTTGTTCCTAATGGAGATTGGATTTCATTGTTGCCTCTGATAAAAATGCTTCTGATGATCATAGTGGGCTTTTAACACTTTCTATTGAGAATGTATTCCTGTGTTATTTCAGGCAGCATTATAGCTATTTGGGAACTGTTAGCATCAAACATCCTTTTTCCTACATCTGATTTTGCTCTGCTGGCTTCTGGTTTGGAGCCCACTCCTGTAGTGTAGTTTAGATTCTCTGAGTGCATGTTTTCTTTCTTTCCACCAATGAATGTTGTCTTTTCCCCTTTTACTTATTGATTAAAGCATGCTCAGCATTTCTTTCCACATGGTTTTGTGGGTAGAACCAAAGGCAGAAAGGAAGGAGAGAGAGTTAGATGAGATGTTGGAATTGAGGATCAGTCTGGTTTTTCCAGGGATCAATTGCTTGTGGAAAGAGATGGAATGGAATTTGTTTCTTATGCTGCGTGGTTGTATCTTTTATTTTAAAGCCTTTCCCTAGAAATTGTGTTGCCTCAACCTTCTACCTTCTCTACAAATCCTACCTGTGGTCAGTGTCTAGATGTGTTCACGGGGTGGATGTAGAAATCAGACAAGAAAATGTCCTTGGACTAGAATTGTTGTTTATGTTAAATTTTCTAAATGTAATGACAGGCTTATGGGCTTCAAGTAGCCGCTAATTATGTGGATCATCAACCCAGCCTTCACTTTGGTTATCAGGGATGGAGAATCTGAAGAAAGCTGGGGGCTGGAATGTGGACTCCTGGCTTAAGCACCTTCTTTGCCTTTTCAGTCAGAAAACTTTGCCTCCCCTTCACTCCAGGATGCAAAAGAAGAGCGAAATCCATTCACCTGCTGAATTCACTTCCCTGGTGCCCTAGGCATCCTGGGCCTGCAGTCTTCCTGAGCCCCTTCCCTGGCACGCTCAATAATGCAGCAGGATTTTGCTCCACCAAAGTGTCACCTGTCTAGGTGAGTTGTGCCCGTGCCTATCTGAAGTGACAGCCATCTTTGAGTCCCAGCGGCTCCAGCTGACTTCCCTTTCATCATTCCCGTTGGGAAGGGAGCGTTTTCGACAAGGTGGTTTCCTCTTCTCCCTGTTCTTCTTCGTGCCCCTGCCTCCTCCCCTCACCCCCTTCCCTCCCCACACTCCCAATGCACCTGATCAAAACATTATCACCGACAAAGGTTTCTCTCTCCAAATTAAATGAGTCCAACCAGCCTGGGAATTTTCTCGAAGGAAGAAAGTGCAACGCTGATGTGCCAAGTTAATGAATCTGGTAGTGGAGAGAACGTTATTGAGCCTGGATAATGTTATCCAGCCGCCTTCCTTCTTCTAACGCTTCCTGTAAAGAATGTGTGGAAGTTCGTTACGTGGCGTGATTCTAACATCTGTCCTACCCCATAATGGCGATTTGTGTAAGTAATGGAAACAGGTTAAATACTTCCTTTCTAATGTTGCCAGCAGCGATGGAAATGAACATTTCAATGAAATTTCAACAGAGCAGGGAGGGGAGGGGGCATAGACAGATTCATCTCCACTCCCTTTGGTGATGGGAGTCTAATGAGAATGCTGGGATGGATAGTTTATCAGATGGAAGCAGGAGAGCAAGGAAGTCTCAGAGAGAGAATCGCTGCAGAACCAAGCAGCACCTTAGTCTCCCTGGCAGACCTTTGCTAATAATATGCTCTTTTCATTCTAGGGGAGGCTGGGAGGGAGGGAGACAGGGAAGGGCTGGGATCTGTGTGTTCCTCTAATGGGCTGCCTGCAAGGGTTCTCTCCAGCTGGAGAAAAATGCGAGGGCAGTCTTATTCATTGCCACCGAGGACCCTGGCTTAAGACATAAAGGGAGGAGGGGGGACTTCCATTCTCCTCATTTCCTTGTAATTATAAATAATCCGCTCTTGGAATGGCCTTCTCTTTGCCTACAAAGTCACTTCCTGAAGTTGCTCATGTGAAGAAGAGCCATTTGATGTGAATTGCTAGTGCTATTTAAAAAGATTTCTAAATTGAAACTTAGTTCTTTGTCACTGTATACCCTAAACACATGATTTTGCATGCAGAGCAGACAGCAGGTCTGCTAGCAAGGGGAGTTTTCAGTGATGTTGGGTGTCCTGTGGCCTTGTAAATTCAAGTATGAGAACGAGGACTGTTCAATGCATTTTCCTACTAAAACGCTGTGTTCATGCGTGGTATTGTCAAGTCTCACTACCTCTCTCCTCTATAGACTATTACTTGCTATCCATATGAGTTAAAAAAGGAAACATTTAGTCAGCTAGCTTGTTATATTAAATGCCAATAGCTGAGTGGTTTCAAATATCCAAATTTTGGAGCATGGCAAAAAAACACTGAGCATCTTTTATTAAAAGGACACATCTTTGACTATTCGACTGTTTGGCTTTCAGTGGGAGCAGATTCAGGTGTGTGCCGCACCATAGTGTTGGTGGGTATTTGGAGTACCCGACTTGCTACCTGCTGAATTTTTCAGGATAGACTCAGTGCTGACTTTTACGCAACATAGCATATTCGGGGAAGCCTTTCTTCTATTGTTGCTTAGCTCTTTTAGCAAAGCACCCACACTTTTGTTCATCTGTGCAAGGAACAATGGTGATGATGAGGCAGGATTCTGGGAGCACTGATTCTGGGAGCGTTCACCTCCTATGGAATACAAAACGGTGGTTCAGGGCAGCACTTTTCTTGTGCATAATTGGGGTGCAGATTAAGACGCAGGTTCAGGGGGAATACAAACCTAATTGCTCAGAGCCAGTGTTAAGACTCTAGGGAATTTGGAACTTTACTACATTTAGCCATTAAAAAACAAATACAGCTGTCACTTCTCACCATTCTTAAAATGACTGTTGACAAGAGCAAGTCTTGTTTTCTTTAAAGCAACAAAGATGTTTTAAACAATGTTGGTCTGTGACTTGAGAAATATAGTTTTTATCTAATTTTCTGAAGATATGAATTTGTGCCTCATTATATAGTTACATTTTGAGATGAAAATATTTTTTTCAGACAAATGTGTGTATTTATATAGTAAACCATCAGGGCACACATGGTAGGTGTCATATTAAGCTCTAACCGGGACTGTATACATTGCCTTATGTCCACTTGCATTAGGATGCACAGAATTTCACATTGCTTGGGATGACAGCACATCTTTAGGGACACATTGGCATCCAGAAGGCACATTCTATGACAAAAAATATTAACAAGATTTAATTAAAAAAATGAAGTCCAACCATAAAATCCGCTTTTCCCATTCTCATTTTAGCAATGGTAGGGTTTATGTATTTTTAAATGTTTTATTCACACACATACCCACACAATGCCCCAGTACACATGTATGGACACATATCCATGTGCACACATGTACGTGCACATGTGTGCACGTTCTTGGGCCTATACACGTGTGCATGTGACACCTGGCAGCCCCTTCTCACACACTGTGGGTGCTTGCTTGTTCAGAGGCTTCCTCATGGCCCGTATGGCAGCTCCAGGCACCCCCGACTCCGACACAGGACATACTGAACATGTTCACACTGTCACATTCTGCACTGCCACGTTAGGTGCATGAAGGGCGGGGGAGTGATGGCAAAGCTGTTTTGACACAAAAAGAAATAGCAGAAATGATGATTTGGAGTCTTTGTTTTATTTGATGGGGAAAAATGTCATTTATTTCTATAAGTAATTGTAAAAGAAGAATTTTATACTGCAGTTACCATCTCCAAGCTTGCTCATTCATCAGATTGGTGTATTGGGGGTGGGGGATGGCACGACTGAGCCGATGGCATGGAGGGCGGGGGTTTTCCTGGAGAAAACCCCACGGTGCTGACTTTGTTTTTTTGCAGTTCAGTAGCTTTTCTCTCAAATGTATTTTGGGCTAAAAACTGTACTCGTTTACCTCGTGAAGTATTTTGTTCTTGTAGTCTTATCTCTAGAAATAAAAATTTCTACAAGTGCTATAAAGTATATTGCAATATATTTGTATCCATAAGAATTATAGATTTTTAGAAAATTCTAGCTTCTAATGAAAAAAAGATTTTTGGGAAACTAGTGTGTGATGAAAACAAAGGATCATCATAAATAATCACTCTTGCTGAACTTGCAAGTTTTTATATTTGTCTTTCTGTCAAAGTAAAAAAATTCTTTTAAAAAAGCATCTTGGAAAATAATTATGAGAATTCCCTGATAATAGTAAAATAGACCTAGTTATTCTGATATAATTACATTTTCCTGTCACTATAATGAAGAGAAAACTTTTGTTTCAGGCACCAATATTACTGTCAAAGGGATTTAAAGCAAGCCCGGTGCCGCGTGAGCTTGTGTTAGTTTCCAGGTGAGTAATATAGAAACAATTGTGTGAGCAGTGTTAGTGCACTGTGCATCACCTTGGTAAATAATGTGAATCTGGCCATACCATATTCAAATGTAAAAAGCCCCCTGACTTGGGGCCAAAATTTGGTCTTCTGCCAATACCTGTGTGTGTCCCTGGCACTTAAACAAATCCACACCCCGATTGACATTCCCAAGATTGCCTTTCCCATCTGTCGTCTTTATCCAATGTGTTTGTGAGAATATACCACTCAATTTTAAAATGGAGTCTCATTTCTGAGACCAAAGCCCTGTGTGGGTTTTGGGAACTCTGAAAGATCCTTCCCTCCTTCATCTCTCAATCCCGTGTTCTAAGACCCCCCTAACCTAGGCTTATAGGGTGGCAAAGAGTAGCAACTGTGGTGCAACAAACGTGACTGTCACCAGGCAGTGGTGGGTCTCGTGGCATTGGTTGCTGCTTCTTTGTGACGGCTTGGCGAGCATAGTCAGAATATATGGGTGGTAGCTCTGAGTCGTGTTTCTTTACATTAGCTTCCACTGTTTGAAGAGGGAGATGATGTACAGATCTCTTGTACAGCTCTGAACATCTTGCATCAGGTTAGTCCTACCTGTTGATAAGTCTTTTCTAGTTTCAGGTGGTCTTTTGGTGCCAGGCTGGAGGCCAGTGCTTCGGGTCTCACCTGCTCATGCTGAGTGCATAGACCCAGAGTCCCCACACTGCCCCAGGGCGGGTGGGTCCTTCCGCCCATGAGGGTAGGCCATTTCCCAGTGCTTGGTGTCGGGTTTGCCCAGCTTGTGGGGACTAGCCCGGTGTGTGGAGAATAGGTGTCCACCGTCTACCCGTGTACAAGCAGTGGCAACGAACACCACTTGTTTTGTCCTCCTGTGCATGGGAGACCTCTTCGCTTTCTGCCCTTCCTTCACTTTAAATTCTCTTAATTTTTCAAGATTCTCATTTATTTTTTCTTTTCTTTTTGTTCCTGACATCACTGAAAATCAAGGAAAATTTTTCATTCTTTTCAGCACAGTTTTTTCTCCAATCTGGATTGTCTTACTTGTTGTCATATGCAGCTGACTCCAGACAAAAGATTAATATCGGATACGCTTATGAGAAGAGCAGGAAGGGTCTTAAAATGAGGTTTCGTATTTCTCACTTAATTTGAAATTGAATTTTCAGGAAGGGGGAAAAAGAAGAGATTATATTTATTTTAGGAAAGTTACCTATGGATTCCTAATTAAAATTGGAACCAGAAAAAAACACATAGGTTATTTTATTTACAGATCCCACGATTCTTAACAATGGTTTCTCTTTGGGCTGAACTCAAGAAATAGTTTTGTTATAAACCACATGCTTAAGCAAACCAGTGCATTGATGGTTAGTTCCAGGCAACTACAGTTCACCAAAGTGCTGGAAAATTTTTGTCCATATCATATCAGAGCAGAAGTGGCCTTTTAACTTTGCTTGGCAGAGTGTCAACCTTCCTACAAGAAATCAGAGCTGTGTTAGTAGATTAGTGTCTATCTTGCTTGCATTTTTATATTCTTTTCTGACTAGGAAGGAGTACTCTTTGCCTGTATTTGCTTTCTCTGCATTTTTTATTTCCTGATATATTTTGACTTTCATCAAAACCACCTGCTCTCTCCATGATGAAGGCAAAGTTACTTTACAAGTGATCAATTATAAATTTGGAAGAAGGTGTTTGCAAGATTCTACAATGAATTGAAGCTATACATTCATCACTTAGGTGTATGTGAGCCTCTTTTGTGAATTGGCCCCTTGGAGTAAATGTATTTTGATATAATGGCCATCTGTTCATGGGTATCACATTTGCCAGTCTAAAAAATAGTTTGATGTAGATAAACATGTAATTTGGTATGATTATATAGTTCCACCAGGTGGTAATACAATAGCAAAGTTTTGTGTTTACTATAAGGCAGTCAGCAAGGAGAGACTAAAGACCTGCATTTTGTATTTGTCACTTTTATATATCCATTTTCCTCTTTCACAGCCAACTCTCAATTATGCGTGCTAATGAGGAAAGCAGAATGTGGATAAACCAAGTTTCCTAAAACCTGCCTGCTTCCGGCATGCTACCATCTTCCCCATGGGCTCAGGGGGGACTACAAGAGCAGCATGGTAGCCTGGATTGGGCTTCTCAGCTACTTTTTCTTCCTCTGCTTTTTAGCAGATACTCTCATAATCAATGAAGCCATTATAAGGTAGACAGAAGGAGGAGAATAAGGAGAAGAGTCCAGATACTCTACTGTCTGCACACGCACACCACCAACATAAGTAGAGGTCAACTTGCATCAGGACAGGGTGATCTTCATTTTATCTCTACTCTTCCCTTTCACGGTGTATGCAGTGTTTTGAGTGGCATGAGGCTAAATTGGGGTGCCCTCCCACAGTGGCATGAGCACAGGATATCTGTGCACAGGTTGCTCTCTTCATATATCCTGTGAGTCTTCAGGACATGTCATGGGCGAGCAGTTTCTCAGTCTGGGAGCTGCTGTAAAGTGACCTATGACCACAGATATTTATTTTTTCCAAGTTTTGGGGCTAAAAGAGCAATGTCTGATGTCTGCTGAGGGCTGCTCCCTGGTTCACAGAAGGCCTCTTCTCACTGTGTCCTCCATGGTGGACAGAGCAGGCAGCTCTCTGGAACGTCTTCAATAAGCACTAATCCCACTGATGAGGGCTTCACCCTTGTGACCTGATCACCTCCACCTCCCACCTCCCAGTGCCCTCACATTGGTGATTAATTTTCACATATGAATGAGACACAAACACACAAAACACAGCAGCAGATAAACACAGAATTGTTTAATGATGATGAGAATCCTGCCATTTCCATGAATACTTCTTACAACCCCCAGTGACATCAATCATTACCATGCTTGTACTGTTGGGGAAATCAAGGACCCGAGGAGGAGGGAGTGCGTGTGTTGACTCATTCTGTCCACAGGTGGCTGACCCTTGGCTCCCACCAGGTCCCCAGACCTCTGGTCGGCAACTTCTTTTTCCCTTTCCTCACATCACACATTAGCATGGGCCTTGGCAAGGTCCGTGAATGTCTGTTTCACTCTGTGCATCCTGGCCCCAGTGTCCAGGCTGCCTGAGAGCACCCTTTCTTCAGATCTCCCCTGAGCCAGGGTTGCTGAGTCAGCTGTGTGTGACAGGTGTGGGTCTGGCTGGGGGGCCTGTCTCTAAAAGTCTGATATGGACATAGCAAAATTCAGGCATTCTTTCTTCATCCAGTACTGAAGCCAAGGTGTTGGTTGCTCTGGGCTGGGACTTTCACAGCCTTTGTCCCATGGCACCCGCCTTCTTGTTTTCCCCAGGCCCTGAACTATTAAAATGAAACTGAACTCGTTTTAGATTCTTCTGAGGGATTCTGGCTCTGGGATCCAGTCGCTTGCCTTGTCATTTATTTTTGAAAGTGTGGGGGCCCCTGTGGGCTGGCCTGGAGGGTAGAGCTGGGTGCTCAGCATACTTCTTTGGAAGAACAGGGTCTGCAGGGGCCTCACAGCTTGGAAGCCCAGCACTGTGGCTTCCTGAATGAGCCCCGAAAGGGCCTCCACTACTCTGGGGTGGGGCAGGTGTTGCAAGAGTAGCAGGTTGAGTGCTGGTTGGTGCTGACAGACAGAAGTGCCAGGAGGGGTGCTTGGCTTCACTGTTATTTTACCATTATTATTACTGAGGCCTTGAAACTAAGCCCCTCCTCTTAGAGTCTTGGTCTTGGAACGAAGGCAGGGACGGGGGTAAGGTGAAGCAGGCAGAGACTTGCAGAGTTGGTCCTGGAGCAATCCATGGTGTTCTCTTCTGCCTGTCTGTCTGTGGGGCATTGGCACCCGTCATACCCAGTGAAGGCCATGACTGTCCACTCATGCACCTTTCTATGGTCAGGATAACTTGAGTGAGTCAGAGGCTGCCCTGACCAGCCCTTTGGCTCGAGGCTCCCTGGACAGAGGTGGCAAACAAATGGGTGGAGAAATGTCTGTAGAAAACCAAGGGGAAGGGTGGATGGGAAAGCTGCTTAGGGTCAGGAGGGTGGCTTCAGGCTTGTGGGGCCCAGGAATCTAGTGGTGTGGGATGGAGAACAGCACTCCTCAGGCAAGCTGTCGTAGCTTTGTGCTACCACATGTGTCTTGTAAGATTAGAGTGAAAAAGCTAACTAGTTAAAAATAGACAGCTAGGAATGGTGGTGCAGCCCATAATCCCAGAACTCCGGGAGGCTGAGACAAGAGGATCACGTGTTTGAATCCATCCCGAGTAACTTAGTGACTTAGTGAGACCCTGGGTCAAAATAAAAAGGGTTGGAGAAGCAGCTCAGTGTGAAGGTCATGGGCACAATCCCCAGTGCCCCACCCTCAAACGCACAAGAAACGGCCACTTATTATGGCGCAGTAATAAAATACCTGGAGAGTAGAAAATCACTGGGATTAAATAAACTGGAAGAGTGTGTGATCAAAGTAGAAATGCCAGGTTAGAGGTGAGGATAAAGTAAGCAGCCACGGTGGTTAAAGGCTGAGCAGTGACTGTTACTGGAAAGACCTCGGCCGCCCGCTCGCCTCTCTGTGGCCTCCTCAGAGGACACCCAAAGCGGCTGTGTAATCAGGGGCCTGAGTGGGAGGGATGTGGGAGGCAGCCAGTGTGTTGGGACTTGGGAGGGGCCAGGAAGGCACTGCTGGGTACACAGTGGAGGACCCACAGATGCTCGCAGCCAGCACTGTCTGCATCCTTGCTTGTTCCAGCCCCTTGACTTGTCAAAATTAAAATGATGACGATGATAATAATAATAATATAAAAGTAGCAGTTAACAAGACGTTTCTTATATTCCTGCCCGGCTGGGCCACACCGTTCTCCGTGTCTCAGGATCCTGCCAGTGGCTCTGCTGGTGGGTGCTTGAGGAAGGTTTGCACCTGCTAATTTATTTCAGTTCTAGTGTGATAGATAATCCGTATTTATCGAAATGAAAACATTGAAAGATTTTGAAGATTCATATTTTTATCAGGTAAGATTTAAAAAATACAGCTATTTATCAAGAGCCACTTCACCCAACAGTAACCCATGTATTCATTATCTAGAAGGGACAACTGTTAACATTCTCTGAAAAGGATCTTCTGTTGCATTGTCCATGATTTTATCACCTGCCCTTTTCATCTAATGACTTTCCCTGTGTCAGGCAAGTGTACTTCGTTTTTTTCTTTTTGGTACCAGGGATCAAGTGTACTTCTTAATGTATGAAGGATATCACCTCTTAGGAATGAACTCTAACTCCTTTATCCCTTAGTGTTGAAGATGTAGGTTGTGGCCAGTTTTATGTGGCACAATGCTGTAAGAGACATCTTTATTTATAAAACTTTTTTCTGTATTTCATAGTATCCTTTTAGACAACCCTTTAAAAAATAAAATTATTGGCTCGGAGAGTGTCAAATATTAAAATTTATCTTCTTTAACTTTTTTATTTGAGAATGTCTAATTTATAATACCACATCTGGCATATAGCAGGCCTTCTAAACACTTACTAGAGAATTACTTTGGACCGTTCTTTCCTTCATTCCTCCACGTCCTGCCCGGTGTTTAGATGCTGCGGAGACAAAGGAAAATAACTTGGTACCATTGAGGCAGAGGGGAGAATACTTGAACTGGAAGTCAGGTTCATGTTTCCATCATTTATTTTCTGTGTAACGTGGAAAAATCGGTCAACTTCCCTGAGCCTCAGTTTTTTCTTCTGCCAGAGAAGCATTTTGGTAATCCTTACCTTAAAGGGCGGTTCTTGGAGGGTGCAGTGAGGCAATGGGGTGAAAATGCTCAGTGTTTTTGACTTGCAGATTAGGAAATATTTGTCGGTGGAGGATATTAAGGATTGTTCTAAGTTTGTGAGGTGATGGCCTTGTCAATTAGCTTGATTGTAAGTAATAATTATTTCACAGTCTATTTGTATCTTAAAACACAGTGCGATACACCTTAAATATATATGATTTTGTCAATTTTACTCAATAAAAACATTTATTAAAAAAAAGGAAAATGCTCAGCCCAGAAGTGATATGAGGCCACACAAAGTGGGAGAGCCCCCAGTGTGACGGCGAGGACAGGGAGACTCCTAATCCTGCAGGGAGACGTGAATGAGCTCCGTGTGGGGATTCCGAGCTGTCATGCGGGAGATGACATCTGAGTCTCCCCTTGAGGGATAGGTAGCTCTCACCAGGCAGAGGAGGGGTGGTACCCAGACCCCAGAAAGACAGGCTGCCCATAGCCAGATAGACAGAAGGCTCCAGGGGACAGAGGGCTGGACGTGGCGGAGGGTGCCAACGTGAGGGTTTGTGTGCCCCACCTAGGCCAGGGACTGCAACAAGGATTTGGGCTCAGGGAAGCTGAGAGAATGGCTGGTTCAGCTTGGAGGAATACTGGGGGCAAGCAGGAGGGAGGCAGTCAGTCCACGGGTCTTGCCAGAGATGGAAGAGGCCTTGCAAAGCCCCAAATGAGCAGGAGCAGACAGGGCCCGAGGAGGGGTGGCCTCAGGACAGTGCAGCCTCCATGGACCTGGTTTGGAGTGAATCTGCAACAACCGAACAGGAGCGTTCTAAAGTGGGCGTGCTGGGAAGGGCAGCAGGGAGTTGTTCTGTCTGTCCCAGCTGACTCGGGAGCGAGGTGGGTCACCATGCCACCACATACTTGCTTTGTAACAGTTGGAGTCCTTCCTGCAACACAGGTGGCTTTGGAAACAGCAGGGATAACACAAGGGCTGGTCCTCACAGGCACCTTTGAGGAACTGGAGAGGCCCAGGCCCAGTGCAATGAAACCTTACTGCCACGGTCCTGCTCTGTTCACCCTGGGATGTAAATTGACCATTTGTCCCATGTGTCCATGCTGTATATGTAGCCCTCCTGCTGGTCACTCAGAAGTTAGCTCAGGTGTCAGATCAGCTGTGTTGGTATCACAGTGCTTTGTGTTCCATTATTTTACTCAGTGTAGTAAAGTGTGTTATTGTGTTGTATATTACTTATTCTTGTTAATCTTTTGCTATGCCTAATTTATACATTAAACTCTATCCAGAGTATGTATGTATAGGAAAAAAAGCATAGCAGATACAGGATCGAGTACTATCTGCAGTTATAGGTACCCACTGGGGATCTTGGGATGCGTTCCCTGTGGCTAAGGGATCTCCCATGTTGTTCGACACACCTTCATGGCTTGCCTACCTTGGAGACCATGGCATGCGTTCAGCCTAATGAAGCAGCCCGTAGGCTCTCGTGACTGGTGGGGCATGTATGTGTGAGGAGGCACACAGTAATGAACTACAGTGATAGCCCTTCCTTGACACAGCTGAACTAGTCCACATGGAATGTTTTCTAGAAATTATTTGCTAGGGATGGAACCTCTGTTCCCAGAGATAGCTGGACTAAACCTATCAGGCAGTTTCCCATAGTTGGTCCTGACATAGGTACCTGCCTGAGACTAGTGCTGAAGTCTGCCTCTCGGGATGACACAAGCTCAGAGACTGCCCACGTGGTCGGCCCGGGCACCATAGATCTTCACACAAGCTCAGTCCTCTTCAGGGTGTCCTGCAGCTTTCCTTGACTTCAGTAAAGTCTGCAGTAAAATCTGGAGCCCAACCAGCATGGCCTAGAGCAGGCTCCTTCAAGGGGATGAGTCTGAGCCATAGTTCTCAACATGGGGCCCCTGGGCTGAGGGTCTAAGCAGATGCACCTTCAGAATAGGATCACCCTATACATCTAATTAAGAGCAGAATGCAAAAGTGAGTGAATTTGGCAGTCATCTTTGAATTTTGTGAGGCTGCAGAATCATCTAGAGCATAGCCCAGGTGTTGGTGCCTGTAGTTAAAGGCTGAGGTGTTGTGCAATTCATTATTTCTCATGCTAGTGGTGCAGTATTAACAGAACTGTAATTCCCTGTAATTTGTTAGTGGGCTGCTGCTGTGTGTTCCACTGTGAACACATGCACGTGTGTGCTTGGCTGCTTTGTGGTTTCCTGCAGAGGTGGGGTTGGTTAGGTCCTGCTACAAAGGAGCCTGGTACGTGCAGGTATTCTGAAGAGCCTGAGCTGGCAGGCTCTCCACATGACAATTCAGTTGTCTCTCTGTATATACACGTGCATGTGTCTATGTGCATGTGTGTGCTCATGTGCACATCAGTGATTGTGCATGTGCCATAAGTGCTTGCTTCCCTGGAGCCATGAGCCCTTCATTTGCAGATGCAGACACCTCCTAGTACTCCTGCCTGCCCCTGGTATCCTCCCTTGGGGCAACAAGGTGTTTTCTGTCCCTCTTGTCACTTTACCTGAAAATGCTACGTTCTTTGCTATGTTCCCTTAGGATCTGGCTCGATAATGTGATAATGAATGATTATATTTAATGAGACACCCCTCTCAAGTCATATCAGTGCATTTTAATAGGAGCTTTCTGGAAAATACCTTAACCCTAAATTTCCCAGTAGAACATTATTAGTTCAGCTAGTTGTTCTCTTTAAGACGATGATGATAATGATGATGATGATGGAGGAGGAGAACAACAGGAAGAAGAGGAAGAAAAACATTGGTCAAATAAGTTTAGGAAGTGGTGTATGTGAAAACTTCCCTTTGGGAATTAGCAAGATCTATCACATTGTAAAGGGTCTAAAATGACCTGCAATAAAAATCAAGGTTTTATCTAGCATTTTGTACACCCTCCAGGTCTCTCATCATAGGACAACTGTTGATAGATTATAAGTGCCCTGAGAAAGGCTGCTTTCAGCACAGGAAGTTGCTAAGCTGGGCATTTGTAGGCCTATGGTGGGCCAATGGACTATACACCATTGCCTTTTGTAATTAAAAAATTATTTTGATAAAATATATAGCATAAAAGTTACCATTTTAATCTTTTTCAAGTATTACAGTTCAGTGGTGTCGAGAACATTGACATTGCTGTGTAGCCATCCCCATCTCCAGAACTTTGTCCATCTTGCAAAACTGAAACTGTAGCCGTGAAACATAATTCTCTATTCCCTCCTCCCAAAGACCCTGTCATCCACCATTGCCTCTCTCTGAACTTGACTACTATCAGAACCTCACATTAGGTAAATCATAGTATTTGGCTTATTTTTTTTGGCACAGTGTTCTCAAGGTTGAACCAGGTTATAGCAGGTGTCAGTGTTTCCTTTTCTTCAAGGACTGATGACATTCCATGGTGTGGGTAAACCATGCTTTTCTCATCCATTTATCCATCACTAGACGCTGGCTTGTTTCCTCCTTTTTTCTATGGTGTGTGTTGCTGCATTGGATAATGGTGGACAGTAGTGGCCCTTGGTCACCTGTCTGGCAACCTCAGGCTGGTGGCACTCTGCTCTGTCAGGCAGGAGACTGGTGATACCGTGCTGCCTTTGTTTTAGTGAAAATCAGAGTAATTTTATTACTTCTCATCAAGGAGTATTTTTATTTATGGAAATCATATATTTCCCATCAGATAATATCTTGCCCTAAAAGCTGACAGCTAGGCCTTCCATGATGGGTGATTCCAAATATTTGCTACATGGAAGTCATGAGAAAACTCTCCTGTCAGGGGAGGAACAGCCTGTAAGAGGGGTCCCTGGGGGATGTGGTTGGGTCCTTGCCCTCCCTGCCCAGCTCCTCTCTGCCAAACTGGGGTGATGTTGCTCCACAGCCCAGGCTCCCTTTTAGTAAAGGATTCATTCAGGAGGGGAAGTGGCTTTGTGCAGCAAAGTAGGCAGAGTTGGGGTGGCCTTGTAGCCTGGGAGCCTTACTGAAAACCATCTTTTTAAAGATCACCTAACTGCTAGGGAGGCCGTGTCCTTGAAGATGATTTACTCTTTCTAACTGTGCTTCATTTTTCTCTCTTAGCTTATGTTCCTGAGGAAGAATTGAAGGCAGCAGAAATAGATGAGGAGCATGTGGAGGATGGTGGGCTGTCTTTGGACGTTCAGGAGAGTGAGTTTGTATGCGATGAAGAGACGGAGATCAAAGAGGCACAGAGCTACCAGAACTCCCCTGTCAGCACTGCAACCAACCAGGATGCTGGCTATGGCTCACCCTTCAGTGAGAACAGTGATCAGCTAGCCCATTTCAAAAGCTCTTCCTCCAGAGATGAGAAAGAGGAGCCACAGTGTCCAGACAGCATCTCCTACCCTCAGGACAGCTTGGCACAAATCAAAGCCGTGTATGCGAACTTGTTCTCAGAGTCCTGCTGGTCTAGCTTAGCTCTGGATTTGAAGAAGTCCAGTTCGACCACCAGCAACAATGATGCTGGCCAGAAGGAGTGCTCCACCCCCACCCCCACCCCCTCCACCACTACTGCCGGTACCACCAGTACCACGGCAAGCACAGCCAGCACCAGCTGCAGCACCAGCACCAACCACAGCAGCACCACCAGTAACAGCAGCAGCTCTGGGTATGACTGGCACCAGGCTGCCTTGGCCAAGACGCTGCAGCAGACGTCATCCTATGGGCTGCTCCCTGAGCCCAGCCTGTTTAGCACCGTGCAGCTCTATCGGCAGAACAACAAACTGTATGGCTCTGTGTTCACTGGCGCTAGTAAATTTCGGTGCAAAGACTGTAGTGCTGCCTATGACACGCTGGTGGAACTGACAGTGCACATGAATGAGACGGGCCATTATCGTGATGACAACAGGGACAAGGACTCTGAGAAGACCAAGCGGTGGTCTAAGCCCAGGAAGCGCTCCCTGATGGAGATGGAGGGGAAAGAAGATGCACAGAAGGTGCTGAAGTGCATGTACTGTGGACACTCCTTTGAGTCCTTGCAAGACCTCAGCGTCCACATGATCAAAACAAAGCATTACCAGAAAGTGCCTCTGAAGGAGCCAGTGCCAGCCATCACTAAACTGGTCCCTTCTACCAAAAAGCGAGCACTTCAGGATCTGGCATCCCCTTGCTCTCCAGAGCCAGCAGGCATGGCCACAGAGGTTGCCCTAAGTGAGTCAGCCAAGGACCAGAAAACTGCAAACCCGTACGTCACACCGAATAACCGCTATGGCTACCAGAATGGTGCTAGTTACACGTGGCAGTTTGAGGCCCGCAAAGCGCAGATCCTCAAGTGCATGGAGTGCGGCAGCTCCCATGATACTCTGCAGCAGCTCACAGCCCACATGATGGTCACTGGCCACTTCTTGAAGGTGACAACCTCAGCTTCCAAGAAAGGAAAGCAACTGGTTCTGGACCCTGTGGTGGAAGAAAAGATCCAGTCCATACCCCTCCCCCCGACCACCCACACCCGGTTGCCAGCATCCAGCATCAAGAAACAGCCAGACTCTCCGGCTGGCTCCATGGCCTCTGAAGAAAAGAAAGAGCCCGAGAAGGAGAAGGCACCAGTGGTGGTGGTGGGTGATGTGGACAAGAAGATCAAGGAGGAGAGCGACGACACCGCTGAGAAGTTTGAGCCCACTGCTCTCTACCAGTACTTGCGTGAGGAGGACCTGGATGACAGCCCCAAGGGGGGCATGGACATTCTGAAGTCCCTGGAGAACACCGTGTCCACAGCCATCAGCAAAGCGCAGAATGGTGCGCCCTCTTGGGGGGGCTACCCCAGCATCCACGCAGCCTACCAGCTGCCAGGCACCGTGAAGCCGCTGCAGGCGGCCGTGCAGAGTGTACAGGTGCAGCCGTCCTATGCCAGCAGCATGAAGTCGCTGTCCACCACAGAGCACAATGCCCTCTTACACTCCCCGGGGAGCCTTACACCCCCACCGCACAAGAGCAACGTGTCTGCCATGGAGGAGCTGGTTGAGAAGGTCACAGGCAAGGTCATTGTCAAGAAGGAGGAGAGGTCTGCAGAGAAAGAGAAGAGCTCTCCCACCAAGGCTGCATCCCCTGTGGCAAAGGAGAATAAAGATTTTCCTAAGTCAGAGGAAATAGGTGGCAAGCAGCAGAAGAAGGGGCCGGAAGCTGAGACGGGGAAGGCCAAAAAGGAGAGCCCAGTGGATGCTCACACCCCAAACGGCACAGAGGCTCTCAAAGCCAGGGTCACCAATGGCTGTAACAACTTGGGGATCATCACGGACCACTCGCCAGAACCCTCCTTCATCAGCCCGCTGAGCGCTTTGCAGTCCATCATGAATACCCACCTGGGTAAGGTGTCGAAGCCTGTGAGCCCCTCTATGGACCCATTGGCAATGCTGTACAAAATCAGCAACAGCATGCTGGACAAGCCCGTTTACCCCACCACGCCAGTGAAGCAAGCTGATGCCATTGACCGCTACTACTACGAAAACAGTGACCAGCCCATCGATCTGACCAAGTCCAAGAACAAACCCCTGGTCTCTGGTGTGGCTGACTCTGTGTCGTCGCCTCTGCGGGAGAGTGCCCTCATGGATATCTCTGACATGGTGAAGAACCTCACGGGGCGCCTGACCCCCAAGTCCTCCACTCCCTCCACGGTGTCTGAGAAGTCCGATGCAGACGGAAGCAGCTTTGAGGAGGCACTGGATGAGCTGTCACCCGTCCACAAGAGGAAAGGGCGCCAGTCCAACTGGAACCCGCAGCACCTGCTCATCCTGCAGGCCCAGTTTGCCTCAAGTTTGCGGGAGACAGCAGAGGGCAAGTACATCATGTCGGACCTGGGTCCTCAGGAGCGTGTGCATATCTCCAAGTTCACAGGCCTCTCCATGACCACCATCAGCCACTGGCTGGCCAATGTGAAATACCAGCTTCGAAGGACAGGGGGAACAAAATTCCTCAAGAACCTCGACACAGGGCATCCTGTTTTCTTTTGCAACGATTGTGCCTCTCAATTCAGAACTGCTTCCACATACATCACCCATCTGGAGACGCACTTGGGCTTCAGCCTGAAGGACCTCTCCAAGCTGCCACTCAGTCAGATTCAAGAGCAGCAGAACGTCTCCAAAGTCCTTGTGAACAAGACTTTGGGCCCACTGGGGGCTGCCGAGGAAGACTTGGGCTCCACATTCCAGTGCAAGCTCTGCAACCGGACTTTTGCAAGCAAGCACGCAGTCAAACTGCACCTTAGTAAGACGCACGGCAAGTCGCCGGAGGACCACCTGATCTATGTGACTGAGTTGGAGAAACAATAGCGTCCAGGTATGCAAGTGATAGCCGGACATTGCACTAACGTCGTTGTTGTACTGCACTAGGCCTGGCCTGAGCCGCTGAAATCAGTCTTTCCTTTGTTGCTGGACTGCCTATCTGGACCTTGTTTTTTCTTACACATATTTTGTAGTTATATTTATATGCTCTTTGTCTGACCTGTGCATGTTATTTTTCTTTTTTCCGTGAGTCAAAGTCTGACCTTTATTTTCAACATCTGTTCTTGATGTTAAGCTATCTTTTGTAGGAAATAGTGGGGCACACTACTCAGAGACATTATTTAGCAGTAAAGAAAGACACAAATAGCAATGATAAAAAGATATCCTAAAATTATGAAGTTGCCATGCTAATAAAGGTCATAGAACCTGGTAGTGTCAACTTTAACCCTTTGAGGACTATAATCACATCTCTGTGCCTTTCACTCAAAAAGAAAAAAAAAAACGAAAGAAAAAAAGCTTAAAGGCATTTCATTCAGATCAAAAGCTGTGTCAGACACAAAACTTATTTAATAATTAAAATGAGCTTTTATATGCAGGACTGGTTTGTGAGGAAAACATGCATGTAGCTGTTGGAAGACAGAAAGCTGTCTAGGACTCACGGGGTTAGCAAGCCACAACTTTACATGTTCAAAATTTAAAAACAAAACAAACAACAACAACAGCAACAACAACAAGAAGTACCCCAGTCACCACTATGCCCAAACCCTCTGGATGCTGAAAAATGCCACTTTTGGCAAAAAAGTATGCAAGTTATTATTTAAAAATGTGTAAAAATGCTATTTCTTTTTTTCCTGTAAAATACTGCAGTTTATAGTTATTTACAAATGTAAGCTTTGGTATAAGCTGATCTTTCTATAGTGTGCTGCATTGGTAAATGAAAAACAAAAAACAAAAAGGGGCAAATGTTGGAGTCCTTACCTTGTAAATTGCCAGAATCGGCTTAAAAACTCCTGTATGTTACATATTGTATCATTTTAACCTCTTCAACTTTCTTTGTACCTTCTGGCTGTATGCTTTCTCTTTTAACTTTTTATATTGTCATTTTATATTAAATTTCTGTGTATATAATGTAAAACCACAATTTTTGAATAAAATTTAGTTCCTGCAGCTTGATTTAAATAGAGAAATTTTACTGGCACCTGCATCTTCCCAGATGCATGTACTCAGAGGAACTATCAGACAAACTAAATAAATAAAAACAGAGCAAGCAATGCACTATTAATTATACATTTTGATGTTCTGTCATTAATATTGTACAGTACATTTTGGTTCACACAATTAAATCCACTGTTTTCTCAAATGTAAAATAAACCCACACGCAGTTCTTGATTTACATGGATTGTCATGTCGTCATTATTTTGCCTTTGAGATGTTATTTCAGCAACAAGAGGCATTGCTTTTGCAATCAACCAACAAAAATTCTATTCAGAATCATCATTTTATGATTTGTGTGCTGACATGCTTCATTCAGATGATAAGTATTGCATTTTTAAAAGTGATAATTAATCTTTTTACCTCCAGTGGGTTCCAAGGATTGCCGAGTGTAGTCATTGTGTGATGGCTGCTTGGTACCTAAATGGGCTCCAATCCTTCCTCCAAAGAACCCTTTTGCATTGTTTAGAAATATTTGTAATTAACCTTTGTGTACATCTGGGGCCTTGATGATGAGTGTAGAGGGGAGGTCTTGCTCCAGCAGCACAGACCCCAGGGATCTTGGAATTTGTTCTGTGTTGCTGCAGAGAGAGAAAAAACCTCATTTCTGAGTGGGTTTTTTTTTTTTTTTGGTACCGGGGATTGAACTCAGGTCCTTGCACTTGCGCAGCAGGCGGCGAAACCACTGAGCTAAATCCCCGGCCCTTTTTTTTTTAAATGTACAGTTAAAAAACAAAAACTGGCTGCTCTTTCAACCAGTGTTTGAGGTGAATCTTACTTTTGCAGATTGCTAGGGAGCACCGAGAGCTCTCCTGAACCCTTGTCCTGTCGGGGTGGTAACCTGACCCTGAGGTAGCACTTAATGCCAGTGGGACATTCTACTTTTTTACCTTTGGCTTAAATTTTCATCACTTTGTATCCTGAGAAAGGTTAGCACTTACATAGCTCTATTCTGGAGTAGCTAAACAATTGTGATATTTTAATTATTTTCTGGACATCACCCATAACAGTGAGGATCATCCTGTTACCATTAATGACTGAGGAGGAGCCTCAGGTCCAGGTGGGTCACGTTGTACAGGTTTCCACGCTAATGCGGCAGAGTGCCAGGGAGGTTCGCTAAATTGTTCTGACTTTTTCCATTGGTAAATAGCTGTGTCCTTTAGGAGCTTCAGCCATTTAGACATTTCAGTTCAATTACTGGGTGATTATGTAGTTTGGGCTCAAGGGGTGACAGGAATAAAAATTAGGCCGATGGAGGTAGCATGGAGTCTTTGCATAATCGTCCTTGGAAGTTATATTTATCTTTCTTCAGACCCACAAATACTTCATCCTTACAGTAAAAGAGTTGTGAACCAGTAAGTGGAGTGGCACGATGGGCTTGCTGGGGACAATCCCAGTGTCAACGCTGCTTACAGTCTGAGTTCTGATCATTTCAGGACAATTATAGAATGTGGGATTTCCTTTCTTAATTGTTTTTTCTTTGTAATTCCTCAACCTTGCTGTAGTCATTGATCTATTTCCCCAGTCAATAGGTAGGGAAGGTTTTCTTAATACCACCAAGGATGATGATCCCAGACCATACTACTGAGTCTTACTATGTGCTGGGAGCTGTTTTGCATGCTGTACACACACGAACTCAGTCCTTCCTCACAGCTCACTGCACTGGGTTCCATGTCCTTGATCCCCTCTGCAGGTGAAGAGTCCCAGCACAGCAGGGTTGAAGACTTGCCTGCCACATAGCCCATGATG
The DNA here is from genome assembly GCF_053883595.1 of Heterocephalus glaber. Lineage (NCBI taxonomy): Eukaryota > Metazoa > Chordata > Mammalia > Rodentia > Bathyergidae > Heterocephalus > Heterocephalus glaber. The sequence goes on along the minus strand of NW_028258142.1, from coordinate 5,302,170 downwards.
AACAGAACCGGGACTTTGAGCCCAAGAAGCTCATATTACATCATCCAAGGACAGGCCCCAGGAGAGGATCTCTGATTTCACCCCCAGCGCAAGGCCATGGAAGTTTCTATGGGGTGAGGAGCTAGAGCCCACCCCTGGGAGATGGGGCAGAATTAGGCTTGGGCCAGGGGACAATGGTGTGAACAGCTTGGGCAAGTAGACCTGCATCAACTGCAGCCCATAGTGGGTCACAGACTGCCACTGCTCCATCTTCTGCTGGGTCTGAAAAATGAGCTGAAATGATGTTTGTTGTGAGTTTGTTAACAACATCAATTGCATATAGGTATATTTAGTACAGAGCTTAACTTGTGTTAGAAATAAACAGATTGAATAATCCAGGAAGAAAACGTGCTCACAATTTGAAGATTTACTTGTTTCTGCTTCGTCTATTTATGCTGGAATAAACATACTGTCCTTTTTTGTGTCCCAGCAAACGGGCCCCTCCTGTGGTATGAGGTTCTCTCTGTCCACTGAGCCCTCTCTTGGCTCCAGGCAACGGATCCGATCTACCTCCTGTAGCATAAGGACAAATTAGCCCCGGAAGGCTGGAGAGAGCCCCAGGGTATGGGAAGGAGGTTGGAGAAAAGGCAAGTAACTAACTTCCCAGGGCAGCATTTTTTTTTGTCATCGCGCATGTGGAAAAATAACTTTCACACTATATTTACAGTTTGAGCCTTGGGTTTAATAACTAACTGAAAAGTTTTTTCCTTCAAATGTTGGATTTTAAAAGTTGGAGATGTTCTCCAGCATGCACACTGGGTAGGGATGTTGTGGTTTAGTTGCTATTTGAACAGAGATAAAGTCAATGAAGCTCTGATAGATAAGAGTTTATGTAAGAGAAACACTGTTACTGTACACAAAAAAGGAGTGATTAGAAAGTTTTAAGATTTATGTCTCTGTAATTCTATAATTGATAATCTTTTTTTTCCTTAAAATCTTTTATTGGTACAGTTTAGGTATACAACACAATTACACTTCTCATTGGGAATTGTACCTGTACATAATGCATCTTGGTTCTTATTTTTTCCCCGTTCCCAGCCCTCCCTTCACCCCCTCCACCCTTCCCTATTTACAAAGACTTTGTTTCAATTTTTTCCTTTTCTCATAATTTTTCCTTTCCCTTCTTCCTTTCCCCTTCCCCTCCCACTTCCCCTACCCCTTTTCACCTTTTCTTCCTATTTCAAATTATCATATAATTGATAGTCTTTAGAAAGCCATTAACAAAGCATACCTAAACTACTTTGGAATTTTTGGAAACTTGTATGTACAAAGGCTTCTGCTTTTTACCAAGGTATATTTTCATTTACTTTATTATAATTCCTCTGAAGATGGTAGATACTACTGAAAGCTAATTATTTAAAAGATGCCTTAGTAAAAATCTCTTTTGGAGAGAATATATACTTTTTATGTAACTTTTATTCTTGGGATAAAATGATACATAGTTTCATTGCAGGAAACTTGGAAAAAAACCCATAAGGAAATAAAAATTAACTATTGCTTTTATCTAGAAAAAATCAATATCAATATTTTAGTTGTAAAATATTTTCCATTTTTCCTACAAAATAGCGATCACGCTCAACATTGTTTTGAATCTTGCTTTTATCTATTTATTTATTTTTGTATGTGTGATCCTGGGGATTGAACCCAGGGCCTTTGCACTGAACTACTTCCCCTTTTTAATTTATTTCGAGACAAGATCTTGTCAAGTAGAGAAGTCTCCAGGCTGGGCTCAGACTTGCAGTCCTTCTACCTCAGCCTGCCAGACTGCTAGGATTATGTATGTCTTGTACCTTGCTTTTCACACCTGCAGTATGTAATGTATATTTTCTGATTCATCAAGTACCAAGAATTAAATACCAGAAATTTTTAATCTTATTGAGAATTTACTATAATTTATTTAATATAGTCTCAAAATTTAAAAAGCAATACTTGCATTCCTTTCAGATTGTCACTATTATAAATATGAGTACAAAGAACTTTCCATTCAATATTTCTGTGAATATTTCTGAGTATTTTCTACACTTGATCTTAGCCAAAAGGCCGAGAAGCGATAATTTCTGAGTGTTTTCTTAAAACAAACAGTTTCTGCATCATATTATGATGATATATGTGATCAAATTGCCCCTAGAAAATTTGCATCAGCTCACAATTATCTCCCTGAGGTTGACCATTCCTACACTGTTTTGCTTTGTGAATACAGGAGGTTTGATTATTTAAAAATTCTGGGGGTCTTTTTCACTAGTTGGACAATGTAATCTTGATGTTTTGATTTATAGTATTTTCAGTGTTTATTTTCCATTTATGTTATTTCAAGAAAAGATTGCTTAAATATAGGATTTTTGGATACTCCATAAGTTATGATTTTACCTAGACTTGGGTGAACAAGACAAACTTTATAGATGACCCTACAGCAAGGATGGAAAGGATTTCCCTAAGACCCTGTGGTTTGCCTAGGGTCAATGACAAACGCTGGCACGGCTGTGGTGAAAAAAGAACCCTCCTTCACTGTTGGTGAAAGATTTCTCAAAGAACTGAAATTCGAAATTCCGTATGAGCCAGCTATCCCTCTTATAGATATCTTCCCCAAAGGCTTAAGACATGATACTACGGCAATACTTGCATGTGAATGTTTATAGCGACATAATTTGTAATAGCTAAATCCTGGAAGCAGCTTGTATACTTATCAACAAACAACTGGATAAAGAAAATGTCATATCTATATATAATGGAATACTACTTGGTTATGAAAAATGACAAATTTGAGACATTTGTAGAAAAATGGATGTGTTTGGAAAATACAATGTTGAGTGAAATAAACTAGGCACACAAGCTTAAATACCATTTGGTATCTCACTTGAGTGAGGCAAAGCACAAAGAGAATAATAAAGGGTGGATAAAAGGGAACAAGAGGGTGGATCTTTTGCAATAGGGCAGTGGTCCAAGGGAACAAGAGCTGGGGGTGAGGAGGAGGGGAAGGGGAACTAAGTAGAATAAAGATATACCATGTACAAGACCCTAATCACCTCAATGATTATAAACATTATATGCCATAACACGGGTTAAAATTAATAATGTCAACAAGAATGAAAGTTGGGATAGGGGAATTAGAGGAGGGAGGGAAGGGGAAGGGAATTAGAAAAAAAAGAAACAAACTGTATTATGTACATGTACCCACTCCCCAAGATGATTGTAAATTGCATGTACTGCAAACAACCCTAAAAAAAAAAGAATGGAAATGTGACTTTTTTAATGCTGTTTTCCCATTGTAATCCATGATAATGCATCTCATCAAAACCCTCTCAGTGACTTGAAGTCAATAATGTACTTGTCTACAGTCTAAAAATTGTCTGACTTCCTAATAGAAATATTTTAAAATTTGTGATTTTTGTTAGCAACTTACAGTTACTATTGATTAATAAAACAAAAAATAATCTCAGAATAAAGGAGACCCCTCCGTAAGATGCGATTGGCTACCTAAGGTCAACTCCATAAAATAAAAACACTTGTGTCATCTTTAGAAGACAGGAGAGAGGACACTTCAGAAATCTTTCGGAAATAGCTCCCACAGGTGAGTTGTTCCAAAGCTCATGGTCACATGCACTGCTGAGGACCTAATGTCTGTGACTCAGGTGTCAGATGAACACACGAAGAGGCCAATGGCCCAAGGTGAGGGTGTCAGGGAGGGCATTACCTTGGTTACCATCAGGAGGCTCTTAAGCATCATGGCATTGCTTATCTTCTATAGAGCAAAAAGTGTTTTCGCTAACATCTATTTAGAAGTTGACCATAACTGGTCAGTCTACAGCTTGAGCTGACTGATGGAAAGGATGATGTGTTACAGGTATTTTACTTGGAACAGACAGTAGAATCAATGGACCCACACATTTGATCATATTTTGTTATAATATTCGAGACATGGTACACATCATATTTAAATAGAAATTATAAAAGTAGTTTTCTGGTTGGAGAGAATGCATCACTTAAAGATCAATTTGAAAGGGGGTCTTTCTAAAAGATTCTAAATGAAGCTGAAATTCTAGGTATATTTTCTTTGAAAGCTTTCTTGAGCAAAAAGTGGATTAGTGGGAAGGGACTAGGGACAATTACATTGGGAACCTCAGTTCCTAAAATATACAAATAACAAGGAAAATCCCATTCTGGTAGCTGGAGCCATTCACCAAATTCTTCCTACCAACTCCTACCAAGATGGATCTCCTAGGGGTTTTTACAAAGCTCTAATCAGTCCCAGGATTAAAATATTTTTCTCCTTTCCCAAAATTTTTCTCCTTTTAATACATTTTTATGCATTTTTAGAGTGATTTTTCCAGTTTTCACTGAAAGGAAGCAAGAATATCCTTTTTTTTTTTCATAAAACAACAAAATGTATGAGTGTGTAATGTGTGCTATATAATAATAACTGAGGAAGGTGACAATTTTTGAATCCTTTATGACCTGTACAGTTTAAAATGATATATTGTCGTATTTCTAAGCAATAGCTTTCTGATAAATATCTCACGCCATGATACTCAATTTATATCAATTAGCTATTGATCAATTATTATGTTTGCCAATTTCAGTCTTCCTTTGACTCTTTTAGCTTCATGAAAGTTATGGAAGGCAAATATTCGTTAACTTTGAGATAGTAGTCCCCTAAATACTTGGATTTCATTTATAATACATCTATGTATAACAGTAAAATCTAATTTCCACTTTCAAAGCAATTGATTTTCCTGTCTTTGTTCTTTTAAAACCATGAAATGTACAAAAAATTAACTTGGCATGTAGATGGTGCTCTTATTTGATGGGACCAAGGGCTTTTGTATCACTAAGTGACATGACAAACAACCACATCTCAAATTTGGACTCTGGACATAGTGGTTGGAACACATTCCATTTCCCACCACTCATTTATCAGTTGGTAGAAACCAGTGGCATTGGAATCTAGAGTAATCTACAAGCAGAAATCAGATGAAATGGAGTTTGTTCAAGCTTCAGATACTATGAAAAATGTTTTAAAAATGTTTAAAACTGCATTTGAAATGGCAGTTCTTTGCAGTGTGATAGTTTTCTTAAATAGAACGTGAATATTCATTTTAAGTTCTGGTGAGATAGTTGGAACCTGGCACTATGTAACATCTTATTTGTTGTCATGGAAGCATTGTACTATCCTCCTAACAAATTCCTTTCAACAAAACAATGAAGGCTGGCAGAGAGATGTAGCAAGTTCCCATCACTCTCAGCGGCTCGGGAAAATGATAGATTTATGAAAAAAGAGTCACAAAGTTACTATTTCTAGATGACCTCTCACTTAAAATTTGATACAGTAAAAGTATCCTACCTTTTTTCAAGGCCCTTGGAATTTGAGTTCCTTATTACATGCTTTCAGTGGCTAACTTTTAAAGAGTGGAATCCCAGCTCAGGATGGAAAGTCTGATGTTTCAGTAGTGGTTTGGATGCCACTCCCTCAACCAGCAGTTTCCATGCTAGAAGAACAACCTAATTGGATTGTTTTGACATGAATAAACACATTAACCTTTTTTTTTTTTTTAAGTGAACCTGGCAGTGCTCTTGCTCAGTATAATTCTGGCAGGTAGCACCCTGGCTGCATTCATTTTCTCCATCATGAGATACCATAGTGTCTCTTTGCATGAGCATATTTGGTTTTTGATGCTTCAGAGACAAAAATAAACACTTATCCTGGAGCAATAATATGTAGCCTTATTGAAAAGCCTATCTAAAGTTCTTTCGATTAGGGAAATGCTTCTGCATCCTAGAGGAACCAGAGGGAGGGAGCTTGGGGCACACATGCGTCATCAGGTAAGGGGCTATGCAGTCCATCTCTCATTGTGTCCACATGGTCAAACCTGGCTGCTGTCTTTGGGTCTCAGTGGGAAGAACAGTAGGAAGCCTGCCTCAGGGGAGGGGAGGAACAGGCCCTGTAGAAATCAGACAGGCAGGAGAACCCTGTTCTGCGGAAGTGAGTTTATGGTTTCCATTGTGAGTTTTTTTTATAAGATAATGACCATTCTGCCACCTGTATTGGGGAGAAGTGAAGAACAGATACATGTACATTAAGGATAGAAATAGAGACAGAGAGACTACAAAGAGGTAAGCCACTGCTTTAGCGAAGCAGCTGGTGAAGTGCAGCAAGCATAAGCACTTGTACTGTGGTTCGGCTCACCCAAGGTTATGCATGGTGGGTGGCCATGATCAAAGTTATGCATGGTGGGTGGGCGCAACCAATATATGCATGGCTGGTGGGCATAATTAGGTTTTGCATCATGAGTGGACGTGAAGTTGGAAGCAGAAAAGAAGCAGGCATAGGATGACTGGTTGAGGGAGACTCAGTGATAAGGACTGCAGATGGTTTGGAAATTTCACTTGGCAAGGAAAACATCACAAAAAGGGAATTGGAATGTGGCCTTTCTAGGGTTAAAGATCCTTAAGCTTTAGAGAGAATGTATAAAAGAAAATTTCTTTCTGAAATAATTTATGGAAATGCTGTGCTCCCTTTGAAGGCTCCATGTCACTGTGTGGCACTACGCAATGTTCTCTTTCTTCACCTGTCAGGCAAAGACCACCTCGAAGAGTCTCACTGCTGATTACTAGTTAATTGTCATTAATAAGTGACAACTGACATTATGGGGGCTTAATGCAGAGAGAACAGAAAAGAGCCGCAGATATTCTAATGAGCTGACTCCTACGTGCCCTCTATTGTTGTCGAAATGAGGAGCTGTCGTCATTGTTCAGGAGATGGGCTTCAATTGCTCTGGAAAATATTCTCTTTTAATTTCTTTATGCATAGATAATTTCTGGTACTTGGTATTTCTCTCTCCCACACCCCTCTACTTGGAGCACACACACATACATGCATGCACATACACATGCTCTTTTTCACTCTCTCCTTTGAGCATGCTGAAATCTTCCTACTTGCAAAGAACTAGAAAGAAAGCAGTATACTCTAAAAAGAATATGCAGCAGATAGAAAAGAAAGGTCGCTTAATATCACAGTTTAGTTGACTTGGATTGGAACAAGGTAGAGCCATCTGGGGTTGAGAAATAAAAGGTGGAAGATGAGAAGGGAGGAATGAGTTAACAAGAGACCCACCAGTCCTAATGAGAAAGCTCAAAGTGATGATCAGGAACATGTGAACACATGTCACTGCCAGTCTACCCAGAGAAACATTCTTCTTCCCAGCCCTTCAGGACACACAACACTGACAACAAAACCTCCACAGAACCTTCCAGAAGAGAAGCCAGAAACAAGGGGAAAGGATTCAAGAAGCATTACATTTTGGGCTCTATCAGTTGTTTTGTATGCAGTAAACTTTACCGCAAGACAATTTTTGGTCAAAATTTTAATTACCAAGACAGCTTGACCACAGATTCTGAGTTCTTTCTCGCAGTTTGTATATATTTTATGTGTGCACACATCAACACCATACTTAATTCTGATTTTAGAGTAGAAAATAAAATTTAAAATATACAGCAGTGTTTTCCCTTTACACATCTCTCTTTCCCTCTGCCCAGCAGTTACAATTTGGGTCACAAATATCCCCCCAAAGGCTTATGTGTTTGAAGGTCAGATTAGATCATAAGGCTGCTATACTTACTAGTGGATTAACCCATTGATGAATTCATAGCTGAACGCGCTGGTAAGAGGTGGGGCCTGGTTGTAGGAGGTAGGTCATTGGGGATATGACCTGGAAGGTCTACCCTAACACCTTGTTCTCACTCTTGTTCTTTTCCTGTTCTCTTTGTTTCCTGACTGCCATGATGTGAACAGCTTTCCTCCACCATGATCTGCCATGATGTTTCTGCCTTGGAGTGAGCCGACCATGGACTGAAGCCTCTGAAACCATGCACCAAAATAAACTCTTCCTCCTTTAAGTTGCTGTATCAGGTATTTGGTCACAGTGGTGAAAAGCTGACCAACATACCAGTCTCTGATAACCAGAGACTGTTTTGTTTTCTATTTTTAAAAGTTTGACTTTTTTAGGTTCTACCTACAAGTGAGATCACATGGCATTTGTCTCTATGCCTGGTTTTCTTGACATAGCATAATGTCCTCTGAGTTCATACATGTTGTCACAAATGACAAGATTTTCTCTTTTTCAAAGGCTTCCTAGTGTTCCATTTTCTGTATATACTACATTTTAAAAAATAGGTGATGGATATATTAGCCTTATTTAGTCATTCTACAAGGTACACATATAAGGAAATATCACATTATACCCCATAAATATATACAAGTACAGCGGTACCTTGGTCCATGAACTTAATTTGTTCTACAATTTTTGGAAAGATGGCTAGATTTGTGTTTGTGTGGGAAAGATGCCAGTGACAATACTTGTCACCCAATGCAGAGATTGCCAACAGAAACAAAATTCTGCCAAACCAAATTGTTTGCAAACATTAGTGTTCATGAACTGAGGTACCATTGTATTATTTACCATTAAAAAAGAAAATGAAACTTAAAAAGGAAAAAAATCATACAGCAAAATAACTTCTGTGCCTCCTGGAGCCACCTAAGCACTTTCTCCATGTGTATGTGTGAGGAGAGGGCAGGTGTCAGGGCATGTATTGCACTTAACATCAGCTCTAATTCCAAACAGGACTATGGCAGAGGATTCCAGGAGAAAGCTCAGGCTGACGCCAACAGGAACAAGATGTGTTGTTTTTCAAGTGCCAACACCTCCTAACAACAATTTTTCGTGCTATCAGATCATTTCACACCGTGCCATTCCACCTTCTCTCAAGTCTTATCACAAAATGCAGTTTCAAGCTGGATATTTGATGGCTGCACTGAGAAAGAGAAAAATCCTCTCTTGCTCTTTCACATTCTGCTGTGCAGTCCTTTGTGGGTGTGATGGTGAATCCTCTCTCCTTGTTTCTTTCTGTTCAGTGGTAGGTTTGGAAGAGCAGCAGCACTTGGAATTTGAGTGAGCAGCAGTGTCTAGCTTCCTACTTTTTCAGAAGTATCCAGTGACCTCCAGATGATCCTGACAGGATGGGAAGAGATGGCAAAAGATGGCCATCCTTCCTTCAGACCAGGTGTAGGCAGCCGAATTGCATTGTTGCCACATGTGTTCTTCTTCAAAAGTGCTTAAGTCCTGCACAAGTGTGCTAACACTGAATCCCAAAGACAGCACCATGCACTCGTGTGGTTGAGTAATGACAAGTGATTTAAGTCCTTAGCTTTACATTGAGGTCTGGTTAGTTTTATTTGTAAATGCTAGAGATTGGTTCCAGCTTGGCATTAAGTGGAACTGTGATCAGCATAATACCAATAATTTCATCTAAGCTTTGCACAAAAACGTGGAAAAGGACAAGTTGAGCTTGTACCAGGCATTAGATAGCCATCCCTGAACGGACACTCATTGATCACTGATCAGCACTGATTGTGTCAATGTGGAGAGAATATGGTATCCAGATGCTGAAGATTGAAGTGTTTCCTGGGACTCAATCTCTTTAGGAATCAAAATTCCAGATATGTACTATATAGCTCACCCTGTGCTCAATATGCGGAAGAGGCCTGTAAACTGTAGATAATTTTATTGCTATTAGACTAATTTGATCAATTACAAATATACTTTTATTAGACAACTCTTCTTTCTTGTTTGTTCACAAAAATATGGTAGGCTTTTTCAAGTGCTTTTAAAAAATTGGTAAATAGGCAAATGCACTGGTAGATATGGGATTAATTACATACTTGAGTTGGAAGAGTAAAATGTTAGCTGCATCAGGAGGCTCAGTTATATTGGGGTGTACTCTATTATCCCAAATTTCATCTGGATTAAAATCTGATTGTCTTAGTGTTTAAAATGTGAACACTAGCAAAAATTGTGGTAGAGAGGAAAGGTCTAGAAAAAAGGAAATAAGCTGTGGAAGATTTTGTTTGTTTGTTGTGTTGATGGTTCAGGGTAGAAACAAACAGACACATGGTTAGGAACCCAAATTCCCATAACCTTCTCTGTTCACAGTACAGATTTCCAAGGGAGGTTTAAAGAGATGCTACTTGGCCAGTGGTCAGAGTTGATACTCTAGCCTTCAAAGCATGGCCTTCAATGGGCTCAACAGGTAAACTAGACAGGAGTATGCATAACCAAGGACCTTTGTAGAAGCAGGTGGAAGTTTTCTACCCTTTTCCAGGAGCCCCATGGGCTCCTGAGGTGGGGTCTGAAGCCTTCCAAAGAGTAGGTTTTCCACAGGAGCTGAACTCTTCTCAATTCAACAGAAGTCCTACTGAAACCCAGTGAATATATGTGGCCCTGATCCAAATCTCAACTCCTCCCCTTGGGTTGGAATGGGGCAGAGAGGAGAAAGTCCTTGGTACCCCTTGAGTTTAGAGGATATAGCCATTAGGTGACAGAGCAATCTCCTAGGAGAGAAGACCTAATTTTTTTTTCTGTCATGGTGTAAAGGGAATTCACTGGGTCCTGTGATTTGGATGATTAAGCAAACATTAGCCTGCAGAGCATAACACTGGATTTCAAAAGCCCATCCCTTACTTTTCTACTGTAAATTTTTACTTTAGCATAATAGCTGGCTGTGAGTCTCAGGACCTTTCCCTGAGGGATACAGGAAGCAATTTTTGTGTTTATCCACTTGGTACAATGAATGACAAGATGTGTACAAATGTGTCAAACCAGGATTTGCACCCACATTATGCTCCACCTAACAAGTTTTGTGTATATTTACCTGAGCATCACAGAGGGTATAATACACCCACACCACTCTAGGATTTTTTTTTTAAGTTTTCTTTTGATTCTTCTGGTAGAAGTAGCCCAATTTAGTACAATGACACATGTAAACCAGATTTGCAAGTTGTGGAGGAAGTCAAAAGTTAATCATTAGATTACTCATGTATGAATGGATGACCCATTATGGTAAAATACATGTTTTCATAACAGAAGAGTGGTGTGGGTGAATAATGATGATGATGATGATGACTTTGACATTGGCCATGTGAGTCAAAGTTCCTGTAACAGTGAAATGGAGCAAGAATCAACTGATACACACACAGAGAACACAGACCTCCTTGATTCAGATGGCAAAGAACACAGTAATGTGAGTACATATTTGACTACTTGAAATGTTGGAGAATGGTCACGCAATCAAATGGAATTATCCAATGTTAGAACTAGGTCTGAAAATATAGTGAAGGTCTTGGCAAGGGTGAAACCTATTAGCCAGAATGCCAGCACTGCCATTCAGTGTTGGAAACTGTAACAGATGAAATGCTACAAGATGCTGTGAAATACGCAAAGGCTGAAATACAAATAAAACTTTCTGTATACACCAATAGCCATATTAAAATGTACTTATTATGACACTTTCTAACTGAACTGAAAGCATTCATAGGTCTGCTGTACTCAGCAGGAATTTCTCATGGTCATCACAGGAATGTAAAAGACTTATGGAAAAGTGATGGGTCAAAATATGGCATAAAAATTGATGCCCTTATAGATGCAAACACTTATGCTTTCAATTGAGAAATTTATCCTGGAGCTCAGACATCAGGTCCTTATTTGTATAGTAATAAACCAAATGATGTGAACAGACTTGTTGCTCCCATCTCCCAAACTAATCAGAATGTGACATTCAACAATTGGTTACCAGTTTCCAACTGATGTTACATTTGCTAACAGAGCACAAGTCAACTGTAGAGTGCAGGAGCTGTGCAAGGGAACAAAGCAGAAATTCCAAATAAAATGTTGCAATTTGAAAACAGAGAATCGCATAGTATAATTTTTGAATTTCAGAAAGGTTTACATTGGCCTCATATATGGCAAAAAACCCGTAGTACTGCTGATGTCAGCATTGCACCATGATGGAAATATCAATAGGGAAACCTCGACAAAACAGAAGCCTGAGATAGAAACTTTCTACAACAAAACCAAAGGCAGAGTAGATGTTGTTGATGAACTATGCAGCAACTATGATGTCACTCGAAACACAAAGCATTGGCCAATAGCTGTGTTTTACTCCATCCTAAACATGTGTGGCATAAAAAGTTTGATAGTTTACAAAGAAAATAACAAGTGAAAAATATCATGGAGAAATTTTCTTAGAAGATTGGGACTGGAACTCATAAGAGATCATTTACAGCAGAGGAAAAACAAAATGTTTCTGCCCAAGAAACTACACAAAAAAATTTTGGGGCACATTGGTGAGCAGTTAGGGGCAGCATCCCAAAGACCTACTATGACAACAGGAAAACCAAAACGATGTCAACTGTACCCTACAAGAACGGGCAGGAAAGCAAAACATACATGCCATCAGTGTAAGTGATACTTGTGTATGGAACATGCAATTTTCATGTGTGGAGACTGCCTTGGGTATGACAATTGAAGCAAAGACTATTTTTGTTGTGGAGTTCTATTGGTATTTTCATTGTAGTTCATGTAAGTTTTTATTTCTGATGTTATCTTTTAGGTTTTGTAAGCAAGTAAATAGTTGATGTGAAAATGTTGGTGTCTATTTTAAGCACTCATTACCCATTTGATGTTTTATTTTATTCATATCTTATTTTCCTGCTCAGTGCACATTGTACCATATAATAGGAAGCTCCTGACAAAACAGGAGAAAAAGAGAGGTAGCAAGAATGGCCTGCCACATAGGAAACGAAAGCGAAGCCCATGTGCTATCAGTGTAAGTGAGATGTGTGCACAGAGCATGCAGTTTTCATGTGTGGAGACTGCCTTGGGTGTGACCGTTGAACCAAAGATTATTTCTGTGGTGGGCTTTTGTTTGTGTTTACACTGTAGTTCACATAGGTTTTTATTTCTGATGTTATCATTTAGGTTTTATAAGCAAGTACACAGCTGATGTGAAAATGTTGATGTTTATTCTAAGCACACAATACATATGAGGAATTTTATACTTTATTGATATTTTATGTTCCCGTTAACTACACATTGTAGAATATAATGAGAACCTCCTGACAAAACAGCAAGACCAGCGAGAGGTCAAGTATGTCCTACAAAAAGGCCAGGAAAGCAAAACACACGTGCTGTCAGTGTAAGCGATATGTGCGTATGGAACATGCTGTTGTCATGTGTGGAGACTGCCTCAGGTGTGATAATTAAAGTAAAGCTTATTATTTTGTTGGAGAGTGCTATTGGTATTTTCATCACAGTTCATATAGGAATTTATTCCTGTTGTTCTATTTTAGACTTTGTACACCAAAAAACAGTTGATATTGAAAATTTTAATGCTTTTTTATAAACACTCAATAAATATTAAAAATGCAGTACTTAATCTTTGTGGTTTTTTTCCTGTTAAGTACTCATTGTTTAATGTAATAAAACTCATAACATTAAAATTGATAATTCATCAATAGACTATTTTAAATAACAAATGTGGGTGTGACACACCCATGTTTATACCCTTGTATGACAAAATCAGTGTTATGCTCTGTGGGGATCATATACTGGGACTATTTTGATGGTTTAATTTTGAGTATTTTGGTGATGTTCAGTTTAAGCCCCAGAAATGTGTATTCTTTCATTACAGCTTGAGATCTGTTTCACTCCACTTTCATCAGCTATCTGCACTGAGATGTCTTCAGCTGTTTGAATCATTGCTTGTCTTGGCTTCTTCTATCTCGATTTAGTTCATCATTCTTTCAGCTCCACCCGTCTTTCAACAAGGTCCATGGCTGAACAGATTCTTACAAACTTATAACTCTTTAATTAAAATGAACATAGATGGAATTCATTTCAAAATCAGCTTCAATATCAATATTCCATGAAATGAATTGCATGCCCTAAATGGTGCTTCTCTCATATCCAGAGATGGGTGCTCTGAGTGAGTGGCTTCCAGAGGGCACCACCACTTCCAGGGGCATCCGTACAGTTTGGAACTTTATATCACTTATTCCTTTCTCGTAGAGGGGTGAACGGTCACTTTTCTTTCTACTGCCTCTGGCGTTTTCTTGCCCACTTCATGTATGTTTCCCACTTCTGGATAATGAATCACTACAAACTTAGGGTTGTCACACCTGCCTGTTTATCACAGGTCCCATAGATCCTCTCTCTGCTCCTGGCTTCATTCAGCTAAAATCTGGGTGGAGGCCCTGGCTGAGATCCCGCCTGGGCTTTGAGATCCTCTTCCAATCTCTGGTTGTTGGCAGAATCCAGCTGCTTGCCTTGTAGTACTGATGCCTTCAGGAGCAAGTGATTGCCCATTGTCCCTTCCTCATGGCTCCCCCATAGCATGGCAACTACTTCAAGTTCAGAAGGGCACATTTTTGGTGTTACAGTCTCTTTTGAGAGCTCACCTGATGATCCTACAAAGGATAATTTCCTTTTGATTAATTCAAAACCAGCTGCCGAAGGATTTTGATCACCTCTTCAAAATCTCTTCATCTTTGCCAAGAAAGATAACCTAGTCATAGATGTGGAGAGAACTCTGTCTTCCTCATCTCACAGGTACCTGAAGATCAAGTTTCTTTAGTACATAAGATAAGGTCCAAATGCCCTGCCGTGGTCACAATACACCTTTACACCTACTAATCACTTTTTCTTCTCTCTGCTGCCCTACTCTGTCCTTTCTCTGCACAGTGGACATTCAAACTGATTTACATCTTCAGGTGTCTCCAGTGCCTGTGCCTTTTCCACCTCCTTTGCAGCTAGTTTTTGGGTCTCAGCTTCAGCATAGCTTTCTCCAGGGAGCCTCCCAATTTTCCTGCACTACCTGAGGTCTGGCACTCTTGTTCTGAGCCTTTCAGAAGCCACACTTCTTCCTAGTAATAGTGTCATCCCATTTCTCTTGTTGTGCTTAATGATCTCTCCAGCTAAACTGCAAACCATGGGGATGCAGGCTTCCCCTGATGTAGCAGCTAGCACTGGGCCAAGAATTTAATGGAATTGTTTAGCATTGATTGTTTAATAGCTGGTGTTGCTGGGTGGGAAACCTGCACAGTGAGGACCCTTGGTGGCTCTGTGTGCCTACTGCTCTGCCTGTCTCATCAAGCCCTTGACAGATGGGCTGATTCTTGGCCAGGTGGAGCAACCTCCCATGCACCTTTGTCTGGCTCTCTCTTTTGGTGTCTTGTAAGAAGCTTGAAAAGCTCTGCTGGCACTACCTGGGCCTTTCTTCCTCAACCAACTGCAAGGTTTTGGGAGTGGGATGGTACTTCCCCAACCCTGGGCTCATGGACAGCTTGGCCAAAGGCACTCAGCATATGTCTGTAGCATGTATGAGTCCCACAGGGAAGTTCAGGGTAAGAGGTAAGAACTTTGGCTTCAGTCAGCCTGTTTCCTCTAATGATTAGTCATGTCACTAGACAAATTCTGTTATCTCTTTAAGACTCAGTTTCCCCACCTGAAGTTTGAGGCTTATAATAGTGTCTTCCTCTCAGAACTGGTGTGAAGATTAAATGAGATGATTCAAATCAAGTGTGTAGCACAAACCCTGGCCTGGGTTAAGTGCTCAATAAATGGAAGTTACAAGTGTGTGTAAAACTGAAGCCTCACACCTCCAGGCTGACATTCTGTGCCGGCATTGCTGAGAACCTGCAGCTGTAAGGATGGCATCTAAAAGTTTAGTTGTCTCCTGTGAGAGAGTCAAGGTTAGGCTGGGAGACAGAAAGAGAGCTCTGTGTGGAGTGCATGGAAGGCTTAGAAACAGAATGCAGAGTGAAATCACTGACTACCACCACCCAAGGACTGACCTATAGCTTGGGAAAGCACCCTGTTTGCCTCCATGTTGTTGTTGTTTACCGCCCCCCCCATTACTGAGAATTGAACCCAGGGCCTTCACACTAAGCTATGTTCCCAACCTTTTTTAATTAAAAAATAAATTGACAGGGTCTCACTAGGTTGCTGTGATCCTCTTGCCTAGCCTCCTAGAACACTGGGATTACAGATAGGCCTCTGTGATTTGAGAACAAGAGGAGGGTAATGTATTTCTAAAAAAGCTTCAGAAACATTATGAATCAGCATCTTTGATCAAAAATACCATGAAATTCTTCCAATACTGGCTTGAGAATAAAAATATTACAGATGGCACTTTCCATGGTAATAATTGTTGGTTCATTGAGCATTTGTAATTACAATATAACTAAATTTTAGCTAAATAAACATGAGACTGTTAAATCTGATGTTGGGTTATAATCAATGAATCCAGCAAATGCCATGATGAAGTTGTACCATGCATATTTCAGTGGAGGTGTGGATGCTGCACGCAGTGCTAGTTAGACCTTCAGCTGAGACACCAGTGTGGCTTCAGAGTTCATCACCTAAACTTACCTGGCTCCTTGTGTGCAGCAGAGCCAGGATCTCAAATGTCCCCAACAGGTCACACAGAGAGTCTAACCTACATGAAGGACTGGCTGCTTTCCTCTCCACGACGAGCAGTGAGCAGCTAACAGCCCCATGCTGAAGGAGTGATTTGTTTAATGTTATTATTTCTGCCAGTGGGGAATTGGGAATGATAAGCTTCCCTTTGTTAAGACACTGATTTTTGTCAAGATGTTTTAAAAGTGTTCATTTGGGGAGAGATTCAGGTGGGGAAATGTGGACAGGATGCAAGCTTTCCTGTATGGGTGGGGTGTGGGGAGCATTTCAAAGCAGACGCTCCCTCTGTTTCTCAGCAGTCTGTGGCTGGTGTTTTGATTAGCTTGTCCCTTAGGCTATCATTAACGTCTTTTAGGGGAACATATTCAGTCCATAAATATGAAAATAAGCCCATAATTGACCCTTGGACTGAATTTGTTTCCATTAGGTTTTGCTGTTGAAAAGGCACCTCTTTGGAGAGCGATGTATATGAAATAAGCGGATGGTGCTCCCCACAGCTGATGACAAAGATACTGGTGAAGGCACCAGGCACCAGGAAGGGGAGGCAAGATGAGAGGAGAGAAGGAACGCAGGCTTTTCTTCTATCTTTGGGCACAGTCAGGACTCAAAAGTGCCTCCCAGTATATTCCCTTAATGTTAATTTATCTGATGCTGCCATGCAAGCCCCTCAGCATGTCCTACCTGGGGTCCATAGGGTCCTCAGCAAACACACCCGAGAGGGTCAACATGAGATGTGTTAGAGATGAAGGATGCAAAATAACATAAAACAAGAGGCAGAGGGCTGCTGCCTTGGTCCACTAACTTCAAGAAGCTCCTCTGGTGAGGGCAAATTTTCTGTTCCCAAGGACCCACCCTGCTGGGGACATCTGCATCTGGTCAGGTGCAGCCAGCCAGGGGTACAATTTTCCAGTTGTTGCTCAGCTCTGGCACAGCTGTAGAGTCCTGTTGCACAGTAAAAGGGCCACCTCCTTTAATTTTGTGTTCTCAGGATTTCCCACAAGGACTTGAAAGAACATATGGCCTTGTGATTGTATTGGGATTCTTGACATCTTGAGCTGGAATGAGGTGCTTAAGGAGGAAAGAAACAATTTGCTCAGAGCACAGGGCACAGAATGTTTGAGGCCTTGGGTTCATGCCCTTTTCAGGACAGTTCTATAGAGGCTGCTAGGAGAGGACTGAACCCATGGGGAATCTGGACCCTGGAGTAGTTAGGGCCTCATGAAATCTTTGCTCCTGAGACCAGCTGGACTTCATTTCTATGGATCACAGTGTTCCACACTCCACACACAGGCTTCAGTGTTGCTGCTTCTACTTGGCAGCACAAAGATGTGCCCTGCTGCCCTTCTGTGTATCCTTCATAGCATAGGCCTTCCTGCACTTTTGTTAGCCAGGAATGTGATACAGGAAAAAGGCTTCCTTAGGACAAGAAAAGCACTTTCATTTTTCTTCCCAAGCCCATTTTCCCCTTTCTCATTCTTTTTCTCTGATCTTCAGAACCATCTTTACATGCCTGTGTTTTGTTCTGCTTCAAAAATGCTGCCCTGAGCTGAGTATGGTGATTTGTGCCTGTAATTCCAGTTATTCAGAAAGCTGAAGGAGGAGGATTGCAAGTTCAAGCCAGCCTGGACAGATTAGGGATGGCTTGTCTCAAAAATAAAACAAAACAAAAAAACTGAAAGGGGTGTGAATTGGGAAACTGGCTCAGCAATAGAGTGGGCAAGGCCCTGGGTTCAATTCCCATTACAGGCAGATACTCTTTAATTTGATCAGGTACTTGAGGTTGGCAGTGATATCAACCTGCTGGTGCTACAGAATTCCATGAGGCAATTTCTGAAGCTGTGTCCCTCAGATACAACTGGGGTGCCAATAAATGAGACTGCAATGGCCTTTCTGCTCATGCATCTTTGGGCAACACTGGGCTAGAACAGACTTCTTCATGGCAGGCTTCCATGTGCACTCTGACTCCTCAAGAGGGAATATGGTCTATATATAGAATTGTCCAAAATTTTTGTGTATTTATTTTGTTGTAGAATTGTCCAAAACTTTTGTTTATTTATTTTGTGTTAAAATACAGTAAGTCCTTGACTTATGAACAAGTTCCCTTCTGAGAAAGCATTCGTAAATTACATTTGTTCACATTTGAAAAAGTGAGTCTTATACACTACATCTGTGAAAGTTTGCACCTGGAATGTTCTAAAGTCAGGGATTTACTGTACATGCAACATTTAATCATCCCAAGCATGCAGTTTGGTGATATTAAGTACATTTATAATGTTACTCAACCATCACCACCATCCATCTCTAGAACTATTTCATCTTCCTAACCTGAAACTCTCTAACCCCTGGCAACTACCATTCTACTTCTGCCCCTGTAAGTTTGACTACTTTAGGTACCTTATATATGCTTTATGTATAGTGTCACACAATATCTTTGCTTTCGTGACTGGCTTATTTCATTTAGCATAATGTCACCAAAGTGCATCTGTGTTGTAGTATATGTCAGAAATTATTTCTTTTTAAAGACTGAATGATCTTCCTACATACATTTTGTTTCTTCATTCAGCCATCTGTAGACATTTGGGTTGTTTCTACCTTTTGGCTATTGTGCATAATGCCACTGTGAACATTGGTGTACAATTATGCATTTGAGTCTTGGATTCCAATTCTTTTGGATATATACCTAGAAGCGGAATTGCTAAATCATATGGTACTTCTACATTTAGCTTTCTGAGAAACTGGGAAACTGTTTTCTACAGTGGCTGCACCATTTGTACTAATCAGAATGTACAAGAATTGCAATATTTCTGTGTCTTCATGGGCACATGTTATTTTTCATTTTTTAAAAATAGATATACTAATGGGTAAGAAGTGTTATTTCAGTATGGTTTGGTTTGCATCTATCTGGTGACTGGTGATGTTGAACATCTTCTCTTGTGTTTATTGGACATTTGTATATATCTTTTTTGAAGAAATGTCTATTCATGCCCATTGTGTATTTTTGAGTTGGGTTGTGCTTGTTTTTTGTTGTTGTATTACATGCATTCTTTATACATTCTAGATATTAATCCCTTATTATCTGTAACTTACAAATGTTTTCTTCAGTTCTGTGGGTTTCCTTTTCAGTTTTTTGACAGTGTCCTTCAATGCACAGAAATTTTAAGCAAAAATTTAAAAATTTGATGAAGTCTAATGTATCTAATTTTTTTTTACCTGTGCATTTGATGTCATACCTTAGAATCACTGCTAAGTTTATTGTTATGAAACTTTTGGTCCATGTTTTCTTCTACGAATCTTATAGTTTGGGTCTTATGTTTAGGCCTGTGGTCCACTTTGAGTAAATTTTTATATGTGGCATAAGTTAAGGTTTCACTTTATTCTTTTGCATGTGGCTATCTACTGGTCCTGACATTATTTACTAAAGAAACTGTGTTTTCCTCATTGAGTAGTCTTGGAACTGTTGTCAGACATCATTTGACAGTATGTAAGGGTTTATTTCTGGACTCTAATTCCATTGACCAATATATCTGTCCTTAGGCCAACACTACACTGTTTTGTTTACTGTAGCTCAGCAGTAAGTTTGAAATCAGGAACTAAAAGTCCTCCAACTTTGTTCTTGTTTTTAAGAGTGTTTGAGCTCTTCTCCAGTTTATTTGTTCATCAAAGATTAGCATTCTTTTTTTCTTGGATTTATTAACATCTCTCAGATAATTCATAGAACCACAGTTTGGGCAACTTTACTTCAAAAATATTTTTTTCTAGCTAATTTGTCTTTCTAAAATCCTTAAGAAAGTCATGATCCATTTTTATTCAAATCAAAATAATAAAATGATGGCATAGACAATAAAATGTGTAGGTAAGTTGAATATTATTCGGGTTCCTGAGAATTCATTGCTATACAAAACAGTGAATCTCCTTACATTCTTTTGGGTCTTAGGACTTAACTTTCTGTCTCACCTCCTATCTTCCCCGCTTCATGAGGCTAGGTGGCATCTGTTCTGGATGTTGTGACAATTCGTGAAATGAAATCTTTAAAATGCTTTGAATAATTCAAAGGAAAAGTGTCATGTGTATTCAACGAAAAGCACTGGTACAGTTCCTGAATCAGTGTGCACATAAAGTGTCCCAGATTGTTTCATGGAGCATTGCAGGTGGCACATTCCCTTTTCTAGAAATCCTGAGATTATCTAAATCCTAGGGAAACACTCTTACTATTCAAAGGGTGATTGAAAGATACAGTAAATGTTTACATTAAGAAACTTATTACAATAAAAGATACATTGTCAAGAATGATGAGATAAGTGAATTGGAAGTGAGGGGAGATATTTTGAGTATTTTGATAGGGATTGATGTCAACATGCCTTTTACTATGATAAGTTCTTTTAAAAAAAATTTAAACATTCATCATATATTTTGATCACACCTCATATGTTGTTTATTACACCATAATTCGCAACAGTCAAGAAATGGAAACAACACAAGTATCTATCAATGTAGATAAATAAAGAAAACATGTAACATGCATGCAATGGATTTAGCCACAAAAAGGGCTGAAATCCTATCATTTGCACCAATGTGGATGGAATTGGAGATCACTATGTTAAGTAAAGTAAGCCAGACACAGAAGACAGGCACTACAAGATCTCATTTACTAATGGAATCTAAAAAGTTGATCTCAGAGAAGTTGAGTGTAGTTACCAGAGGGCAGGGAAAGAAGGGCGGCAGGGTGAGGGGGCGGGATGCAGAAAGGTTGATCTATGAGTATTAAGTTACAGTTAGTACGAAGTTCTGTAGTTATTGCCCAGCAGTGTCATCCTAGATAACAGTAATGTACTGTATACATTTACAAAAGCTAAAAGAAATGATACTGAAAAGTTTCATCATAAGGAAATGATAAATATTGGAAGAGAGATATATATTTAACTTGATTTGGTCTATCTATCTATCTATCATCTATCTATGTCTTAATCATATCGCTCCTCATAAATATAAGTAATTTTTACATTTTATGTATCAGTAAAATAAGTGTAAACTAAAAAATTTGCTAGAAAATTTTGTTATAAAAATACCATCTAAGTGGCAGGTCAAACATGCATTGCTTCAACTGCAATCTAGATAGTGAGAACCCCAAGACAATTTTGAGCTGCAGTGTTGAGGTACAGAAGAGCATCGGTCTTCTAGGTTTAATTGGATACATACCTGCCTACTCAATGTTTTATTCTAATTTTAAAAAAGTTACACAAGTAAACAATTATAAAAGGAAATAGTTCCGTAAGACTTATTATGAGGGGAAGAAGCTGCCCTCAGTCACCCTTCCAATTTTTCTCATACCAATGGCGATGAGCTTATTTTAGGTTCTAGAGACTATATAATGATGTTCTACAATGAATAAAAACACTACTACCTGCCACATGCCTCTCAAACCACCACATTTGTGTGTCCCTTGCCACCATTCTCCCAGATCTGCATGGTATTTTTTCAGTTAGTTCAATAGTTTACTTTGTGTTACAATGACTTTTAAATATTATTTAGAGCTAAACTATACAGTATGCTAGAATTGCATCTTCTTCTAGTACAATTTAAAATATTTCCTGATGTTTATGTATATATATAGGTTTAATTTCTATATTCATTTAATTGATATGATGTGGAAGAATTTGGTATGAGTGGCAGTTACAGTGAAATGTCAAATTGATAGGCTTTGGGTTCTGCCTAGAGGATTGTTGGAACACATTTTTGTGTGTGTCTGGATGGGCCATAGAGGTGTGGGTTTGAGGTCTATATCTGCTCACTTACTTACCCCTTCCTTTCTGGCAGTGTTTTCCTGCTTTGCTTATTGGGCACCATGAACTAAGCAGTTCTGCTTAACCATGCTGTTCTGCCTTGATGATTCTACCACCTTTGATCCAGCCAACCCTATATTGAATATATAGGGGCTGGAACAGTTAGGGGGCTATATAGGGGGCTGAAAATGTTATCTAAATTAAACCTCTCCTCTTTTAAGTTGTGAGAGCTGGGAAACTTTCCAGTAGTGAAAAAGCTGATATAGAAAATTGGTACTGAGTGAGAGATAGCTGCTGTAACTGCACATGACCATATGGTTTAGAAGTCATTGGAATTGGTTTGCAGAAAAAGTTTGGAAAGGTTTGGAGATATAGGCTATAGAAGCACTACAATGTTGTAAACAGAGCTTGATGGGTAATTCTGGCAGGAACTCTGATGGGTGATTCTGGTCTGAGCTCAGAAGAGCAGAATGCTGATGAGAATGTGGACAGTAAAGGCCAGCCTCATGAGATTTCAGTAGGGAAAAAAGACTTCTTTAGCATCTGAACTAGTGGCCATGTATGTCACATTTTGGTAGAAAATTTATCTATATCTTACCCGTGAACTGAGGCTTTAGGACAATGGACTAGTTAATCTGCTGGAGCAAATTTGAAGACAGCAAAACATCCAGACTATGACTGGTATAAAAATAAAGGTACTTTGAGGGCATTTCAGAAATCAGCAAGACTCTACCCACTGAAGGTTCAAGGGTGCAAAAGTGTAAACCATTCATTTGAAAAGAGAGTCCCTAGGCCCTCTGCTCCAGACACACCTTCTAGGGACTTGGTTCCCTAAGGTTCATTTCCTTGTGCTTAGCCATCCAGGCACTCAAATGCTGCTGTGGCCAAGGTCTATGGTGTCCTGGCTATTGTTCCTCCTGAAAGCAGGCCTTAGTGTAATTCCTGTGATGCTGATTTAACTGGCATGCAAAATGCAGAAATTGTAGGAGGAAGTTGGCTTCTACCAAAATTTCAAACAAAGGTTTGGAGGCCAAGCAAGTAACCTCTAAAAGGCAGCATGTGCAGCTAGGGGAATCAAATTAAAGGTACAGTGGAAATCCTGGGAATGTGGAACATCTGCTGAGGAAAGATGCAGGTGGTGAGTGGAGCTGACCCAAGACAGAGGCTGTGTGGTCTGCAACTGGCAAGGCCATAGAGGTGGAGCCACCCACACCCTTTGGAACTCACATTTTATCATTTTGTGCACTGATGCTGGCTGTGGAGCTACAGGACTTAATATTTGTATGACTAGATTTTGGCCTTGTTTTGGTTTTTCATTTCTATCCCTCAGACCTCCCTTTTATAATAGGAATGTTTACCCTGTTCCATGGTACCTTGAGATTATATAATTTGTTTTTGATTTTTACAGAGGTTCACAGGTAAAAGTTTGCCTTGAGTTTCAGAAGAGACTTGGACTTTCAAAAACATTGGAACTATTGAGACTTTGGGGGAAGGCATTGTGCATTTTTGGTTGTATGCAGGATAGTTATTTGAGGCATAATTTTGAACTTGCTATTGTCTTCATTTGAAAATTAAGTATGGTTTAAGGAGATGTATTTGGGTATGAGGTTGACAAGAAGGTGAGATGGTGGTTAGGGAGCTATGCACTAATGATTTCCAGGTTCCTGTCTCTAGTGCAGAAATTGCTCCTGACTTCAGCCCCTCAACACTGGTCTCTAGGCATCTCTTGGGAATGTCTGTTCTGGCCCAACATTGGGGCTTTTCCCTGGCTGGTCCCTCTGTCTATAGAGGATTTCCCCTCAGGATGTCTGTCCTGTTTGAGTTGGACCCACACCTGTACACTGCCTGCCACTGTAATGCCCAGAAGTCCAGTGTTCTTTAGTACTTCATAAATTGTCTTTACTCTTGGTCTAATTGATTCTTAAATCTGGATTGAAATAAAATCCATACATTGCAATTAATTGATTTATCACATATATAGCTTTTAATCTATAAATTGCCTCCTCCCCTGCCCTTTTTATTTTCTTTGCAAAGTGTTAATTTCTCCTGAGAGTTACTGTACTCTGGGTTTTTCTGGTTGCATGCCCACAGTGTCCTCTGACATGTTCCTTCATTCCCTGTATTTCCTTTAACTGGACAGCTAGCTCTGGAAAAGACTGAAGTTTTTTTTATGCCTTTAAAAAATATATAGTCTTTCTTCTCCTTTTTGCATGAAAGTCTGTAATTGCTTCTTCAACAATAACTGTCTTTATTTAAGATCTACTCTTACCCCACCTCCAGGGAACCCAAAAAGATTCCAATTCTTGAGCCTTTGGTGAGAGCAGTCTAGGCTACAAATAAGGTAGCTCTGGGCCTTCTCCACACCATATCATTCCAGCCTTCTTGGGTCTGCTGTCAGCTGTCATTGTTCCATCTATTTGGTACATCCCAAGTTTTGTTCCAATATCTCTCCCAATCTCTTTGTCAACCTGAGGTTATGGTCCACCTTCTTGTTTTTCCATTGCTGTTCTCTTACATTAAAGCAGTTTCAGAAGATTTTCCCCCTGAATAACTTAATCGTGATCTAATCCTAACCCTGACTCAGACCAGAGCACATGGCTATGGGTTTCCCATTTAGAGTTTACTGAACATTACATTTATTATTTTTCTGCCATTCTCTACTTTGGAAATCCCTACATACAAGTAACCTTTGTGCTTAATCATATATTTTTTAATTTTTTTAATCATATATTGACATTAATTATACAGACTGAAATATTTCATGATCTTTACACATACCATGAAAACAGCATTTCATGCCTTTCTGGTACAGAGTTTGGAGGCCTAGTATAAGGATCTCTACCAATATGGTATACTCATATTCACTCATTTTCTATACTGTTCATTTTCACTAGAGATAATACTCTCAAAACATTCATAAAATGCCCTACTTACTTTCCTGACAACTTCTTTCTGCCTTCACAATTCAAACTTAGCAGTACAAGTATGTGTCATTATAAGCTTTCTTTGATATTCTTTTACTATAGGTTCTTGAAAGACTTAGAAAATGAGCTCACTACCCAATGGTATCAGCAGACCTCACACTTTTATTTGGAGGAGACAAACATTTCATCCTCCTTTCTACACTTCAGATATTAGATAATAACTATAATAACACATCATTAAAGCCATATCCTGGCCTTAATCTTCAGAAATTTTCAACTTTTTCTTTAATATAACTGATCTAAAAAATAACATTGGGGGAAAAGAGATATAGAAAAATGACTTGAGAAATAAATGTATGTTTGCCAGCAATAATTTTTTTATATGAGGCCATTGCAAGGGGCCATTGTAAAGGATTAGAGATATTTAGAGTTTGTAGGTGTGCACACAAGCATGTGCACACACATGATTTATTCTCAAAAAGGGGTTCTGAGTGAGGAGTTAACACACAATTTCTATTAACAATAATGAGAATTGTGTAAGTGACTCTCCTCAGTCCTGGAAGTTTACCAGTTAGGGTCCACATAAATTTGAGCTGTTGACCATGTGAAATGTTCTTTTATGGGCAAGAAGGGCACTGGGAAGCAGCTACATATTTTCCTAAATCTGGCCACCCACCAGTATATGTCCGCATAATTCTTCAGATTTTTCTTTCTGGAATCTAAGT
Organism: Heterocephalus glaber; assembly: GCF_053883595.1. Classification (NCBI taxonomy): domain Eukaryota; kingdom Metazoa; phylum Chordata; class Mammalia; order Rodentia; family Bathyergidae; genus Heterocephalus; species Heterocephalus glaber. Next base: position 5,276,398 of record NW_028258142.1, on the reverse strand, counting down.
AAGCTGCACACTTTGCTGATAGGGGTGGTGGCAGATCCTATGGCTGCATCTTTATCTCCCTGCAAAAACCATGGAACAGACCCATCTTTTGTCCTAAAATATGGCCTTGGCACTATACTTCCTTCTTTTAGGTATTTTGACTAGAAATCTTCAAGCTAATACAGAGCAGTGAATTCTATTCTGCTATTTCTGTACTTTGTGCAGCATTCATAGAACACTGTTGAAAAGGATGATTTTCACTACAAGTGAATAGGTTCTTTCCTACCTATATCCTAACCCAACACACACACACACACACACACACACACACAAACATGCACACACACACACCAGTTGCTGGTAGAGAGTTGGTCTTGTAGAATTCTTTCCTTTCCTTTTTTTGGTTTATGCAAATGTAGAGGCTTATACCATTTAGTTTCTAATATAATCTTAAATTCTTAAACAATGAGAGTGTCGGCAGATAGTTCACATTTCTGTTTATCAGGCCCCAAAGTAGAAATGCACAATGACTCAAACACTTACTGCTACGGTCAAAATGTGTGGCCAGAATTCATGTGTTGGGACCTTAATCTGCAATGCATCAGTGCCAGGAGGTGGGGCCTAATGGGAGGAATTTAGGCCTTGAGAGCTTTGTCATCGTGAGTGGATTAATGACATAAAAAAGGCTTGTAGAAGTGGGTTTGTTCCCTCCCACTCTTTTGCCATGTGACAACACAGTGTTCTGGCTCTTTTGAGGATGTAGCATTCCAAGCATCATCTTGGAAACAGAGAACAGCCCTCGACAGATAACTGAACTGCCAAGGCCTTGATCTTGGACTTCTCAGCCTCCAGAACTATGAAAAATAAATTTCTTTTAATTTTAAATTATTATTCTGTGAGCAGCCCAAAACGGACAAAGCCACCTCTAAAATTCAGGGTGATTCAGTCCAAAACAGATTTCACTTGAACACAGTATTTCACCTTGGCTTTGAAGACTTTGCTTCTCAATGTTCATTAGATGATTATTAACCAACAGATACTGTTACTCATTATAAATGCTTTGATATCTTCCTGTTTTTATAAGTTTGTGGCACAAGTCTCTTGTACTACATGGCTTGTGACATCTGTGAGCAGAGACCATGATTAGCCATGTGCCTTGTGACTATCCATATAGCCTATCTGGCTCATAGTAGGCCCTCTGTGTTTGTGAATAATGAAAGGATCACCAGTGTCACTTACATCATTTGGGCACTCTCATTATGTTGCAGAAGCCCAGGTCCAAGGGCGAGTTGATAATGGTCCCAAAGCCTTTTGATAACCTGTTTCTTGGTGACACAAATTTTACACAGAGAGTCACTGTCCATTTTCCTCTCACTATGTCGTCAAGTTTCAAAGCAATGACTCATTGCCCAATGTACTTTTGAGCTTGGGATGTCTTCCTGAAGTGATAATCCTTTATCATTCTTTCCCACAGTCTTTGTAAGGAGCAAGGTTGTGGGGCTTTTGTGCTTTTCTTTAACTTTTTGTGAAGACTTTGGGGCCTCCTGCCAAATTTGGCTTGCAGCTTAAGGTTTTCTATATTTTTGTTGTGCATAGTTCCACTTCCAAATTCTACTTTAAAAGAAAAGTAGAATGGAAGAAAATTTATTAACTGAGTTTAACCTTTCGCAAATTTATATGGTTCACAAATTTCTGATTTCTGTGTGGCTTGGATGTGATATTATTGCCTTCAATGTCAAAGACATCATGAGGACTTAGAACCTGGAAGGGTGGGCTGGACATGCCACCCATGTCACCTAGGCCCACCAAAGGCAGTGTGTGGAGGGCAGGGCTGCACTCTAGCACATAGTGAGCACCCCAGTAGGGATTTTACTCTCTGACAATGACATTGCCTCCCACCCTGCTATGTGGCCTAGAATTGGAAATCTGCTTCTTTGAGTTCATAAAATAGAACAAGTAATAAGGAGTTAAGAGGGAAAATCAATAAGCTGTTCCCCTTTAGTTTTAGGGGTTGACCTTTCTTGTTAGTTGGGAAAAGGACCTACTGCCACCTTCTTCCTTTGCTCTCTCTCTCTCTCAAAGGCTAAAATGTTTATAAATTTTGAGGTGGGGCTTTATTTATATATTATTTTAGACTGTTTTAATAAGGTATCATTGAAATACAAAATGTGCACATATCTGATGTGTAATTGATCAGAGTGGATGTTTTCAAAGACAAATACCATCAAGAATCCAGATAAGACATATTCATGCCCCAGAGTGTCCTGTGCCTCATCTTCCTTTTTGAAATAGGAACATTTAACATAAGACCAATCCTCTTGACAATTTTTTGATGTACACAATACTAGTTTTACTAGCCTATAGTATGACTTCAAGCAGACTCAGTTGTTTTCTTAGTACAGTGGTAGTGAATGTATGGCATGCATATATTTAATTTTCCTTTTTTTAAATTCTTAAGTTCTTTTATTGGTACATTTTAGGTATACTATACGTTTGCATTTATCATTGGGTGTTTGTACCTGTACATGATGTATCTTGATTCTTATTTTTCCCCGTTACCCATGTGTGCTTCACCCCCTCCACCCTTCCCTATTTACAGACTTTGTTTCCATTTTTTTCTTTTCTCATAATCTTTCCTTTCCCTTCTTTCCTTTCCCCTTCCCCTCCCTTCATCCCTACCCCTTTGGACCTTTTTATCTATTTCAAATTATGAATTATTCATTGTAATCATTTTTACCCTTATTTACACTTTCAGTTCTCATACTAGAGAAATTATTTGGTATTTACACATGTGTGTCCTATTTATTTCACTTAAGAGTATGGCCTCGATATGTATCCATTTAGCTATAAATGACTCTAGTTTCTCATTCTTCATGGCTGAAAAGTACTCCATTTTATTAAAAAACCACATCTTCTTTATCTAGTTTCCAGTTGATGGGCACTTGGGCTACTTCCAGGCTTTAGCTATTGCAAACTGTGCCGCTATATACATGGGTGAACATATATCTCTGTGGTATGATTCTTTTGGGAAGATACCCAGCAGGGGAATAGCTGGGTCAAATGGGTCCTCTAGTCCTAGTTCTGTGAGTTATCTCCATACTGATTTCCACAGTGGTTGCACCAGTCTACACTCCCACCAGCAGTGGAGCAGCCCCACCAGCATTTGTTATTGGTTGATTTCTTGATAGCAGCCATTCTTTCTGGAGTGAGGTGGAATCTCAGTGTTGTTTTCATTTGCATCTCTTGAATGACCAGTGATGTTGAACATTTTTTCATATGTTTATTTGCCATTTCTACTTCTTTGTGTGAGAAATGTCTGTTCATTTCAGATGCCTATTTTTGTCTTTAAATTTGGGAGGTCTGATCTTTTTAAGTTCTTTATAGATTCGAGATAGTAAACCTTTGTCTGAGGGACCGCTGGTGAAAATTTTTTCCTGCATTGTGGGTTGTCTATTCACACTGTTGGTAGCTTCTCTTGCTGTGCAGAAGCTTTTTAGTAAGAAGAGATCCCACTTGTTGATTGTTTGTGCTAGTTCATAGGCAACTGAGGTTTTGTTCATAAAGTCTTTTCCTACCCCAATGTCTTCAAGAGTTTGACCTAACCTCTGTTCCAGCTGGTTTAGCTTTTCTGTTTTTATATTTAGATCTGTAATCCATTTCGATTTTAGTTTAGTGCCTGGTGAGAGATATAGGTCTAATTTTAGTCTTTGGCAAGTTGAAACCCAATTTTTCCAGCACGATTTATTAAAGAGGCTATCTTTCCTCCAGTGAGGGTGTTTGGCTCCTTTATCGAAGATGAGATGGCTGAGTGTGTCTGGAGTTGTTTCTTCATCTTCTAATCTGTTCCACTGGTCCTCAGGTCTGTTTCTTTGCTAGTACCATACTGTTTTTATCACAGTAGCTTTGTAGTATAGTTTCAAGTTGGGGTTTGTAATACCCCCCTGCCATGTCTCTATTACCTAGAATTGCTTTTGCTATTCTGTGTCTCTTCTTGTTCCAAATGAATTTTTGGCTTGTTTTCTCAAGGTCTGTGAAGTATGCTTCTGGGATTTCAGTTGGGATTGCATTGAATCTATATAGAAATTTTGGAAATATGGCCATTTTCACTATGTTGATCCTTTCTACCCAAGAACAAGGGATGTCTTTCCATTTTCTCATATCCCCTTCAATCTCTTTTTTTCAAAGTGCTATAGTTTTCAGAGAAGAGGTCTTTGATTTCTTTTTTTAGGTTTATTCCTAGTTATTTCAGTTTTTTGGATGCTATTGTGAAAGGAATTATTTACCCTATTTCTCTCTCAGTGAGCCTGTTGTTCATATAGAGGAAAGCTATTGATTTTTTTTGTGTTGACCTTGTATCTAGCTACTTGACTGAATTTGGTTATTAAGTCTAGAAGACTTTTGGTGGAGTTCTTGGGGACTTTGATATAGAGTACCATGTCATCTGCAAATAATGACAATTTGACTTCTTCATTTCCTATCTTTATTCCTTTTATTTTTTTTCTCTTGTTTAATTGATGTAGCTAATGTTTCCAAAACTATATTGAACAGGAGTGATGATAGTGGACATCCTTGTCTTGTTCTTGATTTTAGTGTGAAGGATTTCAGTTTTTGACCATTTAGTATGATATTGGCTGTTGGTTTTTCATAGATGGCTTTTATCAGATTGAGGTAGAGATCATCTATTCCAATTTTTTTGTAGGGTTTTTATCATAAATGCATGTTGGGTTTTGTCAAATGCTTTTTTCTGCATCTATTGAGATGATCATATTGCTTTTGTCCCTGGCTCTGTTGATATAGTGTATTACATTGATTGATTTGTGTATGTTGAACCATCCCTGCATCCCTGGGATGAATCCCACTTCATCAAGGTGTATGATCTTCTTGATGATCTTCTGCATTCTATTTGCCAGTATCTCATTAAGGATTTTTGCATCTATGTTCATTAGTGAGATTGGCCTATAGTTTTCTTTTTCGTTTGGGTCTTTCTGTGCTTTGGGGATCAAGGTGATGCTTGCTTCCAGGAATGAATTCAGGAGTATTGCCTCCCTTTCAATTTCGTTGAAGAGTTCAAACAGTAGTGGCAGTAGTTCCTCTCTAAATGTCTTGTAGAATTCAGTGGTGAAGCCATCAGGACCCGGGCTTTTCTTGGTTGGTAAGTTTTTAATTACGTTTTCAATTTCATTGGTTGATATTGGGTTGGTTAGAAGTTTTAGGTCTTCTTTGTTCAACTTTGGTAATTCAAACATGTCTAGGAATCTGTCCATTTCTTCTGTGTTTTCCATCTTATTGGTGTATAGGTTCTGGAAGTAGGTATTGATGATCCTCTGGATTTCTGCTGGGTCTGTTGTAATTTCACCCTTTTCATTCCTAATTGCATGGATTTGGGCCTTTTCTTTCCTTTTTCTGATAAGGTTTGCTAAGGGTTTATCAATTTTGTTGATTCTTTCAAAGAATCAACTCTTGGCTTCATTGATTTTTTTGTATTGTTTTCTTAGTCTCCATTGTGTTTATTTCTGCCCTGATCTATATAGTTTCCTCCCTTGTATGAGCTTTGGCTTTGTCCTGCTCTCCTCTTTCTAGAAGAGCATGGGGTTGTTTAATTGGGCTCTCTCTGTTTTCCTAATATGAGTATTGACTGCTATGAATTTCCCTCACAAGACTGCTTTCATTGTGTCCCATAGATTCAGATATATTGTTTTGTCATTGTCATTTATTTGAAGGAACTGTCTGATTTCTTCTTTAATTTCCTCTGTGACCCATTGGTTATTCAGAAGTGTGTTGTTCAATTTCCATGTGCTTATGAAGTTTTTGAGCTTTCTTTTGCTATTGATCTCCAGTTTCATTGCACTATGGTCTGATAATATACAGGGGATAACTTCAATTCCTTTGGACTTAACTAAATATGTTCTATGAGCGAGTATGTGGTCTATTTTGGAGAATGACCCACGTGCAGCTGAATAGAATGTGTATTCTATTTTGTGGGGTGAAACACTCTGTAAACATCTGTTAAGTTCATATATTCAAGAGTTTGATTGAGTTCTAGTATTTCGTTGCTTGTTTTTTGTCTAGTTGATCTATCTCCTTGTGACAATGGGGTATTGAGGTCCCCCACTACTATTGTATTAGTGCTTTTATGGTTTTTCAAGTCTGTTAGTGTTTGTTTTATATAGTTGGGTGCCCTAGTGTTTGATTAATAGATATTTATGATTGTCATCTCTTCCTCTTGGATTGTTCCCTTTACAAGGATATAGTGTCCTTCTTTGTCTCTCTTAATCAGTGTGGGTTTGAAATCCACTTGGTCTGCAAAGAGGATAGCTACTCCAGCTTTTTCTCAGGTTCCCATCACATGTAGTATTGTTTTCCATCCTTTAACTTTCAGTCTATGAGTTTCTTTTTGAATTAAGTTTGTTTCTTGTATGCAGCATATTGTTGGATCTTGCCTCTTGATCCATTCTGCCAGTCTATTTCTTTTGATTGGTGAGTTGAGATCTTTAACATTGATGGTTATACCTGACACGTATTGAGTTATCATTGTCATGACTTTTTCTTTTTGTTTGATCCTCCCCATTTGCTTTTAATTTCTTGTTGTGCCTGATGGATTCTTTCTGCTGGGCTTCCTGGGGTTGTGATCCTTGTTGTCTTTTCCTAGGATACTGTCCAAAATTTTTTGGAGTGCTGGTTTGGTATTCTTGAAGCTCCTAAGGTGCTCTTTGCCATGAAAGTATCTTATTTCACCATCAATTTTGAAAGATAGTTTTGCAGGGGTAAATCATTCTGGGTTGGAGGTAGTTTTCCTTCAGGGCTTGAAACACATCACTCCAAGCTCTTCTTGCCTTGAGAGTTTGCATTGAGAAGTCTGCTGTGATTCTGATGGGCTTTCCTTTGTATGTGATTTGTTTCTTTTTTCTAACTGCTTGTAGAATTTTGTTCTGTTGGGTTTCTGGAATCTTAACTATTATATGGCTATGTGTAGATTTTTTTTGATCAAGGCTAGTTGGAGTTCTATATGACTCACTTATCTGTATGTCAAATTCTTTTCCCCTGCTTGGGAAGTTTTCTGCCATCACTTCTGTGAACAGTTTTCTTTATGTCATCTGCACTTGCTCTTGTTTCTTCATTGACTCCAATCAGTCTTATGTTAATTTTCTTTGCATCATCTAGCAGCTGCTGGATTGATTTCTCATGGTCCCTTACAATTTTAAAGAATTTTTTCTTTTCCTGGTCACTAATTGCAATCTTATCTTCTGTATCTGAAATTCTGCCTTCACATTGGTTCATTCTGCTGCATAGACCCTCAATGGAATTTTTAATCTCCTGGAAATCTGTTTGCCTCTGTTTTATGGGTGCAATTTGCTTCCTATGTTGGCATAGGATGATGGCATGCTTCCATCATGTTCCTCAACTCCTCTATTTTTTAATCTTTATCCTCTCTAGATTTATTAATTATGTCTTGCACTCTGGGCACAATCTTTGATGTTATGTGAGAAATTATTTCTCATTTCATTTTTTCCAGATCCTCTTTCATTTCTAGTTCAGAGAGTCCAAGTGGTTGAGTTTCAGACTGTTCCATCTTGTTTCCTTTTGCGGTTGCTGTGGGTGATCTGGAAGTCTGGTTCTGAGGCTTGTTTACCTGTCTTCTCATTTTGATGGGGGGTGGGTTTTGTGTTCCTGGCGCCAGTGCAGCTCACCTCCTCTGTGCTGGGAGCTGTGGCATGCCTACCCAGAAGCCTCCTCCTGGCTGGGAGCTATGGCATTCTGACCTGGATGTCTCCTCTGGGCTGGGAGCCATGGCACACCGACCTGGAGGCCTCTTCTGTGCTGGGAGCTGTGGCATGCCTACCTGGACACTTCCTCCAGGCTGGGACCCATGGCACATCGACCAAGAAGCCTCTTGCATGCTGGGAGCCATGGCATGTCTCTGCCAACTGCTGGTGTCACGTGAATGTCCCAGGTTGTCACCCACAGATCCACCTGAGGCTTCTCCCTGCCTCCCCTGCCCCATCCAGTGATCCCTATCTTGGGGGGCTCCACCCTCCATTGCATCTCCTTTGTTAGGTTGATTCCTAGATATTTCATTTTTTTGGATGCTATGGTAAAAGGAATTGTTTCACTAATTTCTCTCTCAGTGAGTCTATTATTTGTGTACAAGAAGGCTATTGTTTTTCGAGTGTTGACCTTGTATCCAGCTACTCTAGTGAATCTTTCAATTAAGTCTAGAAGTCTTTTGGCAGAGTTTTTTGGGTCTTTTATGTAAAGTATCATATCATCAGTAAATAATGACAGCTTAACTTCTTCCTTTCCTATCTTTATTCCTTTTATTTCTTTCTCTTGTCTAATTGCTGTGGCTAATGTTTCCAGAACTATATTGAACAGGAGTGGCGATAGTGGGCATCCTTGCCTTGTTCCTGATTTTAGCGTGATATTTTTCAGTTTTTGACCATTTAGTATGATATTGGCTGTTATTTTTTCATAGATATTCATTTTTCTTTTAAGGCAAATAATGTATGAGTTGTTTTTTCTTATCTAAAACTTCAGCATTCAGGTTTAATTGCAGTGCTGGCACTTTGGAATCAGTAAGTGGGGTTTGAGTTGAAGTTTGAGCACTCATCTCTAAAAGGCTCACAATCACTGTCCTAGTATGTTTTTGAATATTTTAATAAATATTTCAGGGAAAAAAGATTAGATAGGTTTTATGGTGGAAAATAAATCTTTCAACTTATGTCTCCTGGCTGCTCAGTTACCTTCAGGAGGTAACCTCTGTTGACATTGAGGAGGTAACCCCTGTTAGTGATTTCTTGCACAGACTAAAATAGGTTCTTAGTAATTCTTGTTGAGTCCCTTGTACCCCTAGCTGTTCACAATTGCTTTTCTATGTTTTCCTGTGGCCAGCTGAAAATATTTGTGGGACAGGAGGTTTGTTCTCGGCAGGTCCAAGTTTTTCATGCATGGTTTGATAAACAAATAACGTGCTACCCACATATTAGTCAATTTTTCTTTGCCAGCACCAAATATGTGACATACACAATTTAAAGGAAGAAGAGTTTATTTAGCTTCACGGTTTTGAGGTTTTAGTCCACGGTTAGCTGGCTCTGAGGAAGAAACAACGTTGTGGAAGGGCATGGTGGAGGAAAGGTGCTCACCTCATGGCAGCCAGGAAGCAGAGAGCAAGGAAAGAGCCAGAGAAAAAGGGCCAAGGACTAGATATAGTCCTTAAGGTCACATTCCCATAAACCATCTAGACATACCCGGAAATTTGACTTCTCCTAGCTATTTCTCAAGCCAATCAAGTTGACACTGAAAATTAACTGTCACAACTATGTCTGCTCTCCCTTGATGCCGGGTGTTATGCTCAGTCATTTAGACATTATCTCATTTAATTCCGTAAGATGCCTTGTGAGCAAAGGCTCTCAATAGGCCTAGACATCCACAATGTCTCACATCCAAGATATAGTGGAGTCATGTTGCCACTGATGTTTATTTCCGGCACCTGTCCTTGATCACTGAACTCAAGGGTTCCTGGGATCAAAGTCCTTGGCCTCTTTGCTTATCAAGCTATTCATTTTAAGCTCTTGTCTAAAATTTCTGGGAAATGAGTATTGCCCAACAGGCCCAGTGTCTGAATTTTTCTGCTCCCCCATGCCTTTTCTCACACTGGCAGAGAATGGCTTTCGTAATGGCTTGCATGTCAGTTGCTATGGCTTTGGAAGGAATTATGCTCTGAGGGAGATTGATTTTTTCCTTCCACACAAAGAAGAGCTTTTTGGCCTAGAGTTTAGGTCCTAGTGTCGAGTAGTGTCCCAGGAGCTGGTGATGGTTTCCTAGATGGGGCAGAACTTGACCATGGCAAACTGAGCCATCACAGTACATGAGAAGCCTCTTCAGTGAAGGCTTTGAAATTTACACCATGAAGCCAGACCATCAGATGGCTAATCTCAAAACCCTATGGAGAAAGATGTGGAACAATTGGGTTGAAACCAGAATTGAAAGACCTGAACACAGCAGAGTGGTAGACTTTAGCCCTGGAACACAAGTGCCACGGTGTCTGGAATGGGATACTCAGCTATGGCTGAGGAGAGAACCAATTCTCTCTGTAGAGCTGTGGCCCCAAGTTCTCCTGAACAGGGATGTCATAGGTGCTATAGCATAGACAGGTAGCAAATACCAACAGGAGTTACCAGCACTGAATGCATGGTGATTGTCAAGACATCTTTGTATTTTGACCTCCCCAAAAGTCACATTAATATAATGTCTGATGTTCGTGGTCTAGCCCTGTGTTGAGCTTTAATACTTAACCAAATTGGAGTTCTGGGAAGAAATTGCCAATCCCAGTGGATAGCAGCTGACATGGTGCCAAAAGCAGAAAGCTGTGGCTCTGCTTGTACTTCCTATGGGGCACTGGCCATGATGAAGGGGCGCATGCTGGGATATCCTCTCATCTGTTCCAGGTCAGTGTAAACTGACTGAGAAAATTTCTCAATTGGCTTAAATTTTTAAAAAATAATTCTATCTGGGACTGATTTGGTAATCTGTCTTTCCACGAGCATGAAGACGTACCGGCTTGATGTGCAGATAGCGTTATCTTTGTTTAAATTTTTTTTCATTTTTGTTTTGAGACAAGATCTCTCCGTGTAGTCCAGGGTGGCTTTGCAATTGCTATGTAGCCCAGACTAGTCTTAAGTTTTTGATCCTCCTGCCTCAGCCTCTTGAGTGCTGGGATGTAACACCATCCCTGGTTCGGGTAGCAGGTTTTAATAAATAATGTCTGCATCCCTGGCTGCCTGCCCAGTAACAACAAAAGGTGCTTTCTGAGGTGCTGGGAAGCTCAGGAATTGCCAGGAGGGTGGCACATAGCTCTGTACCAGGTTGATCCAGAGAGGAGAGATGAACTTTCCATTTTAGGGAAAGCACTATGTGTGCATGTGTGTGTGCATGTGGTAGGGCATTGATGTGCTCCATGTGTTTCCTATTGACTCCTACTTTTCAAATATTTGCCTTTGTTCTTATGATAACTGCTACCATTTATTTAATTTACTTCCCATGTTCTTGGTTTATTCTTTCCCCTTTGTCTGGAATCCTTTTCCACTGTGTCATTTAGCTTATTCTTACTCATCCTTCAAGTCTGAGGTTAGAGCCCAACCACAAGATTTGGATTACAGGAACAGAATGGGGCTCCTGGAGTGTCCTGTGAGTACCTCTTAACCTCCTCACAAACAGAAATGGTACATCTGGAGTGCTTTGAGGGGCTGGAGCCCGGGTAAGCGCACTGGGAACATTTATTGAATAGATGCATTAAGTGACATGAATTAGATGTTAGGAACATAATTCAGAAGGTAGTCAGGTTTTACTTATGGGGCTGAGATTTAGGGGCAAGAGACCAAGTAGAGATCATTCAGGGAGCCCCAACCCTTGGAAGAGCTGGGGACTAGACAGGACTAAGGCAGAATTATGGTAAAATTAATGAGGCTTCAGGGACCCTCCCTGTATTGTCCCTTCTAAGGCCCCAGAAACAGTGTTTTCATGTAATTGTATGATTTATTTTGAACAATACTTTATTTTTCTTAAAGAAATTCTCTAAATAATATAAACATACAGGGGTCCCAAACTTACATTTGACCCTTAGAAGGATTAAAAGATGAGCTCTTTGGTGAAAAATGTTTAAAGAAATAAGGGAACAGAGCAACATAATTAAGTGAAAACAAAACCAGTTTTTTGAGCGTTGCTACCTTGCTAATATTCTTCCTTGGTTTTAGAGCAATAAGTTTTAATCATGGATAATTCCACCTATGAGAACTTACTCTAAAATGAAACTATCCCAACAGCAAAGATACAAGTTTTCAGAAAACCTTCTTTACATGATTTTGTGAATTCAGAAAGATTTCAAATTTTAATGAACTTTACAAGACACAAAGTAGGAAAACCCTTGCCTCCCAGCCCCTTCTCCTGTTCCAGCTTCACTTCTCTGAGTCTCATGCTTTCCCCTCCCTCTTACATAAGTCCTTCCACATTCTCCAGTAAACCCATTGTGAGCCTGATTGCTGTCATATGGCTCTTGGATTCCTTCTTGCTAACTGTTAACAATCATTCCAAAACAGTGGTGGGTTTTAACTATCCTACCCAAAAATCAATTTCAGGCAAAGATTTCTAACAAAATAGTATCTTATGTGGACCCAGGCCCATGATCACTCTCTCTTCTTCAGGTAATTATGTGTGCAGTACATAGGAGACTTTTATAATCAAGGCTGAGACCTGTAAGGAGAATCTTGTTGGATTTTGCATAACTCTGGTACCTCTAGGATTTATTTATTTATCACAAAGATGAAATAAATACTGATCACTAGACACTATTTGCTGTATGTTGCTTGATACCACACACACAATTATCATTGTATATATTTTCTACTAGCAGATGATTAACTTCTCTCTTTGTCTCCACAGATTTTACTAAGTAGATATTACCTTATTTTACAGATGAGGAAGCTGACCTTTGGCTATTTTAAGAAGCTTGTCTGGGAGTTGGGTGTGGTGGCACACACCTGTAATCCCAGCATTCTGGGAGACTGAGAAAGGAGGATCGTAAATTCCGGCCCAGTCTGGGTAACTTAGTCTTTGTAAGATCCTGTCTCAGAGTTTTACAAAAGGGCCTGGGATGCAGCTCAGTGCAAAAGTCCTGGGTTTAATCCCCAGTATCAAAAAAAAAGTTTGTTTGGGGTCACTGAGGCCTCCAGGCTCTCATGCTCTGCCTATAACCCCTCTGGATGGCATGAATAAAAGCCTCCCTTTCAGCAAGTAAAACAGAGAAAGTCAAGAGTCATAAGTACATGTCATTAAATCCTGTGCCAAGCATAAGAAAACATTTTGCTAGAAGAAAAGCTAAATGGAGGAGCTCACATATCACCAGCCACCCCCTAGTTGCCATGTAGGGGCACTCAGACTGGTCCTGCATAACCTCAGGGACTGATCTCAGGGACCATAATGCAAATGGTGATGCCTGGAGCTAGGCAAGGTGGTAACCCTGCTAGCCCTCACTCCCCCACAGTGTTTTGGACTCTGCTTTATGGCAGTCACTAAGATTGCTCACTGAGATCCCAGGTACCGTGATAGGATTGAAATTCCCAGCCCCTTGGAATTAGGCTGTGACTTGATTTGGCCAGTAGAATGTGAGAAGCATTATTGTGAATTACTTCAAGCAAAAGCCCACAACAGCTGGTACTAGGTTGCATGAATTTCCTGTGGATGAGGTAACAAAGTCCCACATTGAGTGGCTTTAAACAGCAGAAGTTTATTGCTTCACAGTTCTGGAGGCCAGAAGTCCCTGACCAGAGGCTGCAGAGGGCTGCATTCCTTCTGAAGGCTCTAGGGGAGAATCTTCCCCAGCTTCTTCCAGCTTGTTACGGCTTCAGTGATGTTGGGCCCATTTGGTTTGTGGATACATCACTGTCATCTCTGCCTCTGTTTTCACACATTGTCTCCATGTATGTCTGTGTCCTCTCCCCTACTTAGCTATATTAGTGCTAGGGTCCACCCTAACCCAGTATGACCTCATCTTAACTCATTATATCTGCAACAGCCCTACTTTCAAATAAGGTCTGAGTCTGATATACTGGGGGTTAGGCCTTTAACATGTCTTTTAGAAGGACGTACTTCACCCCCTAGAAATCATTCACCATGAGTCCTTTCCCTGCTACAACCAGCTCCATCTGCTGTGTTTCCATCAGGACAATGTTAAATATAGCTCCAAGTTGCACAAACAAGCAAAAGCCATTTGTAAGCTGCTGAGATAGTCTGATTATTCATTCATAACTTAGGCTATTCTAATATACCAACATAAATCTAAATAATACACATCTTTTGATTCCTAACTTTGTAGAAGATGTATTAACTCGCTTAGTCAAAGACTGCTAATTATCCCTCCATTTCCATGCTCTCTTTCCTCCCCTAAAAGCCTGTGGTATGGCTCAGGGAGGTTCAGTGGGTAAGATCTGGCCTATGGGATGCAAGGGGTAAAATGTGAAGTTTCTGGGTCGCATCCTTGAAGGGAATATGCTTGCTCTTCATCCTCTTGTCCCTTCAAGTGGCTGGGGGGGGGGGATCCAGGAGCAAGCAAGCACATGAGGGCCATACTGTGGGCAGTGGTAGGAAGAGGGAGAAGATCCTGGTTCCCAGAGCACCTGGTGGTGTAGAGACTCCTTCCTTCCCTAGGTCACCACTGTCTCTGCATTGCTACTCAAGAAGAAAAATAATAAGCTGTTATCTTATTTGAGCCTTTGACATTGCACATCTCAGTATCACAGGGGCCCGGGTTGGGCCCTAACCAATGTGTACTCCAATGGGAAAATATGAGAACTGAATCCCTTCAACTCATCTTCTCCTCTTGACCTCTTCAGGGTGTTTGGTATTCTTTTTAGTTTTTCTTATTGCTGTCTGAGTGACTTAAAAAAAAAAAGAAACACTTATGCCTCTATTTCTTACTCCATCAACTTGACTTCCTAATTTGTAAAATGAAGACATTAACACTCCTATCTTGTCTTCCACATCCTGCTTTCTGTCAGCTACACATTTTACAAGGTTGTTAACATTTACATTATGTCCTACAACCACAAACAAGTTTGTTCAGGTGGATTCCCAAAGTTTAAAATGAAAAGGCTGTGTTTACATGCTATATAAATAGTGCTCACTAAGGGCCAAGTATAACATGAGAACCATTTCCCTTTCAAAGAGTGTAAGTTGATTCCCTGACTACTGAAACCAGCCTTGAAATCAACCAGACTCTTAAATGATGTCAGTTCCCTAAAATCAAGTGAGTTCATTCCTTTGCATTTATTTGTTAAGGCCCATTATGGAGCAGTGAGTTTTGAGGAGGGAATCCAACAGGGAATAGATCATCCCAAATCCTTATTCTTGTGGAGTTTATAGTTATAGATAGAATTTAAACAGAGACAGAAATTAAACAAGATGCATAGGGTTCTGATACAAATGGAAAAGAGGCAGGAAAGCAAAGGAGGTAGACAGTTGGAGGGCATGGCTTCTGGGCCTCACTGAGAAGGCAACAGAGGAGTAAATGCCAGAATTAATACAAGAACCCAACCTATGATGATCAGGGAAGAACATTCCAGAAAGGGGGGAGCTGATCCAAGGTGATAACCATGGTGGGCAGTGCAGTGAAACCTGGGGACCAGGGAGTGAGAGGGGCCCTGGTCAGTAGGTTATCGGTCCTGGTGGGGCTGAATGGCCAGTGGTTAGAATTGGAAGCTGAAGGGTTGAGCCAGTCAGGCAAGAAGAGAGGGCTCAGGGTGCCATGCCTGATGCTGAGGCTGAGGAGGAGAATGAGCGTGGTCTTTTAGGGACTCGGGGATGACCGACCACCAGTGAGGTGAGTGGAAGCACAGGTCCGGAGCTGGGAGCCTTCAAACAGGGCAATCCCAGGCGCTGGCATGGGACAGTCACAGAATAGGAGCTCTGTGCAGGTATGTGTGGGGGTGGTCACAGCTTCGTTTGCTCTGTATCTTAACTGCCACATTTTTTGATTGTTTTCTTCAAATTTCTAACTGCTTTTTAGATTTTTAATCCAGAATGAATGCGTTCCTAACTGACCTTGAGGGACCTTCCTGTTGGGTCCCTCACCTCTCTGTGGCTGGCAGGTGGCATCCCCTTCTTGACTCCCACTACTCAATAATAGTTTGTCCTCACCCACATTCATGCTAGCTTCCATGTCATCTTATAAGGGTGTGATTTGATGAGACATATTATAAACCCATTAAGATACACATGGAAGATAAGGATTGCTCTCACTAAGCTTAGGTTGACTACTTCTAAAGCCAATCCCAAGCTGCTGAAACACGTGTGGCTGTCAGAGTAGGTACAGGGACGCAATTGGAAACGCTACCTTTCCTCCTCTCCCAGCCTGCCTCTTTCTCTCTCTTCTTTCCTCTCTATTCCTTGCCTCCATGTTCCTTTCTTGCTCTTTCTTTGTTTCTTACTTCTCTGTACTTTTGCCCATCCAGGGACTTAAAAGGCACAGAAGACCAAATCTCCAGATCATTTTCTTGTTTCCAATGTTCCCACAACTTTGTCCTTGTGATTATCCCACTGTGCCTAGGGAGGTGACAACAATAAAAGGTGAAACAGCCAGTTGCAGTCTCACAGGTGTGGACTCACGTGGCCGTCCACTTAGCATTTCCGGCCTCAGTGAATCATCTGAAAAATAGGCAGAATAATAATTACATTTCAGGGTAGAAATTTTTTATTTTTGCTCACTGATTTTACTTTTCCAGAATGGAAAACATACATAAGGACTTTTTAGAGGTCCTTTCAAGGAGTTGCAATAGGCAGTTCAGTAATTCAATAGAGACTGTGAGTTTCTTGAAAAACTACAGGGAAGGCAGGAGTACTTCTTTGTCAAGTTTGGGAGTGAGGCTGCGTTACATGAACTCCACTATGCATGACCCAGTGTCCCCTCCTGTCTGTGCTCTGTGCCCCTGCACGAAACATTTCCAGTGGTACTCGGATCCCTTGGGGCATTGACAATCAGGGTAGAAAATTCTTAAGGAAAACTAGAATTCTCAAGACAGACTCTGTGTGAACCCTTGGAGCTGCCTCCTTTTGGCCGTGAGACATTGACCAGAGACTCCTACCTCTGTGGTTTCATTTCCTCAAGAGCAAAATGTCTGAGACAATCACCGTGTGAGTAACACACCATGCACTGCCTGACACAAGTAACTGCCAGGAGGAAGATGCCTGTATTTATTCATGAAAAAAGTGGGAAAAGAAATAGTTCAGGAACTGTAGTGCCCATAATAATGGGTACATTTAATAATAATGCCCATAATAATAGTGCGCATAATAATGAGTCACACTTACCCATAATAATGGGTGTGACTCAATTTCTTTTAAAAGGATATAAACTATAAATACATACAATTTTATTTACCAATTAAAAAAAAGATGCAAATCCAGACCAACTTCCCTCAAATTTTATATAGTAAATGGACATGACCTTTAAATATCAGGAAAGAATGTTATAAAATAACAACAATAATAAATTATGCTTGTCTAACTATCCCACAAAGCATATCTGGAATCCTCCCTCACTTCTAAAACCTTTTCTTATTAATGAAGTAATAATGATGTATATTAGAATCTGTTTTCTAACAACTTTTTAGAAAGATAAGCTTAGCACATTGATATGCTGCGTAGTATTAGATTGAGAGTTCAATAGAACATTTATAATATTTCAATGGCCAAAATGCATTCAAAACAAGTTTGAGAGAAAGAAGATATTTCTGTTAATAAAATAAGGCTGCCTCATGAAGTGTGCTGGTTTAATTGACCTTCCCCCAATTCTGATCACTACTCAAACCCACTGAAAACATCAGCAGACGGTTTCCAGAGCTATTCGCTTTGTAAATGGAAAGTTATTGCTGTCTAAAAATATGCAAAATACATTAGAAGGTAATTGCAAGACATTCAGGACTCGAGAAACTTCCTTTGATGACTTTTAATGGCAAAATATACTATCTTCCATTGGGCATGAGTTTATTTTGTTAGTCATGCTAATTGTTCAAACAGCCTTAAATGGCTTAAAAAACCTGGCAGACACTTGTCTAATACCTCTAAGCAGATGGACAAATTTCTAATTAAATCTAAATTTATTCTTTATCCCTAACTTCTTTCAGAAAAAGACAAAGATCTTAGAATACTTTGACTTTGCCATGAACCCCTCAGCTTCAGCCTACCTACCCAGGGAAGGCTTGATTTTTGAAAACGTTGTCTTGTTTTGTTTTTTGAGATAGGGTCTGGCTATGTAGCCCAGGCTGGACTCCAACTCTCAATTTTCTTGCCTCAGCCTGCCACTCTATGGAGTTAAAGGCATGCAACACCATGCCTGCTTGGACTTCAGTGATTTTTTGGAAATCCCAATCAGATTGGAAATAGGTCTAGAACTTTTGATTCGTTGTTTTTTAAATTTATAAAATTTACTCATTTCCTTTCTAAAAACTAAAAAAATCAGTAGTTAGATTTATTTTTTTTAATTTTATTTTACTGGTACATTTTAGGTATACAATATAATGACATTCATCATTGGAAATTTGCACCTTTGCATAGTCTCTCTTGGTTCTTATTTTTTCCACTTCCCCCGCCCTCCCTTCAACCCCTCCATCCCTCCCTATTTACAAAGACTTTGTTTCCTTTTTTTCATTTTCTCTTATTGATTCCATTCCCTTCTTTCCTTTCCCATACCCCTCCCACTTCCCCTTCCCCTTTGCCCCTTTTTTCCCTATTTCACATAATCTATTATACCTTTTAGTTCTTATTTACACTTTCAGTTTCTCACACTAGAGAAACTATTCGGTATTTACACGTGTGTCCTATTTATTTTATTTAAGAGTATCGCCTCAATGTGCATCCATTTAGCTATAAATGTCTCTAATTTTTCATTTTTTATGGCTGAGTAGTACTCCATTTTATAAAAAAACCCACATTTTCTTGATCCAGTCTCCAGTTGATGGGCATTTGGGCAATTTCCAAGTTTTAGCTATTACAAACTGTGCTGCTATGAACATGGCCGCACATATATCACTGTGGTATGATTCTTTTAATTCTTTGGGGAAGATAACCAGCAGTGGAATAGCAAGGTCAAATGGGATTTCCAGTCTTAGTTCTTTGAGGTATCTCCATACTGATTTCCACAGTGGTTGCACCAGTCTACACTCCCACCAGCAGTGGAGTAGGGTTCCTCTTTCCCCACAGCCCCGCCAGCATTTGTTATTGGTTGATTTCATGATAGCAGCCATTTTTTCTGGTGTGAGGTGGAATCTCAGCGTTGTTTTCATTTGCATCTCCTGAATGACCAGTGATGTTGAACATTTTTTCATGTATTTATTTGCTATTTCTACTTCTTTGTGTGAGAAATGTCTGTTCATTTGAGATGCCCATTTTTGGATTGGGTCGTTAAATTTGGGAGGTCTGATCTTTTTAAGTTCTTTAGATTTGAGATAGTAGATCTTTGTCCGAGGAACAGCAGGTGAAAATTTTTTCCTACATTGTGGGTTGTCTATTCACCCTGTTGGTGGCTTCTCTTGCTATGCAGAAGCATTTTAGTAAGAAGAGATCCCACTTGTTGATTGTTTGTGCTAATTCATAGGCAACTGAGGTTTTGTTCATAAAATCTTTTCCTACACCAATGTCTTCAAGAGTTCTACCTAACCTCTGTTCCAGCCGGTTCAGTGTTTCTGTTTTAATATTTAGATCTTTAAGCCATTTCAATTTTAATTTAGTGCATGGTGAGAGATACAGGTCTAGTTTTAATCTTTGGCAAGTTGAAACCCTATGTTTCCAGCACCATTTATTAAAGACGCTATCTTTCCTCCAGTGAGGGTGTTTGGCTTCTTTGTTGAAGATGAGATGGCTGAGTGTGTCTGGAGTTGTTTCTGCATCTTCTATTCTGCTCCTCTCGTCCTCAGGTCTGTTTCTTTGCTAGTAAGCATGCTGTTTTTATCATAGTAGCTTTGTAGTATAGTTTCAAGTTGGGGGTTGTAATACCCGCTACCATGTCTCTGTTACCCAGAATTGCTTTTGCAATTCTGGATCTCTTCTTGTTCCAAATGAATTTTTGGATTGTTTTCTCAAGGTCTGTGAAGTATGCTTCTGGGATTTCAATTGGGCTTGGATTAAATCTATATAGCAGTTTTGGAAGTATGACCATTTTCACAATGTTGATCTTTCCTACCCAGGGGTAGGGGATATCTTTTCATTTTCTGATATCATCTTCAATCTCTCTTTTCAGAGTTCTATAGTTTTCAGGGAAGAGGTCTTTGATTTGTTTTGTTAGGTTGATTCCCAGATATGTCAGTTTTTTGGATGCTATTGTGAAAGGAATTGTTTGCCCTATTTCTCTCTCAGTGAGTCTGTTGTTCATGTAGAGGAAAGCTATTGATTTTTGTGTGTTGACCTTGTATCCAGCTACTTTATTGAATTTGTTTATAAAGTCTAGTAGACTTTTGGTGGAGTTCTTGGGATCTTCTATATAGAGTACCATGTCATCTGCAAATAATGACAATTTGACTTCTTCATTTCCTATCTTTATTCCTTTTATTTCATTCTCTTGTCTAATTGCCATGGCTAATGTTTCCAAGACTATATTGAACAGGAGTGATGATAGTGGACATCCTTGTCTTGTTCTTGATTTTAGTGTGAAGGATTTCAGTTTTTCACCATGTAGTATGAATTGGCTGTTGGTTTTTCATAGATGATTTTTATCAGATTGAGGTAAAGACTGCCTATTCCATTTTTTTGTAGAGTTTTTATCATAAATGCGTGGTGGATTTTGTCAAATGCTTTTTCTGCACCTATTGAGTTGATCATATGTTTTTTGTCCTTGTCTCTGTTGATATACTGTATTACATTTATTGCTTTGTGTATGTTGAACCATCCCTGCATCCCTGGGATGAATCCCACTTGGTCAGGGTGTATTATCTTCTCGATGATATTCTGCATTCTATTTGCCAGTATCTTATTAAGGATTTTTGCATCTATGTTCATTAGTGAGATTGACCTGTAGTTCTCTTTTTCAGTTGGGTCTTTCTCTGTTTTGGGGATCAAGGTGATGCTTGCTTCCAGAAATGAATTTGGGAGTATTGCTTCCCTTTCAATTTCATTGAAGAGTTTAAACAGTAGTGGCTGTAGTTCCTCTCTAAATTTCTTGTAGAATTCAGCAGTGAAGCCATCAAGACCCCTGCTTTTCTTAGTTGGTAAGTTTTTTATTATGTTTTCAATTTCCTTGATTGCTACTGGGTTGTTTAGAATTTTTAAGTCTTCTTCGTTCAGCTTTGGTAATTCATACTTATCTAGGAATCTGTCCATTTCTTCTGTGTTTCCCATCTTATTGTCATATAGGTTCTCAAAGTCCTCTGGATTTCTGCTGAGTCCATTGTAATTTCAAACTTTTCATTCCTAATTGCATGGATTTGGGCCTTTTCTTTCCTCTTTTTGATAAGGTTGGCTAAGGGTTTGTCAATTTTGTTTATTCTTTCAAAGAAACAACACTTGCCTTTATTGATTTTTTTGTATCATTCTCTTAGTCTCCATTGAATTAATTTCTGCTCTGATCTTTATAATTTCCTCCCTTGTACGAACTTTGAGTTTCTCATGCTCTTCTTTTTCTAGAGGATTGAGGTTCAGCATCAGGTTGTTTAATTGGGCTCACTCTGTTTTCCTGATATGAGTATTCAGTGATACTAATTTCCCTCATAATACTGCTTTCATTGTGTCCCATAGATCTCAATATGTTGTATTGTCATTGTAATTTAATTGAAGGAACTGTCCAATTTCTTCTTTAATTTCCTCTGTGACCCATTGGCTATTCAGAAGTGTGTTGTTCAATTTCCATGTGCTTATGAAATTTTTTCAGTTTCTTTTGCCACTGATCTTCAATTTCATTGCACTATGGTCTGATAATATACAGAGGATAACTTCAATTCCTTTGCTCTTACTTAAATATGTCCTGTAAGCGAGTATGTGGTCTATTTTGGAGAACAGTCGGTGTGCAGCTAAAAAGAATGTGTATTCTGATTTTGTGGGGTGGAAAACTCTGTAAACATCTGTTAAGTTCATTTGTTCAAGAGTTTGATTGAGTTCTAGTATTTCATTACTTATTTTTTGTCTAGTTGATCTATCTATTTGTGACAGTGGGGTATTGAGGTCCCCCACTACTATTGTATTAGTTCTTATTTGATTTTTTTATGTTTGTTAGTATTTGTTTTATATAGTTGGGCACACTAATGTTTGTTGCATAGATATCTATGATTGTCATCTCTTCCTCTTGGATTCTTCCCTTTACAATGATGTAGTGTCCTTCTTTGTCTTTCTTAATCAGTGTTGGTTTGAAATCCACTTAATCTGCAAAGAGGAAAGCTGCCCCTGCTTTTTTTGGTTCCTGTCACATGGAGCATTGTTTTCCACCCTTTTAACTTTCAGTCTATGAGTTTCCTTTTGAATTAAGTGTGTTTCTTGTATGCAGCATATTGTTGGATCTTGCTTCTTGACGCATTCTGCCAGTCTATTTTTTCTTTTGATTGGTGAGTTGAGACCATTAATATTGATGGTTATAACTCATATGTATTGACATCATTTTCATGACTTTTTCTTTTTTGGATTCTCCCCCTTTGCATTTAATTTCTTGTAATTCCTAATGGATTCATTCTGCTGGGCTTCCTGGGGTTGTGATCCTTATTGTCTTTTCTTAGGATACTGTCTAAAATTCTTTGGAGTGCCTTTTTGGTATTCATGAAGTTCCTAAGGTGCTCTTTGTCATGAAAGTACACTATTTCTCCATCAATTTTGAAAGATAGTTTTGCAAGGTACATCAATCTGGGTTGGAGGCTGTTTTCATTTAGGGCTTGAAATATATCACTCCAAGCTCTTCTTCCCTTGAGAGTTTGTGTTGAGAAGTCTGCTGTGATTCTGATAGGCTTTCCTTTGTATGTGATTTGTTTCTTTTCTCTAACTGCTTGCAGAATTTTGTTCTTCTGTTGGGTTTCTGGAATCTTAACTATTTTATGCCTATGTGTAGATTTTTTTTTTTTTTTGTCAAGGCTAGTTGGAGTCCTATATGCCTCACTTATCTGTATGTCAAGTTCTTTTCCCCTGCTTGGGAAGTTTTCTGCCATGTCTTCTATGAACAGTTTTTTAATGTTGTCTGCATTCTCTCCCGTTTCTTCCTTGACTCCAATCAGTCTTATGTTATTCTTCTTTGCATTGTCTAGCCACTGCTGGATTGATTTTTCATGGTCCCTTACAATTTTAAAGCAATTTTTCCTTTCCTGGTCACTAATTGCAATCTTATCTTCTATATCTGAAATTCTATCCTCACATTGGCTCATTCTGCTGCATAGACTTTCAATGAAGTTTTTAATCTCCTGGAAATCTGTTTATATCTCTTTCATGGATTGTATTTGTTTCCTATGTTGGGATTCCATCATGTTCCTCAGCTCTTCTATTTTTTTATCTGTGTCCTCTCCAGATTTATTAATCATGTCTTGCACTAAGGGCACAATCTCTGCTGTTATCTGAGAAATTACTTTTGATTTCATTTTTTCAGATCCTCTTTTGTTGCCAGTTGAGGGAGTCCAGGTGTTTGAGTATCAGAGTGTTCCATCTCATTTCCCTTTTGGGTTGCTATAGGTGACTTGGAAGTCTGGTTTTGAGGCTTGCTTATGTGTCTTTTCATTTCGACAAGGGGTGAGGGGTGCTTGGCTCACCTCTTCTGTCCTCGGTGCAGTGCTATTGTGGCCCAGAAGCCTCTTCCTCTGCTCTGGGAGCAGTGGTACATCAACCCAGAAGCCTCCTCCTCTGGGCTGGGAGCAGTGGTACCTTGACCTGAGTATTTGGATTTATCAACATTATTTTTCATATTGCTTTCACAGGCTGCTGTTATTTCTTTTATTTTCCTCCTTCCTTCTTACTACTTTGTTTCTTGCTGATTCATGTTCTTTGGTAGGCTTTCCCACCCCTAGATAAAGCTCCATGGTTAATAAATCCATGTTTTTCTGGATCTAAAATGCCTTTATTCCACCTTTACCACTGAGTGATATTTTGTGTAGTTACTGAACTGTCTCGTAATAGCTTGTTTCCTTCAACATGCAATGATATTACTTCACAGTGTTTGGGTATCTTTTGTATCTCATACTATGGGTTTTATTCTACTTCTTTGCATACAATATGAATTTTTCTCTTCAGTAACTTTCAAGATTTTCTCTTTTTTTCTAGATGTTCTTTATTTTCACCACTGTGTGTTAAGGTGTAAGTTTATTTTTTATTTGTTGTTACCACCAACCAGGTTTTCTATCAGACAGAGGTCTCACTGTCAATTAGTTTTTTAAAATTCCCAGCTATTATCCTTTAGAATCATGAGTTTTCTGCATTGTGTCTGATGGTTTTTGAGTGTTTGAGGCCTTTAATATATTTTTATATCTGTTTTGTTTTGTATATATCTTATCATTTTTCTCTTTCATTCTTGGTAAATTTTTCACTACCATTTTCTCTCTTCATCCATTTCAGTTTAGAATTTTTATTTATCATTTCTATTTTAGTGGCTAATCTTCATTTCCCACATTTTAATCTATTTTTTCTATTGTTGTGTTCATATTTGCCTATTTCTACTTCAAATTTCCTGTTCTTCGTGGCAGACTGAATGCACCAATGGCCCGATTCTTTGCCCTTCTCTGAAGTGTCTTTTAACACATCTGTCATCCATCTCTCTAGAGATGCCGAGTCTACTTCACTATTCCTTCAGTCTGGGTGCACACTGTCACTTGCTTTGGCTAAAAGAATACTGTGGATAGGATAATGATCCAGTTCTTAAGGTGAAAATGGCCTGATAAGGACACATGAGCCAGCACAACCAAATTAGCAGAGCAATACAGCTCATCCATACATATGAGCAATAAGTGCTTATGTTTTTATGTCACTAAAGTTTTGCATAATTTGCTCTTGTTGTGTAGCATCATTGTGGCAATAGATAATTGAGAGCTTTTTTCTCCACCCATTGTCTTTAAATCTTATGTGTATGTATTTTTTTCTTTTTTTGGTACCAGGGATCGAACTTGGGACACCACTCTGAAATAAAAATGAAGGAATTACCAAATTAAGCAACAACTTGGATTTATATGAAGTGAAAAAGCCAATTCAAAAGATCACATGTCGTACACTGCAGAAATGAAGAAATTATGTGAGCAGAGGACAGATCTGGGAGACTAATGATGGTGTGGGACTGGCAGGCAGTTCAAGGGCAGCAGGAGTGACCCTTGAGAGGGAAATGCTCTACGTCTTGAAGGCATGCATGCTGGTATCCTAGAAGAAACTCAAGTAAAGAAATTTTGTTTATACTGCTCCATCTATGGCAGAACGTAGCCATTAAAATTATGAGCTTATAGTGTTATTTGACCAGAAGCAATATTGGTAAAATAAGGTAGTAAATTAAATTATCGCCTTTAAAAGGAGATGCATGCCAAGAGTACTAACCTATCCGTGGTTAGGAGGAAAACGTTTGTGTTCTAAGTGAATTTCTGCTAAGTCAGCCTACCCTGTTAAATGACTTCTATGAACAAATTATGGAATACAGAAGTCTAGATGTTATTTTATTAACACTCACATATAATCTTTCCAATAACACGTAAGAGTTGCGAAACAATTAAAAAAAAATAAGGAAAGAAGAGTAAACCCATATGATGATTTTCTCTGTAGATCTGAGGCTCCTTTCAGGAGGGATTCCTCTCCCCAATTGGACCAGTTGTGTGCTGAGTGCTCTTCATAAATAGCATTAGATATCAGTGATTTTCAGGTGTTATACTGCTCATTCCTGTGTTCCCCCTGTGAATTTCTGCATTCCCACAAATCCATGCTTCTTTTTCCCTCCTGGCAATCTTTCTCTTTTTAACACAAAGAACATTATGTTGTATAAAGAACCCTGCATGACCTCTCCGCAGTGTTGTAATCCCAATATGCAGCCACAGCCCCTTGGCACCTGAAGGTCCCATCACAACATCTGAGTATCCCAATCAGCATGTCTTAGTCATTCCTCAGATCCCAGTGCCATTTGCAGGCAAACCTCTCCAGCTTTTTCCTCTTTCTCCTTTTCTTCTGCTTTCCCTTCCATTTCTCCTCTACTTTTCTTTCTCTTTCCCTCCCTTTCTTCCTCCTCCTTTTTCCTAGGAGACAGATTTCTTTGTGCTTGGGGTGACTGATTGAATTTTACCTGAGCTAAATTATAGTTGCACGTTCTTGTAATTGCAGAGGGCCACAAGGAGAAGCAAAGCATTGACTGCTGTTGTACTGGGATTTCCCAGATGTATAATTTCAAATTGATATGAAGAAAAGCCTTGCAACGCATTAATAATAGCATAAAATGTAACACGGTTGGCCAAGGGTGAGTGGAGGCTTTATTTTCTTAGCTGCAAAACAAGCTGTGGACCTCAGGTGACTAACATTTATTGTTAGAATGGGTTTTCTATTGCATACCTTTTGAAACACAAAATAAGAAAAGATTTATACTGAATCCTGTCTCCATTCATGGTGTTGTGCTCCACATACCCAGAGAGCACATGTAAAATGTTAACACATTGAATTGTTATTTTTTCCCTTTTTTACACAGTAGCTCAAAAAAGAAAGGTTTTTTTCTGTAATTCAAAAGCACCCATCCACATCTGGAGGAAGAAGCAGGTCACTCAGGCTATTTCTTTTATATGGTGTTATTATTCTCTACCTAGCATCTGACAAATACTACTCTTGTGACATCAAAAATGAAAAAAAAGGAAAGAAAATCTGAGGAAAGTCATATAGTCTTCTTAATATCTCAAGGCACTGGGCCATAAGACCTTACTTTGCTTTAGAACTCTGTGTATGTAATCATGTCCATGTGCCTGGCATGAATGTACAAGGCAAGGAGAGAACTGACACGTGTTTCTAAGTCAGGCCCAAAACACAGAGAGATGAATTCTGCATAATTGCATACTGTGCCAAAACTCACGGGGTGTTTTAATTGTGGCCAGAGAATGTATTTATGTCATTTGTGTCTTCTTTACCAACAGTACATAGGTTGTCCTGATAAAGCCTCAATAGAATGGGCTAAGAACAACTGCCTACATAGTGTTTAGGTAGTGTTTCATAATGTCTGTCTTGGTCCTTCCTAACAACTAGGGAGTAGCTGTAGTGATCTGTCTCATGGTGGGTGAACTTGAGACGTAGAGGTTGAATCTCGAAGGAAGGGAAGACACTGGGTATAAGGTTTGGTGTATCTGACGGCAGAGCCTGGGTCCTTCCTCCTGTATGAGTTGGGCGTCTCAGCAGTGCCCAGCAATGCCTAGACCTATTCTGTGGTTTGCTTGTATTGAGGAAGCACTGGTGGAATGTCACATGCCATCCCTCATTCTGACAGTGATGCTGGCCTGGTGTACGGGGCCCCTTCTCCCCCATTGTCCACTTTCAAATGGGACACAAGAGGAGCCTGCAGATGACCCAAAGGACATGTCTTCATTTCCATGTGGGCGGGGCATACTTTTCTGCCATGTTTTGCACATGCTCAGGGCTCTTCCATGGGGAGCAGATTCCTGAGGGCCTAGGGCAAAGGAGGAGCCATGGTGTCACTAGGGATAGGAGGTGTGGGAATTTATCTTTGTTGAGTTGTACATCCTTGAAAACTGTGCTGGTTTTTCATGGAGATGAACCATGGTAACATTTGCCCAGGGAGATGCATAGGCACCATGGCATGGCCTCATAGTACTGTGTTGTATAATGGCAGTGGATGTGGCATCTACCAGCAAGAGAGAGGGTTCCTCCTATTCCTCTTATCTGTGTGACCTAAATAAGATGGGGGGTGATGTCCACTTCCTGAGGCTCCTTGAAGATGGACCATGGAGGCCTCCTTGCTGGATCCATCCAGCAAGGCCTGCTCTCCTCCCAGCACCCCACACTCTCAAGTGACCGTGTTCTTTATGAGTTTACATTTTGGAAGAAAAGTTATTTTTCATAAAGCATAGTAATGTGTAGTGAATTTTCTATTGTTATTTTTCATGAAATAATAACTTTCTAATATGATAAATATGAATACTTATTTGAGATTCTCAGCACTAAGCTGTAAGGGAGAGTGGGGAGACAAAAATGTTTGGGACCTACATGTAAAGGTTCTAGAACTTCAGGAAAAGAGCTCCTCTCTTTCTTCCACTGGCTGAGGTGATGTCTCTGTCATTATCCACAGGTGGAGATACCTTAACCCCAAAGTCACCAAAGTCCAAGGCCAAATAAGGAATTCTCTCTGTCTCCCACCTCTGCTGCCTCCTCCAATGAGGCAACACCTAGAAACTCATGTGGCACTGCCACCATATCCTGGATTGCAAAATAAATAGTTCTTTAAGAGATGCACCTAAGTACTTGAAAGTATCAAAACAATAGCCAGTTAACACTCCTGGCCAAATCATCTGGCAACCATGGAATTGTCACCTGGGAGAGTACTGGCTGATCCCAAATTTGG
This sequence comes from Heterocephalus glaber, assembly GCF_053883595.1. Lineage (NCBI taxonomy): Eukaryota > Metazoa > Chordata > Mammalia > Rodentia > Bathyergidae > Heterocephalus > Heterocephalus glaber. The sequence continues at coordinate 5,248,398 of NW_028258142.1, read as the reverse complement.
CAGCCTGTTGCCAGGCTGATCTGGGAGTTCTTTCCAATCTCTAGATTCATTATCTAGGAAAGTACATTAAAAATAACGCCACAAAAAGCACTTCAACACCTCTCACAAATTATAGCAGTCAGATGTAATTTAGATTAGATATAATATATATTTATTTTATGGAACACGCATGCAGACAATAAAATTTTGTTTAACAGTAACCATATTATTCAGGGACTCAGTAATGGAATTCTAAACTTTATTACTGGATATTACTTTGGGTGACATAATTGAACTGATGTAATTTCTAGTTTTCTTCAGAAGGATTTTCCTTCACAGCTCATCATTTATCTGGGTGAAGCTAGAGGGCTGCTTATCAGCATGGATATGGCTGAGGACATCAGGTTCTGCAGCCTGAATATAGGTCAGCAGCTCTCTCTTAACTGAGCCCCAGAGTCAGTCAAGGCTAGACGTAGGGAAGGGCTGGTGCCGAGAATTTTCCATGTTGCCATCTCTGACCTGGCAGTTTGCAGTGGGTGTTGTTGGAACAGGAAGAGCTGGAGCCAGGAGGCTGACAGAGAACATGTCTGTGTCACTGAGGTGCTCCAGCTATATTCAGGTCACAAAGAGTCAGTATGCACCCTGGCCCCATTTTGGATGCAGATTCTTTCAATCTTGAATCCTGCTGGCCAGATGTGAAGGACTTAGGTTCTTTTTGAGAGTAAAAGTAACTTTTCTTGAATTCTCCTTTCCTTCCCAAGTCCTACAATTAAGAATGTGTTGTACTGTCCATGTCTAAGCCAATCAGTCTGCTTGAATAGTTACAATTCACCTTTGCAAGGGAAGTGAGGCACACTCTTGAAGCATGTCCTCTTGCAGAAAAGAGGACAGAGGTCCTCTGGTAAGAAGGATGAAGGCTGAGGCCATGAGGTCACAAGGATGACCAAGGAGTGGGTGGCATAAAGGATCCTGTGTGTTGTCTAACAGGCACAATAAAGCAAAATGGAGCATAGTGTGGGGAACATGAGATATGGATGGAGATAGGACCCAGGCTGGATCAGCACTGGGCTGAAGATGGGATCAATGTAGGTGTGTGCTAAGGACAAAGGAGAATTTAGGGGTGAAGAGTACTCAGAAGGAGGGTGCAAAGACAGTTTAGTGTCAAGATAGTTTTGCTGATCATTTACTTTAATAGGATCATAAAGCCATGGAATTCATGTTTTCTGTTGGGGTTCTTGGTCTTTACTGCTCTGTTGAGGTTGAGTACATGAGATAGCCCCAGTCCTTTTCTCCATGTGTGTCTGGGGACCCAGGAGAGAACAATCAGTGCTATGGGATGCTGCGGGGCAGATCAATGACACAGGGAGAGGCAGACAGTGGGAACCAGGCCTGTGACTATTGGAGACATCACTTATTATTGGGATACTCCAACTGGGGCATGGTGGAAGCCCCAATCTGTTACCTTCCTTGTTGCCATTTTGCTATAAATCTAAGTGAACCAGTTTTGTTGGGTGGTGTTTTGTAGTAGCTTTAGATGCTCTTTTGTGTTCACAAAATTCCCAGAGTCTAGATTTCCCTTTCGTCCCTGCTATTCAACTTACCTTCATTTCTTGTTCATCTATAAACCATGTGATCAGGACAGGCTCCCTTGGGAGCTGCCTATTCCTGTCAGCGCTCAGGTGGCTCAGATTCCATTGGCAACAATGATGATCCTGAGATATCACATGCCAAAGAGGCTTCCATTAGTCCTTAAAACACAACATACAGATTTTGTTTTTTGCATTTTTCCCCAGTGAGATGGTAGTAAAAATTTCTACTAAAAAGGTTTAGTAAGCACAGTAAAGCTGAAAACACTTCCTATAGTGTTTTGGGTTCGATGGATTTCTGTAACAAATGTGGTCGAATCACTCCCCACATGGCAGGAAATATTGATATACCGAAGGGAATTAGTTGAGGCTCTGTTTAATTTTTTAGACTACAGAAAGTAGAATTGCCTCTGCTGATTGTCTCTTTAAGAAGCAAAAAAAAAAAAAAAAAAAAAAAAAAAAATGAAAAGAATAGAAAAAACACATTATGAGGGTCAAAATTGAACCTAACCCTTTGTCAGGTAGATTTGCTAAATGTTTATATAAAATAATTCATGGAAATGTGCATGACTGTTTATCTGGAACTATCACTGAATAGATCCCTTCAACTGGGCTTTACTGATTAGTAAGAGAAGGTAGGTCTTCAGTGACACGTCCCCAACATACAGATCAGTTACACTGAATGTATAAATTCTCATAGGCTTCTTTCTGTTTCCAGACCTGGGATGTTACTCTTTATGATTTTTGTGACCCAGGACTCCGGGCATATGAGAGACATGCTGAAAGCAGAGCCTTCGTCAGGAAGTGGCCCTAATGGATTGGTCCACCCACTGCAAGAGCTCTGGACACATGCCTGCCTGTGACAGTACACGCTTCCCTCCACACACACATGCTCCTTCTTTCTGCTCAGTGTGGCCTGAGGTGGGAAATTTCAAACAGATCGGGAAAGCTAGAGACAGATAGACTCAAGTTCATAAAACAGGTAACGACCTCCCTTCAATAATTACATCTCTATAAAAAATAATAAAGAGGACACAGGGCCAGACTTTTATAGCATCTATGCTAATGTGCTGGAGAACACTTGGTAAAAGACAGGACCACTGGCTCTGGACACAGGCAGCTGGAAGCAGTGGCTTATCTGATCTACTCAGTGCCAACCTACCACGGCAGGTTTGGTTTGTGTGTGTGTGGATGACCTGGGCCACTGTGCTGGTGTCCCAGGGTCTCTTCCATCTGTATTCTATGCAGGTCCCTATTGAATTCTTCAGGCTTTTAGAATTTCCTGATGGTTGCAACAACTGCTAAATTAACTTTTCCAATAGTAAGTAGCTGCAAATATGTCTGTTATAAGCTTCTCAGGTCTCCTCTTCAGTGGAAATGAGGAAATATTCCTGGGCAGGGATTGCACTGAAAGAACAAAATGCTCTTTGTTAACATGGCAGGGTTATTTAACTTCATCTTTAACTGTCTATATTGAGCATATTTCCATAGTTCTTTTAAAAAATATATTCCTGGTAGTGCTGAGGAAAGAAGATGAAGTTCCGGTATGCATTAGCATGACAGATTGTTCCATATTTGTATAAATATGAGGATCCTATGCTTGTCCTGTAGCTTCATGGTGGGCAGTAACCCTCCACATGTCAAGGGACAACCTAATCCAAGTCTGTGCTTGTTCCACTGCCCATGTCTTCGTAGTTGCTGCTGTGTCTCCTGGGACTCATGTGGATGGGGCAGGCAGCTCAGTAACATATACTTTTGGCTTACTTCAGTTTAAATTCAAATACAGTACTTGGAGGTTGTGATCTCACTTAGATTCTAATCCAGTTCTTTTTTTTTTTTAAATGCCTCCAAGCACTTGCTTAAATAGTTGGCAATTTTAATGTTGACAATGTTGGCTGGTCACATTCGACTTTTCTGTGTGCATACTTTTCTGCTCCTCCCCCATGTCTTGTGAGGGCCGAGGTGAAATCTCTCCAGAGACAGTCACCTCACCCCTGATTGTGGCTGCTTGGAGCCTTTTGTGTCTCTGCTGAGCCTCTTTGAGATCCACACTGATTTGGTCACAGAAATGCAGTGCTTTGACAACAAAACAAGCCCCATAACACCTTTGATTTAATAAGCAAAGGCTTACAAATAAAAGATGGAAATACTTCCCCAAAGGGAGGCATGTGTAACATGCATAATGGTCCTTAGGGCTCCAGGCAGGACTGTAGCTTTTCCTCAGTGTCACCACCCAATCCGGCCACAATTCCACCATGACGACGGTCTCCAGCGGTGTGAATGAGAAGAGTGACAGCAGAAGAAACACCAATAGGCCTTTGGTTACCAGAGCACTGGGTCAGTTGGGAAGTCAGGATATACATATTCATAACCTAGCAGTTCTAGGAGCCTGTGGAGGCATGAGGGACTGATGGGAAAAAAGTTGATTTATGATGATCTCAAAAACATGGTCTCCCAAGATGTATTCTGCAGCTCTGAGACTTCAGGTTTAAGCTCTATTAATTTTACAGGGCTGTCTGGGATTACTCATCTGCTTAAAGGTTAACTGTCTTCACACTTATGAAATGGGTATTTCTGTTTGGGTTCTTACTTTCTTCATGTTAATGGTTTAAAATACAAAATGCAAAGCTAGTGAAATAGCTTTAACTCCTCAGCATGAAACATTTACCTGACCAAATTTTTGAGAGACATGAAGTATCATTCAAGTCCTTTTCAGTGACAGCTTCGAAATTCTGCTTCTTCACATGTCTGATTCTGAATAAAGCAAAACGAAAACATCAACCAAATAAGAGCATACGTTTTGGAAAGGAAAATCCATTGGTGTGAGGGTGGTACACTGTATATGTGTGGGTGCTGGGAGTTTCTTCTTGGATTTCTGTCCTGGATTTTTTTGTACATAGAATATTATCCAAATATATGCTTTCAGAATCTGAACATGATTATATTCTTATGTGCCATTCTTTTATATTTCCAGAATTTTATTTCTTCATATAAAAGAGCACATAATTTTTCTCTCTTAATAGTTTTGGAAGTATGACAATGTGTTTTGTAAATCTGGTTTTGAACATAACAGTTTGAAAATTCTGTGACCTAAGACAATTTATAAGTCACTTGTTTAGCTTTGCGTATTATTGTTAATAAAAGCCGCTTACAGAGGCAACTATTTGTATTTCTCTAGACACAGAGCATTCTGTTGATCTGGCATGGGAGCCAGCACACCTCCAAAAGACTAGCTGTTTCACAACACACAACCTGTGCCCTGTGATAGTGCAGTGGGTCACTGTGCACGCCGGTAGAGATGGATTGCCCTACTCTGTCCACCTTCTCTTCTCTGCCTCCCTGTTGGGTTGCTAAGCTTTTGCCAAACACTTGGTCAAGGATTAAGGTTACCATGGTTACCTGAGAGTAGCCCCATGGGGTGGACTGCACTCCAGCACGGTGCTCCCATCCAAACTTTTCTGATTGCATGATCCTGTCAGCAAAAGATTTTTGAGCACTTCCCTATTTATGTGCATGTTTATTATTTCATAAACTAGGCATACAAGTTAGGACTAATTTTAAATGCATCACAAAATATGTATTATATATAGTGTAAAATAAAAATGATTACATGTAAGTGAGATAAAATATTTCAAGCTATTTATTTAATTTCTTTTCACCCCCAAAATACTTTTTTGCTTTCAGCTTGGAGAGGTTTTCATCTATATTTTGGAAGCTTGGTTGCAAGATGGCCTGTTGGTTACAATGGCTTTCTACTATCATTAACTCATATCTAAGTGTATATATGAACTAGGGTGGGATCCATCATGAACAGTGAGAAGTGGATTAAAGTTTCTCTACTTCTGTTTTATGATCTGACTGAATCCAGAGGGGTCACTGCTCTTTCTTGTCGCTAGTCTTTGTGTTATTAGTTGTATCTTCAAGTTCCATATTTGTTCGATCCATCTTTTCCAAAGCAACTTTCCCATTTTGTGAGGGTAAAACTAAGCAGCACAGTCTGTAAGTCCATCTGGTCGCAGGTAAATGTGACAATTTACAAACTTGCCCTATGCTCTGGAAATTTCTGTATCCCTATGGATTATCTTGCTGGGGTCTATGTATTCCACTTGATGATTACTGGTTCATCCAAGAGACAAAGCATGTTCCAAGAAAATTTAATATCAGCAGAAAGTTTCCTAATTGCAGAATATAATTCAGAAGTCCAGGCTGAAAAACACCCACGATTTCTTAGCTCCATGAACTTGAGCAAGTGACACAAACTTTTTGTACCTCAGTTTCCTTATCTGTAAAATGGGAATAATAATAATATTCTCTCCTTAAGCTTTAGAAGGATTAAAGGAGCAGAAGCATCTATAACAATGTAGTGTGTGCTGTAAAGTGCTAGTTATTATACTGTCACCATCATTACTGATGTCATTGTTATCTTGTCATCAGTTGATCTTTTATATTAAACTTGAATCTAAATGACAGTAACAAAATAAGAAATGTTAAGACTTAAACCATAGACATTTAATTTAAAAAGTCAGGATTTGGTTAGAATTCATATGGGGGCCTTGCACACAAAATAAATACTTTTAAACTAATTACATGAGAGAAGCACTTGCTGCAGGTACCCACTCCTTCCCATCTTCCCTTGGTCTTTACCCATGATCCTTTATGGCATTATCTCACTTATGTTTTACCCAGCACAATAGCACAAGGTCCTTCTTATCTGCCCATGCTGAATATTATACTCAAGCTACAGCTGTATTCCCAAAGCACCTCCTTAATATTCTAGACCCAATTTTTCATCCTTAAAACTCAGTAAGAAGAAGCCAACATGAAAAAAAGATATTTCTTTTTCTGAAGAAAGTAAAAGGTAGGGTAATTCTTGATTAACTGTGCTGACAACACAAAATGCTCTTCCCCCTTAACTTGCTAGTTTAACTTTGGCTTCTCGGTGAGCCTAGCTGTAGGTGTGGTAACTAATAGCACACCATCTGAAGATTTCAGACTTCTCTAGATAACAGCGGCTGATGATTACTTTTGTGTCTATCTCTGTCATTCTCTCTCTTGCTCTGTTCTTTAAAAGTTGCCTTCTGCAAATGTTCTCCAGCTGTTGAGAAATTGTTTTTCATCTGGAGCCGGCAATTGTTTTTAAGAGATTGATTCAAATGCATAAGGAGTCTCAGGGACTAGTATTTGCATTTGTAACAATAATTATTAGATGCTAAAACTGTGGCTACATGAGGCAAGAATTTCTAATTATTCCCTATTATTTGGGCACAACTCTTTTTGCCAGCTTTCTTGCATCCACACAATCTGCTGAGTACAACAGCAACACCCAGCCCAGAAGACATGGGCTTGCTAGTCCGGCTCCAGCAGCCCCTGTGCCTCTGTCCCTGGAGGCCCCTGAGTTGACCCCAAATTTGTTTTGGTTCATTCAAAATCCTGAGGACAGCATCACCTCAAAACACTGTTGAATGGTGACATAACCTCTGTGTCCCTTTGCCTTTTATACCTAACAGTCAGTGGAACTGGGTTGGGGGGAGCACAGCCCGAGGCTGCTTCCCAGGACTGGTAAAGAGCATCCATTTGGCTGGAATGGTTCCCATGGTTTCCAGGGACTTGATTTCAGTGGTGGGATCTGGTGGCCTTTCTAGTGACACTGTGGCATAGGCAAGAAGCCTGTGTGAATTGCTAATGGGTAAAACTCTCCTTTAGAAGGGGCAATGTCTAAATCTTGTTGGTTTCAGGGATTTGGTATCATCATAGCTATTAATGAGAAGTATATAGAAATAAAATATAAATAAATACAATATTATACTTATATGACTGTTATTCATGTAAACAAAAATGAAACAAGTATTACAAATGAACAGAAAGAGTTTTCTTTACTTGAGATTGAACCTAAGGCCTCTCATGTGCTAGGCAAGTTTTCTACCACTGAGCTACATCTCCTGCTCTTCTTATTCATTCATTATTATTATATCATCATCATCATCATCATTGAGGTACTGGGGATTAAACCCAGGGAGTGCTGGGCTACATCTCCAGTCTTTAATTATTTTGAGAAAGGGTCCCCTTAAGTTGCCAAGGTTGGTCTAGAATTTATTGTGATCCTCTTGCCTCAGCCTCCCAAGTTTTAAGGAAGTTAGCCTTCATGAGCTTCCCAAATAATAACAAAGAATAACATGAATAGATTCCTCTTCTCTTTTCAAAATATATCTTCTTCAAGGTGCACTCTTTCAAGTTTCAATTGAGCAACAAGGTGATTCTTAAACATATTCTAAGGAAAAGATATCCCTGAAAACAATGGATAGAAGTACCTGTATTCACAGTGATCTGGGATGAAGAAGAAGCACAATCTCACGTTGTCTTACTCCAGGTTTCCATCAGTAAACATTTTCCCAGAGAGAGTAGAGTCAGTCATGCTGATCATGAGATACCCAAGTGGGTCAGGGGACAAACTGTCCCAGGGAGAGAGAGAGAGACAGTACCCTGGAGGACTTGGGAGAGGCCCGAGGAGCAGAGGCTTGGGAACCCCTGGTTTGGACTATGGTTCTATGGTTCTGACCTTGAGTTTGTCTTATGAATGAAGAAAGCAGGGTTGGGGTGGGAAAGGGGGAAGAAAAGTGTGTGATGAGGAAGATGTAGTCACCAGCCACCCCCAGGACTACCCTCTTTACTTTGATCTCAAGAGGCTTCAACCCTAGACACTTGGTCATGCCAATACTGCATTTCTTAGTCAGCTGTTTTGGATCTGGTTGGGCCATATTTCTTTTTAAAAGGGTGGAAGTGAAGGAAGTGCAGACTGGCCAGGGGGATCTTTATTCCAAGTTCATGTGAGCCTCTGCCTTTGGGTCTGAAGATAAATTTCAGTTCTGTCTCTGTCAGAGCACAACATTACTGGCCCAGTTGGACTGGCCCAGTTGGCTATTGTTCACCTACCTGCTCAGAAGGTACAGGTGTGGCTTGGGGCTGGGCAGCAAAGCACATGGGAGATGGCCCAGGATACAAGTTTATGGGGCTGTAAGTCTGCAATGCATGGGCAGCTCTCTTATGTCAATAAAAACACTCCTGTAGCACCTGAAAGGAGCCTCTCCCACTGCCATCCCAAGCTCCTAGGGCAGAGAAGGTGAGCCGGTCCCAGAACCTGGAAGGAAGCTCCCCGGCTGCCATCCTAAGCTCCTACGGCAGAGAAGGTGAGCCATGTGGGTGCCAGAAGCACGTCCCCCCCGCACCGTGGAAATGAGAAGACACATAAACAAGTCTCAAAAACAGACTTCTGGATCACCTACAGCAACCCCAAAGGGAAATGAGATGGAACAATCTGATACTCAACCACCTGGACTCTCTGAACTGGCAACAAAAGAGGATCTGGGAAAAATGAAATCAGAAATAATTACTCAGATAACAGCAAAGATTTTGCTCATGGTGCAAGACATGATTAATGAATCTAGAGAGGACACAGATAGAAAAATAGAGGATCTGAGGAACATGATGGAATCCCAACATAGGAAACAAATGGAATCCATAAAACAGATGCAAACAGATTTCCAGGAGATTAAAAACTCCATCAAAAGTCTGCACAGCAGAATGAACCAATGTGAGGATAGAATTTCAGATATAGAAGTTAAGATTGCAATTAGTGACCAGGAAAAGAAAAATTTCTTTAAAATTGTAAAGGAACAGGAGAAATCAATCCAGCAGCTGCTAGACGATGCAAAGAAGAATAACATAAGACTGATTGGAGTCAATGAAGAAACAGGAGAGAGTGCAGATGACATTAAAAAAACCTGCTCACAGAAGTGATGGTGGAAAACTTCCCAAGCAGGGGAACAGAAGTTGACATACAGATAAGTGAGGCATATAGGACTCCAACTAGCCTTGATCAAAAAAAATCTACACATAGGCATATAATAGTAAGGATTCCAGAAATCCAACAGAAGAACAAAATTCTACAAGCAGTGAGAGAAAAGAAACAAATCACATACAAAGGAAAGCCCATCAGAATCACAGCAGACTTCTCAATGCAAACCCTCAAGGCAAGAAGAGCTTGGAGTGATGCATTTCAAGCCCTAAAGGAAAACAGCCTCCAACCCAGACTGATGGACCCTGCAAAACTATCTTTCCAAATTGATGGAGAAATAAGATACTTTCATGATAAAGAGCACCTCAGGAACTTCATGAATATCAAACCAGCACTCCAAAAAATTTTAGACAATACCCTAGGAAAAGACAATGAGGATCACAACCCCAGGAAACCCAGCAGAATGAATCCATTGGGTGTGACAAATTAAACGCAAAGGGGGAAAATCCAACAAAAAGAAAAAGTCATGACAAGGCTTTTAAAACTTTTAACTTCATCTCTCTAATGAGTGTATAATTCAATCTTGTTATTGTACTGATTAGTATTTTTCTGATTCTAGAATTGCACACCTTTCCTTGTGCTGTACTAGCTATTTATCATCTTCTTATGTCTACTTTTTAATTGGGTTGTCTATTAATAAGCTCTAAGAATTCTTTATATATTCTGCTCATAGGTTATATGCATTGTAAATATAGTCTGTTTAAGGACTACTTTTCATTTTAATGATGTCATTTAAAGTTCTAAATTTTGATGGAATCTCATTTATCAATTTTTTTCTTTTACACATCATGTCTTTTGTATACTAGGTAGTTCTTGCCTACCCTGAATTCATAAACATTTTCCCTTATAATTTCTTCTTAAAGTTTTATACTTTTAGGCTTTCATATTTAGGTTCATAGATCCCTTCATGTTATTTTCATGTATGGAAAAAAAGGGTTGAGGTTAAATTTTTATATATGGATACCAGGTGTTCTAGTGCTGTTTGCTGAAGACACTGTCTCTTCCTCGGCTCTTGAATTGAGTTTATATTCTATAAAATGCTAATGTTAAATAATCTTTCAAAACTCAGTGGACCATATATGTGTGGTTCTATTTCTAGATTCTGTTTTATTCAAATGAGCTATATGTCTTTCCTTACACCAACACTGCCTTGATTACTGTAGCTTTAGAAGAAGTCTTAAAATTACGTACTAAATGACTTCCAACACTGTTTTTTTGTTGTTATTGTTTTGTTTCATTTTTTTTACTTTTCTAGGTCCTTGTATTCCTACATAACTTTTAAATTTCAATATCCAATTCTTCATTTATAGCAAGTATACACAGACCTGAATTTTTATATATACCTTGTGTTTTCTAATCCTGCTAAATTCAAATACAAGTTCTAGGGGCTCCTAGAGATTTCTTAGTATTTTCTCTTTAGATGATCATTTCATCGACATATAAATATTTTGCTTCTACCTTGCCAATCCTATCCTAATTGTGTCATTTTATTGCCAGACTATTTTGGTGGGGCCTAGGTTTCAAAGTTTAATGGATAGATAAAGAGTAAGCATATTTGCCCTTGTTCCCCACCTTGAGGAGAAAGCACTGTATCTTCCCCATTCTTTTAAGGTGTTCTCGCTGGAAGTATGGAGTACATGTCTTTAATCTGTTGAGAAGGTTCTGTTCTACTTCTAATCTCCTGATAGCTTTTACCATGAACAGCTGTAGAATTTAGTCCAATACTTTTTCTCCAACTACTGACAGGATCATATGGCTTTTTCCTTTCCTCTGTTAAAATGATGACTTTTGGGAGTGGATCTTCCAATGCTGAACCAACACTGCCATCCCTATAGTAAAACCACTTTCTACATCCTGCCAGATCTGACTTCTAATAGTTTGTTTTGTTAAACAAATTTCTATCTATGTTCATATTTTTTTCTTCTATTATCTTTATCCAGTTTTAGGATTAGCACAATGTTGAGTTCCTAAAATGAAGGGAGAATTGTTCCTTCTTTTTTCTGCTTTAATTGTTTTATATAATTTAACAGTTAAAATGTATATGAGCCTGCTGTTGTCATACAGGTAGGTTTTCAAGCTAAGAATATACTTTCTTTATAGGTGCTATTCAAATTTTATATTTCCTCCAGAGTTAGTTTCATTAATTTTTCTTCCAAGGTGCTTCTTAGAAGTTGTCAAATTTATTTCAAAACAGATTTTTGAAATATGCTTTCTATATCCTTTTAAATTCTGTAAAATCTGAGGTAATGTCCCTAGATCTTGAGGTTGTAATTTAAAAATGTATAATTGATATTGTGTAATCAGAAGAAAGGTCTAAAGGAGCAGGGCAAGTGGGAGGGGTAGGGGAAAGGAAAAAAGGGGAAAGAAAAAATATGAGAAAAGGAAAAAAATGGAAACAAAGTCTTTGCAAATAGGGAAAGGTGGAGGGGGTGAAGGGAGGGCAAGGGAAGGGGAAAAAAAAAGAACCAAGATACTCATGTAATGGTACAAGATCCCAATGATGAATGTAAACGTATTTTATACCTAAAATGTACCCATAAACTTAATGGGAAAAAAACACTCCTGTAAATCTGGTTCCAAAAGGCCAAATGGCAAAGTATCTGTGATAATCAAAAGTGCATGGTGCAGTATATTGATGGAAGAAACCCTTTTGCTCCTTCAGGGAGGATCCTTGCTTTCCTTTAGGATTTCCTCCCAGACTCTTCATTGCTACATCTTTCATGACCAAGCATTTTGAAATTACTGTTGGAAGGATTTGTTTAATAGTGCAAATGACTCTAGTTGTGAAGCTGTTTGAGAAAAGGTAAAAAGTATAGCAAAAGTAAAGAGTTGCCAATAGAAAGTAAACTTACCTGGCTGAAGCACAGTATCAATGTAAACTCTGCCCGCACATGTTTTAGTCATAAGGGAAATGATTATTGCTTGAGAGATTTATTCCTAGGAAAGAAAAGCCCCTTCTTCAATTTGGTTCAAGGTCAAAAGTCTCTGCTCCTCCCTGATTGTAAAAAATATTTGAAATTTAGGCACCAGGACAAGGGCTGTGCATGAAGGAAGAGAAAGAATAAATCAATCACCAAGGTGGTATATTCTTTAAACTGCTAAATTGACATGAACAAGGGACAAAACTATTACCTAAATGGGAATTTAGAACCAAGTCCAAATGATCCATCCCTTTGGGGAAGGGTACAATTCCTTTGGATCCCCAAACAAGTGTACTGTATATGATAAATACATTTGTAGGTCTTACTAGAAAAATTGGTTATGATTTCATAGGGTAGCTCTTAACCAACGAATCACTACATAAGATGTATAATTCAGTCTGCATTTGCGTGATATCTGCCACATTGTGATTGGTCATATGATTAGTTATTACAACACTCAGCAGAAGGAGAGGCTGACAAACTGAGATCAAGGAGGGTTAGGCTGCCTTTCCTCAGGTCCGTGACAACAAATAAGGATATGATTTTCTTTCTCAATCTCCCTACTGCCCCTAGAATTACATACTGGCTGGCACGTCATGGAAGGGCTGAGCAGCAGTATCTGCTTTGTTCCAGCATTCAACATTCCTATGCCACCCTAAAGACATTTTCATTTGCTTTTAAAATAAAAGAAATCTTTAAAAAAGATAAATAAAACCAAATGGTCCCAGTTTCCTTTTAAATTTCTTTGAAAGTGGGAGAGGTGCTAAGATTATCCAAACTCATTTTAACCCAATTCTGGAAAGCATGAAGAATTTTTTTCTAACTTTTGGAGATTTATTTAATGGGGTAATTTTTATGTTGTTTTCATTTTATTAAAAAAATGTGGGTGGGATGGTGGCTAGTTTTATTTTCTCCTCTTTTGTGATGTTTGTGTTTTATTTTCTATAATAAGCATATATTAAGGAAAGAGATTTTTTTAATCAAAACAAAAAAGTGCTGCAATATGTTAGATATGATGGGTAAGGAATTCAACATGCAGAAATGCAGGGTTTTTAAAAATAGGATCAGGGCCTTTCATGCCCCCAGACAAGCGCATCTGCTGCAGAGGCTCTAGGATGAGGCAGCAGGATCCAGTTCCAGCCTTTCCTTAGAAGTCAGGAGAGCTGGATGTGGTGGCACACACCTGTAACCCCAGCTACTCTGGAGGCTGAGGCAGGAGGATCACTGCTTAAAAATGTTAAAAAAGAGCAATAATTCCCTATGATGAATGTGATTGTTACGTATATCAAATGCGTACCAATTAAACTCATTAAAAAGACCAAAATTTAAAAAAAGAGCTGATCATGGTGGCCATGCCTATAATCCCAGCAGTTGGAACACTGAGGCAGGAGGATCACCATGAGTTCAAGTCCAGCCTGGACTACATAGCAAGACCCTGTCACAAACAATATCAACAACAAAAATTTTTTTTAAAAGAGCTGGGGATATAGTTCAGTGTTCTGAAGGCCCTGGGTTCAATCTCCAGGACCAAAAAGAAAAAAAGAAAAGAGAAGAGAAATCAGAGGATTCTCCAGAACATGTAGCCACCTGTATATTAGCTCATCCATCTTGGAAAGGCTTGGACAATGATCTGGGTTTTGTGTTCTGAGAGGAAAATCATAATAATAAGGGCAATGAGTCCTTTTAGCAATGGCAACTTAAACTGAAGAAGGGCTGTGGAGTCTTCATAACAAAACCAAGATGGCCACAGAGAAGTTCAAACTTGGAAGGGACACACACCAGCTATTTCTGAGCACTTTCTATAAAACATTTCAACATTTAAACGAGTAGAGAGACCCACAGTAAACCCTGTGCATCTGACAACCAACTCCATTGATAGCTAACTCTTTGCCATCCTGTCCCTCCCCGATGAGTTATTTAGAAATAAATGCCAGATTTTTCTTTTTTATGGCTGAGTAGTACTCCAAATGGATGCACATTGAGGCGATACTCTTAAGTGAAATAAATAGGACACACGTGTAAATACCAAATTGTTTCTCTAGTGTGAGAAACTGAAAGTGTAAATAAGGACTAAAAGGTGTAATAGATAATATGAAATAGAAAGAAAAGAGCCAAAGGGGAAGGGTAAGTGGGAGGGGTAGGGGAAAGGAAAGAAGGGAATGGAATTAGTATGAGAAAATGAAAAAATGGAAACAAAATATTTGTAAATAGGGAGGGATGGAGGGTTTGAAGGGAGGGCAGGGGAATGGGGAAAAAATAAGAACCAAGAGAGACTATGTAAAGCTGCAAATTTCCAAGGATGCATGTCATTATATTGTATACCTAAAATGTACCAATAAAATTAATTTTTAAAAGAAATAAATACTAGGTATCAGAGCATTACATCACACGTATGTTATGGCTCTTAAATTGGCTCCAAGAAAACAAAAAAACATAGTACTATGCCATTGTCACACCTCAACCCTAGGAATTGTTTGTTAAAATCATCGACCACACAGCCAGTATTCTTTTGGATGGTTTTGGGAATGTCTCACTGTTGTCTGTTTTCAAATTCACATCTAAATAAGGTCCACACCTTATTTTGGCTTATTTGGTTGATATGCCTCCTCAGGTTGTGACCTAGAGGTTTCTTCTCCCTCTGTTTTTCATTTCTTTTTTGAAGAAATGGACCATTTGCCCCATGGAATTTCCCACTTCCTAGATTCTGCTGATTGCATCTGAGTATGTTGTTTATTCTATCCTTTTCATTTTCTCGCCTAGAAGTTAGGTCTAGATCACTGTCTTTTCTATCTTTCTTTTTTTTGTAAAGAATAATTTATAGTCCACTGCCACTGATAAAAGAAAATGTCAATTTCTGAAAACTTTGAAACCATTTAAAAATGTTCCTGCTGATTATTTTAAATGTTACTTTCATCCATTTTAATTATGCTTCCCAAATGTGGCCATTCCTATTTTCATGAACGAATTTTCCACCAGACAGTGGATTCCTTCTTGAAGATTTTCCCTTTTCCTTTCTGAATGCTTGAGTAACCCTGGGCAGAGGCTGCAGGAGTTCTCCATAAATGAATACAGAACTCTGTAAGAGCTTTTCAGAATTTCAGAGGGCATCGTAAATTCCTGCTTTGCTCTGGGAGGGACAGGTCAACCATTTCTTTTCTCTTTAGCAAAGAGGGAGACTTGTGTGGCTCCCAATGGAGGGACATGATTGATGTTCAATCAAATAAACAAGGGATATTTGGATTGTGTAGACACAATTCATGCATTTTTTTCAATGGTGAATTGGTTATACTGGTACCTGGTACATGATATTTGCATTTGAACCCAAGTCATCCATTTATTGACTCCCTAAAGAAAGGAGACAGCCAAGTTTGCCTGGCTGTCCTACTCCTACCACCTATAGCCCTCTTCTCAGCCTCTGGCCGCTGGTTTGATGCTGGATTGACCACAGGCCAGGTGATGAGATGGAATGGATGGATATATGCCAACAGTTTTTCAGAGTGAAAATCAGAGACAGGCATGACGGGTCCACCCAGAACTGGCCTATTCAAAGCCATTAGTGTTCCAGCATGGATGTCTCGGAGACACTTTATGATTTGGTCATTGACTATTTACTTAGAGGAACCTTTTCAAGTTGAATTAGAAGGCTATCACAGTCCTAACTGCTGCTCTAAAACACCACACTCTCTAAGCCTCTGCAAGAGGCAAAGGAGAATAGAGTAGACCGTTTGCACTGAGACAAAGGAAGACTGAAGTGAAGGCCCTCCAGAAGAGAGGGTCTTGTTCATAGGTCTCAGGGTGAGGCTCACCCGAGGGAAACAGAGACCAGCTTCCTGTGTGCTGGACTGTGAATAGACTGTCCAGCGTTGTCCCTTCTTTTATTTGCAGTTGTTGTTATGTGTCTGGGGCTGACTGTGATGGGCTTGGGACCTCACTTCCATGTGTAGGAATCCTTTAGCAAGTCTTCCATCTTGCTGGGCCTATTTAGCATGGAAGCACATGATGAACTTCAAAAGCCAAGTATCCAGAGACTTTTTGTTGTGATGATTAATTTCCCATCTCACCCTAGCTGACATGGGGCACATCCTGATGTGGTTGTGAACATCCAAAGAGCATTTTCTTAACAGTTCCGATTGATCGAGTTGGTTCCAAAATAGAGGATGGCAAAGAGACAGCTTCTGAACATCTCTCTCTTCCGGGCTCAAAGGATTCTTTTCTCTTCCACATGTGCTGCTGCCTTGCACTTGAAACTACTTTAATTAATCTTTTTGGGGAAGGAGGTGTTTTGAAAATGTGACAGGCACTCATGAGAGAAATAATGTATGGATAGTGAGCACATGAGGAAGGCCAGCATGCTCATCCGGGCGAGGTAGGGTATGTTCCACACGATTTGGGTAAGAGCGAGCCCTCCAGGACAAAAAATGAAAGAGGCATTTAATTGGAACACTTAGCAATCACAAATCCAAGACAGAGGTTAAATTGTTTTGAGCAAGAGAAATTAATACGTTAAAGGTTACATTTCCAACTGTGAGGCAGTGAGCTGGGCTCTTCAGTAGTGTCAGAATTACATAAGGCAGGAGAAATGGCTCTGAAATGATTGTGGAATCATTAACAAAAGGCAAGGCAAAGGAAGACACTTCCCAGCAGGAGGGCGCGAAGAAGAATAAAGACGTGGAGAGAGCTCATTAAGAATGAATTGCAGACCATAAACATTTGAAACCACTAAGTGTGGAGTTCTATCTGTTATCTAATGACTCAGAGATTATAAAACTAGCAATGACTTTCAGAAAAGGAGTTGACTTTGGGGGAGGTTGTTTGCAGTTACACATGCAAAAAAAAGGTATGTTTTTCTTTCTTTTTTTATTTTGGGGAAAATCTCTTATCTTTGTAAATCAGCACAGTTTAAGCAACTTCAGCCATCCTCTGACAGATTTTTCTGCTGTATAATTACACATTGTCTTTGATTTAGTTATAAGCATATTAAGGGACTGCGCTGGGCAGGGGAGGAGGAGCAACATGGTGGGAGAAGAGCAGGAGCCATTGACCACACCTTGCTGTCTCACTGCAGAGTGACTTGCTACTTGTCTTCAGAGAGCACTAGAAAGCTCCATCCAGAAAGCCTTGCCAGTAAATCCTCCAAAATGGATTCATGCATTGTTTGTTTCCGTGGCATTCCATTTGTGCTGCTGTTAATTGCATGGCTTGATGGACAGAGTCAGGACAAAAGAAATGAGATAATCCATCCTTGGTGTTAGCCTTCCCATCCCCCTTACACACCCTCCTCTGCAAGGGAAAGCAATAGTTGAAACCTGAATGATTTAAGACTCCAAACTCCGGCCATGTGAGAGCTCTTTAATTTCCCACAATGTTTAGAGCTGAACTTCCCAATGTCCTTTACTTCATGGTTCACTCAAGTCAAAAATGGTGGAGAAGCATCGAACCACAGAAGAGGGCATCACATCCAGGCCTCTAAAGTGCTTCTCTGGAGGATGGATGATGCTCTAGCAATGCCATTGGCATGTCCTTCCGGAAAGAGCAGGGCTGCTCTGGGAAGACTGGGGGAGCCAAGGCTCTCCTAATGGCTCTTAGCTTGGCAGCATGATGTCACGCAGAGGGAGGTGTGTGCAGGCAGCCCTCTGTTGTCCTTGTCATCTCTTCATATGCCTCACCAGAAATGCAGGAGTGGATGAAGCCTGCTGGACTCTTTCTAAATGCCTCCTGGTCCTGGTTGTTGCTGTTGATCTTTTACGGTCCAGAGCAGATGAGGCCAGCTTCTGCATCTTTTTTTCAGCTACCAACCAGAGGGAATGGGATTGAAGTAAATTATTTGAGTAATTATTAATGTCAATGCATTTGTTATAAAAAATAGGCCGCCAAAGGACATCAAGAAACCTCCTTTGGAACAGCTGCTCATCTGTGTTACAATGCCACAGTTCTGAAATAAGATATTCTCTGCTTACTGCTTGTCACAATTGAGGGAAGGAAGCTCCATTTTGTTCCCACCCTTACCCTTGCTTAGTACCTGTGGTAAGCAAAGCTATGCAGAGGTCAGTAGTCTTCTCGGTTGACTGGTAGAACCCTTCATCCAGTGAGCTTTAAAGTGGGGGCATGCTTGATGTGCTCAATGATATACTGGAGTGCAAGAAGATTGGGTGTATAGACTTTGTTTTTAAAGAAGAAAGTAAATTGGCTAAGCATTGGTATCTAGATAGATACTGATGTCTTATTCTTTTAGTGTGTTAGATGATTATCCCTTGCAGTCTTTACTGTGGACTGCATGTTTGTCCTCCCTCCAATTCATCTGTTGAAGTCTTAACCCCTCATGTAATGGCATTTGCAGGTAGGGCACTCGGGAAGTGATTAGGTTTAGATGATGTCATGAGAGGGGGCCTTGTGATGGGATTAATGCCCTTATAAGAAAAAAAGAGAGCAGAGTTCCCTCCTTTCTATTATGTAAGGACAGTGTGAAGATGGCCATGCAAGCTAGGAAGGTAGCCCTTAATAGGATTCTAATCTGCTTGCGACTCATCATGGACTTCTCAGCCTCCAGACCTGTGAGAAATAAGTACCTGCCATTTATACCCCTAGTATACAGTACTTTGCTACGGCAGCTTGTGTAGACTAACAGAGTGCATGAGGTGGTTTGGAGGCAAGATGGGACCCATGAAGCAGAGGGTGTATCAGCAGGGGCAGCCAGAATATTGCAGCTTATGTGTCTCCAGCTGATAGCTTTATCAATCATGTTTTCTGGTCTTAACAAAAGTAATCCTCACAAAATGGGCAAGTAGCTTAACAAATTCTCACAAGGAAACTGCAGGGTGAAAGTAATGCCAATAACACAGCTGTCTGTGACAAAAACAAGAAATAGCTAGCTTTGACACTGTCAAGTGTGAACAATGACACTTCTCGCTTTTTGATTTTTTGCTTTGGAAGATATAGCTATTTTATAAAAATGTTATTTGTATTAACATAACAAACAGCAATGTATTAAATGTACTTCAGATTTTCTTTTTTAATTTCTTTCATACTAAATCCAGTAGATACAACCCATATAAAAGCTTTATAAAGCCATCAATAGATTTTGAGAGCATAAAGGGGTCCTGGGACCAAGAAGTTTGAGAACTGCTGGTTTAAGCTTTAAATCCAATTTATAGAACCATTCAAAATTCATTTTAAGTCTTCTTTTGTTGTATTTGCCATCACTGTTAAAAATGATGCTTCACAAAAGTACAATATGTGTAACTAATACTTAGGACAGGATGACTTATTCTGAAGGACAGTGATTATAAATATATACTTTAAGCTGTACTCTTGATCACTTTGAATTGTTTGATCACTTTTTTTGTGAGATTAAACCTTTATTGTGACAGAAGAAGTATTCCTATGAAGTGTCTTTATTCACATTTAAAAAAAGCTCAATGGATGGCCTAGTATGTATCTGGATCCACATGTCTGCGCCAGCATTTAGTCTGTTGTGATACGTTGTTTTCATTGAAATATACAAAGAAAACCTTACCTCCTGTAACTATGCATTTGAAAAGGAGAGAAATATTTTATTAGTTTTTAAGATAATGTAGACCTTTGATACTACACCAAAACTCAGCAAGTGACATGGAGTCTGAAATTTTTATTGATGAACTTTTGCCCTCTCCAGCATTAAAATCCACTTGTCTCTTTTGCACTTTGAACCTGTTTTTACCAATGCATGGTTTTATAACATTTTATATCATTTCAAAAATATTAGTCCATTTAGCTATGCAGATCCTTCTTAAAAATGTTGACATAATTCATTATATGCTATCAAAACATCACATTCATTAATATCACATAATTCTATTATGAAAGTCTTGAAGTTCAGGGAAGCTGTCAAACTCATGGTGACAGATAATATTGTTCAAAATTCTAATTTTCACTCAAAAGGTTGACTTTTATCCTTGGTAACAAATATTGTCAGTTATTTTTCCTGTTATTACAAGCTCTCTGCGTTTGTTTTGCAAGACTGTTTGCCAAATACCCAACGTGAATAACCATAGTCATTCTCTGGAGGAGAATAAAATGGTGTTCCATGAGAAAAGTGGCTGCTTTGGTTCCCAGATCCAACAATCACACAGATGCTTCATGTGGTGGTGACCGTCTACCTTTGCAATGTGGCACAAGTTCCTAGTTCTTCTCTCAGAATATTAAAAAGACACATTTGGAGATCCAGATTTAACAAAATAATAATTCTCATCAAGGAAATGTCATTGATTTTTTTCTGATTCTTTACAGTGTGGGGAGCAGGCAGTGAAAATGCAAGGACTGGCAGCACTCCTCAGCTCAGGGGCGCTCAGCGTTGGTTTTCTACCACCAGAGCCAGGGTGAACATAGCAAAACGGCAAATAAAACTCCCAGTATTAGGGTAAAAATAGTTTTGACCTCCTGGACTGGCTCAATAGGTCTTGGGGAACCTGAGGGAGAGAGAGTCACACCTTGATAAACACTGGATTGAAGGGAGATTTTCAAAGGGAATGCAACATTCAATCACATTGAAGTACACTGCTTAATGTCAAAAGATTAACAAGAAATAAATTATTTAATTACACATTTGAGCCATTAATAAACGAAATAATTTAAAATATTAACATCTTATTTGACTTTCTATTGGGTATACATTGTAGTTATTATAGCAGCGCATGCTTAGAATTTGTAAATAAGTGCTATCTGTATGCACAAACTTTTAAATGTATTGATTTTTCTGGTCAGCATTTGTAAGTAAATAATTAGGAGCGCTCACCCTTAGTCCAAGAATGGAATCTGTACAAGCCCATTCTGGAAGGAATCTCTAGGAACATCCTGACTCCTAGATAGTCTTTAAGTGAAGGAAGATTGGGATTAGTGAAGGTGGAAGAAGACATTCCACAGGGAACAGCACTAATTGAGCTGCTGGGAGAGCAGCCACCAGCTGGGGAATACTGTAGAGCTTTCTGACTGTAGCTCCTACTGCATGTCCCTGAGGCTGGTGACCTGGAATCTTCCTCACCCTCTCCCAAGCCCTCCCCACCCAGTGCTTCACAAAGTCCTGCAGGCCTCACATTCTCCTTCACATTCTCAATCCTTCCACTCTTCTGTCCCTTCTGCCTCAGTTCAGGACCTCTTCCTACTGGCCTCTCACCTCCCTGTGACTGTATCACCATGACCTTCTCATGCCACCAGCACGAGCTTCCTAACACTGGGCTTTCAAAGCCCGTGGACTTCCTTTGACCCTCAGGATAGAATCCAGTTCCTTAGCCCAAACTTCACTGTCTCAGCCTGATGCTGCCTTCCCTGGGGCTGTTTCTCCCTAAGCTATGGCTGCCTGAAATTCTGTTCCACACATGCTCTTCCCTGTCTCGTGTGTTTTCCCACTGCCCACCCTTTCTCCCTTGTGCACACTGTAGGTCCTGACCTGAGCTGAACCCAGTTCTTTAAGAATCAGGCCGAGTGTCATCTCCTTTTGGAAGATCTATCTTATTTAATTTTGGGTTCAAACCTTGGTTTTGCCATTTAATATCTTCAAAACTTTGTCACATTATTTACCCTTTCCAAGTGTCAATTTCTTCTTCTGTCAAAGAGCCCATCTCATTGTTTACTGTGGGGACTAGATGAGATCAGCATTGTGGGTGTCTTGTACAGCTGCTGGAGAAGACTGCTTGACTAATAGCAGCATCCCTCCTTTCATCCTGTGTATCTTCTTTACTTCCTTCACACTGCCACAAAAGCCCACTCACATGCCACTGTAATGATTTTCTTGTCACCAGGGCCTGCCCCTTGTTCCTTGTCTAATGGCTAGCACAGTACCAGAATACTGCATGCACCCAGTAAGTGCTCCTTAAGTAAGTGACAAAATGAAATCAGAAAGAAGAGTCAGAAACATGGGTGGTGCTGCCCAATATGATAGCCCCAAACCTCATGTAGCATTTAAAATTTGAATATAGATATACATAGGTACATTAAGTCAAACTACAAATTAGTTGCTCAGCCATAGCACCAATGTTGTAAGTGCTCAGCGGCCACATCTGGTGGGTAGCTACCACATGGAGCAGCACAGATTAGGAAAAATTATTGCAGAAGGTTCTATTGGACAGGGCCACCACATTATGTTTTCCAGCTAGTGTTACTGATTTTACATTTCTTCCTCTAAAATAAAAGTCTTACATGCAAATTATTTGATACAGAACCAATAACAATACTAATATTAATGAGACATAAAAATGTTAATAGTCAGAGAGCTGCTTGGTGATGCCCTTGGCAGGGCATGTGAAAAACATTATTGTGCGAGAGAGGAAAGGCCTTGGAATGAATTTACTCACCACCTTTGCTCATCCTACTGGGGCGGGCTGTCTGGATGGGGCAGCCGGATGAGGGGCACAGCCTTGCAATTATGCAGACACTCTAAGCTCGGCCTGAAGTAAGAATAGGAATAATGTTGTGTGTTCGGCTCTAGTACTATGTGTAGCCCCAGCCAGAACAAGTTTTTTGTGGCCTTTGGGGGAAATGTTGGATTATAATTTATAAGGACTGACACCACTGAGGGGCTGTCCTTTCCTTGGAAGCCATGCAATATTTCTTTTTCAAGTGAGCCACTCCATCTCTCTGGGGACCGAAGCCTGTCTCCATAACCATGTCCACAGTTGTCATGATGATGCTAAATTTACAGACCATGCTACAGGAACTTATTACTCATGATGTTACCTTTGGTGTTAGGTGGAGCAATGAGTTTCAGCACACGAAGTTTTTCAAGAAGCTAATTGTAAAATCTAGAGTCCATGTTGTGTGGCTGATAGGAGAAAGCCCTGGCTTCTAGGCTTCTTACTTGGTTCAGAACTTCCTCTGATGCTCATGCCAAGTCTGGCTACAGTGTGCACTGGTTTTCTGGTTCCCATTTTCCAGTTCCTTGGATAAGAGGGCATTGTTTGACTGCATCCTGCCAAGTTAGCAGAAGTCAGGGACTGCTTTCAAGCTTTCAGTGCCAACAAAGACTTTGGTGGCAAGTAGGGCTTCCCTGAATCTGAATTATACATAATCCAGGTTTTCAGGATGATTAATAACCTGCAGCATGGCACTCATGTGGAAATGTGACTCCCACAATCCCTGGCAGAATTCTTGGGTGAGGGGAAAAGTTGTCTGCAGATTAGGAACACATGGCGATGCCAGTTCCTGATCATAGGATATTAGAACTGAGACAGACATTAGAGGTCATGTAGATCAAGGGTCTAATGTTATAAGTAAAAGACCTGTCCAGGTAGAGCGACTTCCCCCAGGGCAGAGGCCCAGGGCTAGGACTGAGTCCTTTTGGTTTCTAGTCCTGTGTTCTCAGATGGTATTCTTGCTCCTTCTTCATCAAATCAAACACTCAGATGCTGACTGTTCTGTTTAGAAGTTTTGTTGCCCCAGCAGAAATATAAACTTAATGAGGTAGAGACCCTTTCTGAGTATTCCTTAGTATCCTCAAGAAATTACAGTCCATCTAGAGAAGACTAACTCATGCAAAATCAATAAGGAATAATTTTATTCCTCTGAATGGGAATCCAGAGGAAAGAGATATTGGTATGGGCTAGAATAACTGGTAACACTGTCTAGATTCTGAGTTTTGTCTTCACAAATAGAAGGGAAGAGAGAAGACATTCCAGGTAAGGAAACGTGAATACTAAGGCTGCTTCCAAAAAAGGCCAGAAGTAGGCCTGCATTTGAGAACACACTGCCTGAGAGAGGTATGGGAGGCAAGGTCAGGCAAGGAGTGGGAGGCTCAGGTTTCTGAGGGCTGGGGCAGCAAGAGTACCTGCAGTTTCGCAGATGGCGTGGTGATGCTGCAGCTGGAGACCACGTGTGAGAGACTTCCGAAAGGGAGATAGCAAGTGAGGACCTGTTCTTGCTGCGAGACAGAGCTGAGTCTGAACCCATCAATACCCGTTCTTAGTAGAGTGACCATGGGCAGGATGTGTTTTCTCACCTACCCTTAGCCTACTCCTCTGTGCAGTGGGGGTATGTGATTTCCTTACAAGGACCGATGAAGGGCTGGATGTAATAAAATATATGGATGCTCAGGTTAGCATTTCCTCACAGTAGAAAATACAATTCATGTTGGCTGTATTCGTTTTCTGGGATTGTCATAGAAAATTATCTCAAGCTTGGTGACTGAAAAAAAAAGAAATTTACTCTCATATTTCAGGAAGCCAAATTCTGAAATCTGTCACTGAGTTGAAATCAAGGTTCGGGGAGTGCCATAGTCCTGGCTGGCCTAGGAAAGAAGCCACGCCCTTCCCAGCTTCCAGAGCGCCTTTCCGTGCATCTTTGCCCATAGTAACCCTCTTCATCTTCCAAGCATCACGGCAACACCTCCCTTCAAACTGCTTCTCTGCTTCTGTCATGTGGCCTCCTTTCTGTAGTCAAGTCCACTCCTTCCCCCTTTATAAGAACATGTGATGTCCCCAGAACAGTCTAGGACAGCTCTCTGCATTATCTTGGTCTTCACAGGGCTTCATAGTTTCCTAGGGCTGCTGTTAACTAAATCGTATGAATTAGGTGGTCAGGACAGTAGGGATCCAGGTTTCACAGCTCCGGAGTTACATATCCAAGGTCAAGTGTTATATGGCTCCTTTTGATCTTAGAGGGAGGATCTGTTCCAGGTCTCTAGGCTTCTGGTGGAGGCTGAGGGGGAGGAAGTAAGTAGATGGAAGAGGTAGAGGAGAGTGAGAATATGCGTGTGAGCATGCGTGTTTGTAAGTTTGCGAGTGTGTGTATATGAGTAGCTGAGAGCACGTGGTGTGTGTGAGTGTGGTGTGTGAGTTAGTGTCTGTGTGAGTGTGGGTTTGTGAGTGTGAGAGAGTGTGTGTTTGCAGCAAGGAAGTGGGAGGGGTGAAGGCTGTTGGAAAGCCTCCTTGTAGCAAAGACACCCTGCTTAACCATGGGAAAGTCCTGTGTGACATTTGCCTTCATCCTCAACATAGTTGATAGGAAAACTGTCAAAATGGGAAGAAGACAAGAGAGACCCTTGAATCCCAAAGGAAAACTGCCCCAAAGTCCTCTTTCTGTTGTATTTACATGTGCAGCTCCCATCCTGGCAAGCAACTCTGCCAGCCAAGATTAGGAACTTCCACCACCAGAAAATCTAAAGAATCATTCAAAGTGAATATGACAAAATGCCTCAGAGCACTAGCCCCTGGAAGGAGCTGCCCTGTCCTAGAAAAGAGGGGAAAAGGGCCAGAAGGAAACTATTCTTAGTGCCCATGTGTCACAGATGAACTGAACACGGAAGACCGAGACGGGGACAAACCAAAAGAGAAACAGCCCTAAACATCAGTGTGCAGCAGAATGTCTCATCCGCTGCTCTGCAGGAGGCACAGTAATCCTCTCGGGGGTGCGCGAATTCCCTGCCTCCACCTGCAACTCTGGTACCTGGGCGAACTCCAGGGGTCAGGCTACCACAGACCTGGAGGACTGTGAGCAGCACAGTAGATAAGAACCAAGATTACCAATGCATGGTGGACCAAACAAAACCTTCACTCAGGTGTATAAATACCTGCCCTGTTTGTTTATAGTCAAATATGTCTGGTATGGCTCTCCATATATAAACATATACTATAAACACAAAACCCAAGTGAGGCAGAATGCACAGGGAAAAGGAGATGAAAAAAGATTCCAGCAGAAAACCTCAGGTAGCAAAAGTAAAGGGTAATTTACCTTTTATGTAAAAACCAAAGACATTTTTTACTAGGAGCTCTTGGCTTTATTCTGGCCATTTGGAAGAAAATGAAAGAAATGTTTTGGGATTTTGAAGTGAAAATTCACAACCAATGTGTCTTTGCTTCCTTTCCCTTCAACCAAAACATCCTTTGCTGGAGTCCTTTATCTAGTGCTTTATGTACATATTTTTAATCCTATACAAAAATGATAGGATGTCAAGAAGGATCTATAATAACACCATTTTTTAATTTCACTTCAAAGACTTGGCAATTTCTGATCCATGTGACATTCACACTCCTTCAGGGTCAAACAACATCTTGCAGCCTTCATAAAATGATTAAATATTTTAAACAGCTCCTGCTTATACCTCCATTGCCCCTCGAGACTGATACTGTTATCGTTTTTGTCAAAGCCAGTTTCCATCCGCATTTGTCATTCCTGCTTGCATTTA
Organism: Heterocephalus glaber; assembly: GCF_053883595.1. Lineage (NCBI taxonomy): Eukaryota > Metazoa > Chordata > Mammalia > Rodentia > Bathyergidae > Heterocephalus > Heterocephalus glaber. The sequence continues at coordinate 5,221,911 of NW_028258142.1, read as the reverse complement.
TGAGTTATCAATCGCCACGTCAAAATGCAAAATAACTGATGTTCTTTGGGCGGTATTGGATGGTCTATCTGGGGCTTTTAATCAATGCTGATTTTTATTTTCCATACCCATACATAAATCTTTACCATTCTGGGCCACATATAATGCGTTTGTACAAAACGCAGTGACAGAAGCAGTAGTTATATTATCAAACATTATACCTCGGGGCTAACTGAGTACCAAGGGCTTTCAAAAGGGAACACTGGGAATTACTGTGCAGGAGACATGACTGAGGTAGAGAATATAAGGAATTGGTTGTTGCCATTTATAAATCAACATCCTGCTAGCTAATCCTTCTCACTTAAATAGAGTCCAAAATCTTTCCCTGATCCCCTGCAACTTAGTCATTTTTTAAAGGCAAAGTTTGCATAATCTACACAAATAATGATGAGTTGTGTTTTCTGATTTCTTCAGCTTTTCCCCAGGGGCATAAATGAAAATGGCAGCATGGAACTTATTCAGAAACAGCTTCTTTTTAACCTACTCTGGAATTTTCCATGTTATATTTCACCCCTCATTGCTCTAAAAGAGAACTTGTTTTGCCCTTTAAAAGGGTGTTCTCCTAGTTGAACAATAATCATTGCAGAAATCATTCAAACAGGACATTCATGCCCAGTGGATTCTAGTACATGCAGATACCCAAGGCCTTGGGAAATCATATAGGTACTTTTGAAATAGAGCAAGGAAGTATAAATAAGCTCAGGTATGTAGCCAGGGGAGTCCAGGTATCCAAAGGTATTCACAAGCTTCCTTAAAGGATTAAAACATTAGAAACGGCTTTCCAAAGTGCTCTCCTTGCAATCAGCTTGCTTCTGCCTGGACCCCATTGTAAACTAATTGGCCTTTGCTCCCACTCAACCCCCTCCCTCATCTCTGGCAGTGTAACTGCCTTCAATTAATTCCCCTGGTAGCCCAGCCAGTGACAGGGCAAGGTCTGCAGTGGAAGGGGCTTTGGCTTAATTAGTTCTCTGGGATTTGCAGCAGAAATCAAGAACCCAAAAGATTGCGGCTACAATAAACTGCTTTGTAGAAAGCACTGCAGTTGTAAAGACGTCTCCCAACATTTCAAATAGGAAATCAAATACCAAAATAAACAGCAGCATTGTTGAGGGATGAATTATGGTCAAACTAAGATGAGAAAACTCAGATGTGCTCACAAACCAGGGTATCATTTGAAAGGCAGTTTCAAAAGGCAACTTCCGAGTAGCTAATTTAGAATAGTACCAGTTTGATGAAAATGGCTTTCTGTACTGTGTTTCAAGAGGCAATATGTTCTGTATGGAATTCAAGTGCTCACTGCTTAACAAAATCAGTGAGTAGCCAGCCTCATTTGGCAACTTGTGTGTTCAATAAGCAGCATGTGATAACTTCAACATTTATTTATCTGAACACTGGGAGATTCAGTCACTCACTGAACAGAGAGACCCGCCATCCATGCGATTTCACAGAAGACTAAAGCGCTGCATCTTTGGAACAGCCCTGTGAAGTCTTTAAGCCTAGGCTCTTGATGCCTGGGGATGGCCTAGTGGGCTTAGTGTGTGTCCTCCTTCGTCCTCAGGGACAACCTAGACCAACTCTGACTCCTTGGACATTTGGTAGTTCTTGAAATATTTAGAGTAATTGTCTTGTAAATATCTTGCAAGTACTGCTCACTCAGTTTGGTATTGTGCCTTTCCATCATTATTTCTCCTTCCCTTTCCTTGGTACATTCTGACATTGGCTCCACCTTGTAGGTCACACTGACCATGGCTATTGTGTGCAATTAGATCAGGTCGCAATGGATTGGCATTATGACCAGTCATTCTAAATACCCATCTTTTATTTGCACATTCCAAGATTAATTTATTCCTTACTCCACAAGTATATAGGCCCCCCTTGGCATTCTTGAGGGATCAGTTCCAGGACCCCCATGATACCAAAATATGTGGATGTTCAAGTCCATTTTATGTTTGCATACAACCTATGCACACCCTTCTGGGTATTTTAATTCATTTATAGGTTACTTGTAATACATATTATAATAGGAATTCTACATGAAATGGTTGTTATGGTGTATTGTTTTGGGGGTAATGATCAGGAAAAAAAGCCTATATGTGCTCAATATAGATACAACATTTTTCCCTAAGTATTTTTCATAGTTGGTTGAATCCATGGATGTTGACAATGGACTGGGAGAGCCAACTGTATATATAGGGTGCCTACTTTGTGTCAGGTGGGATGTAAGGTCCAGAGATACAGTGATCTCTGCTGTTAGACCACTCACTCATGTGGTCGGTTCTTGGTGGCAAGGCCTACTTTGTCCATTCTTCAGGAACATTTTACAAAACCTAGCGCAGAGTCAGGGCCACGAAATATTCTCTAAGAATATGTTACTGGGGATTTCATTGAATTGTCTTAGACTGAAATTGTTTTGCCACCATTAGTTGTATTATTTTGGTTGATCCATGGCTGTTCAGAAAGGATACCTGTTTCTCAGTCATTTGGTTCAGGTTAACTGGGGCCATGGCCTCTGCTCCAAGGAAACAGAGAGGTGCAGTGCTCAGGGAAATGCCATGGCCCTTAGGGAAGGAAATACAGGATGCAGGGATTTGAAGCCCCCTAGACACTGTTCTTGAGATGATTGAATCCTGGGGCAGTGGTGGGGAACATTGAACTGCTGGAAAATTTAGTTGGTTTATTCTTTCATTCTTTTACTGTGTAATTCTTTGAATATGGCTTGATTCCAAGCTCACTATTCAATCTTTCCACTTAGTGCCAGAAAGAATCTGAAAATGTATTCTTATCTACGATTGCGGTTCTCAACCAGAGGCAGCTTTACTCCTACCCACAAGAGGACAGTGGCAATGGCAGGGGTGTGTTCTGCATGGTGAGAGTGTGACTGACCAGTACAGCTGGTGGGGAGAGGCTGCAGATGTTGCTGAATGTCCTACAATGCACAGAGTGGTCACCACTGCACAGGATGATCTGCCCCCAGCTGTCAACAGTGCCAAGGGTGAGAAACTCTGGTTAGGGTTGGTAAACCCCTCCGCAGATGCATATTTGCATGGGGGAAAAAGGAAGATGAAAAGGGAAAGATGAAGCTGTTTGTAATATGAATTAATACATTCTAGCCAGTGTATGATAGGAGAAGACAGTATGTTTCCCTTTTCAGATTGATAAGAATTGACAAATGTTTATTAGTACAGTATTTTTAAACTTGCTTTTTTTCACTGAAGTACATACTCTAGGATCACTGTTTCTATAAGGGTATGGAAATAGCTACAGTTATGACATATTTAAATATTTAAATTGCACTTACATTGAGAAGAGTTGCTTTGAAAAAAAGTAATGTTTTTCATATTTATTTTAAATTTTGGATGAATTACGGCCAAATACAGTTAAATATAATTTCTGGATTCATGAAAAACTACACATGATGACTGTTTTGTCTTGTCATAACAGCATATGTGTCAATATTTCTGGGTGAAATCAAAGACAAATTCCAAGTGAAAATTTTGCAAATCATTCCAAAATAGACAGAACTAAGAGTTTGGCAAAGGATCGACGCTATCTCTGTCTATAACCTTGGGATAAATCTTTTTATTTGAAAAATGGATGCATTTCTTGTGCTGAGGTAAATATTCTGGACAGCACAGGCTCTTGGGTTGGACAGACCTTCACTTGATTCACAGTTTTCTCCGTGCCTAACCCAGCAACCTTGACTGAGTTCCTGTAACTGGCCTGCCCTTTTGTTTTCTCTTCTTTAAAATGGGGTTGATAAATTCATGGAGTTGTTGCAAGGATTCTTGGAAATCCAGGATTCTAAAGAAGCGTTAATTTATCATTATATTATTAATATTATTACTATGATTATTATAATAACAAAATTACACAATGTTCTCATCCTAAGTGTATTAGTGTCCCGAGGCTGTCGTAATGAAGACCACAAACTAGGTGGCATAAAATAACAGAGATTTACTCTCTTACACTTTGGAGGCCAGAAGTCTGAGATCAAGGTGCTGGCAGGGGCATCCTCTCTGAAGTGTGTGGGAGAGAATCTGTTCCATGTCTCACTCCCAGCTTCCCGTATTTCCAGCCGTCCTTAGTGTTTGTTAGCCTGTGGATGAAACACTCCAGGCTTGGCCTTCATTGCCACCGGGCCTTCTCCTGTGTGTCTCTGTCTTTCCCCGCTCCTTTGCAAAGACACCAAGCCCATTGGAGCAGAGTCCAACCTCACAGAATATAACCTCATCTTCACTTTTAGACAGAATCCTATTCCCAAGTAAAGTCACATTCTCACCGTGGGATTTAGGAGGTAGACGTCATTTGGAGGAAAGACAATATACACCCAACGACAAGCATTAAAATAAAACCTGTTATGTGCTGGCTTTGTTGAGCTTAAATTGAAACTGGAAGAAAAACTCTACTATGTCAGTGTCATAGCATGGTTACTGTCACATGAAGTCATGAAGAAACAAGACAGAGGGCCATGCCTGGGAGACAAACAGAAATACCAGCCTGGAATGTGGGATGGAGCTCAGTGCACTGCACATACACAGAGCATATTGATTAAGAGACAATAACCTGGGGACACAGAGCCTCACTCTGATTTGCAGGGAGTTACTGTGAAATTTTCATGAAGCATTGTGATGATGACACATCCTTCAACTGTCATGTATGTCCTGTGCAGTGAGCTGCAGTAAAACAATTAATTTTTAGAACTTGAATGATGTGCTTAGAAGTGAAATCCTCTCTCATTTTGTGCTTAGTGGCATCCCTGTGAAAAAGCTTAACCTGCGTCCACTGCTGTGCCAGGGTTTAGTAGCTTTGCCTATTAGGTTGCTGATATAGACAAACATAAGAAAGCAGCAATACATTGTTACTTAGACCTCATCCCAAAGGTGTTATATGTTGAATTGTCTCCTACCAAAATCCATACATTGAAGTCCTAACCCTAGTACCTGAGACTGTGACCTTGTTTGGAGATAAGTTCTTCATAGAGGTAGTCAAGTTAAAATGAGGTCATCAAGGAGGTCCACACTCCAGTATGACTGGTGTCCTTATAAGAGAGGAGTGCTACACACATACACCACAAGAAGAATATATGTGAAGGTGAAGATAGAGATCAGAATGTTTCTTCTACAAGCCAAGGAACAACAAAGATTGACAACAACCACCAGCAACCCAACAAGCACGTAGACATCCTGGTCTGTAGGACTGGGGGGAAGTGAACATTCCTGATGTTGAAGCCACCCAGGACGTGGTAGGGCAGCCTTAACAGACTAACACAGTATAAAAGTTTTATAGGACTTCAAGGAGAGAATAAAGGTCCTGTGGTGGGAAGGGCCCTAGCATCAGTGCATCCTCCAGTGCCTGATGCATTATTTCTTCAAACAATATTCACTCATCCTTTACATACATACCACTATCTCTCAAGGTAGTCCATTCCTTTTTAGAAGTCTAGTTATTGGGACACTCTTTTCTCCTTTACCAAGTTCTGCTTCTTGAAGTCGTAGTTCTGCACTCCAAAAGCTTAATAGGACCATTTCTTCTTCTCCTTGGCTACACTTTGGATACTTGAAAACAGTAATTAAGTCTCCCCAAGCCTTCACTGGCCAAGCAGCTGTGGATCTAGAAATTGCTACTGTGTGGGAAGATCCACCAAACACTGGCCACTGGCAATGGGATGCTCTTACAGGCCTCTCGGGGGTGGGTGATCTTCCAGGGGTGTCATCCACGCCTCTCCATTCTAGCCTCCAGTGTTCACTCCTGCAGCAATGGTGTCAACTATGCCTTCCCCAGGCCAAAGCACACTTCACTCTGCTTTGAGCTGCCTGGTACGTCATGTTCTGGTCTTGCTCAATGGATCTGCAGTGTGTATTGGGGACTTTGGCTTTTCTGAGACAAATCTAAAATAATTTTAGAATTTTAGAGACTTGTTGATAGCCAAGAAGGAGTTCCTCTAGGATAGCAAATCTTCTCTGTGTATGTGAACATGGTTTCATTTTCAAGACAAAACATTGGAAATAATAGAAGCCATCTTATCCTATTTACAGAGGGACATGTTTACATAGAGATGGACATGAACACTGTTTGCCCTGGACACTTTTATAACAAAAAGCTGGTGATGATGTTGATCTTAATTCCAGTGTGTAAATATGGATATTAGCTCATGTAGGATCAGAATGTTGTCTTTTTCTTATTTGCTACTAAGGCTGTCTCCCTATGTTGAATCATACTAAAGGTTAATTCAGCTTCATATAAAATAAACCACATGGACTGAAAAGGATTTTTAAACTGTCTATTCTAGGAACTTACTATGTCCTGAAAAGTGAGGCTTTTGGTCCTGTTCCCTCTTTTCTTCTTGCCCTCTTCTTTTTTAAAAAATTAATTTTATTGGTACATTTTAGGTATACAATATAATGACATTCATCCTTGGAGATTTGTTACATACTATATCTTGATTCTTATTTTTCCCCATTCCCCTGCCCCCTCTTCAACCCCTCCACCCTTCCCTATTTACAAAGACTTTGTTTCCATTTTTAAATTTTCTCATTTTAATTCCATTCCCCTCTTTCTTTGTCCTTCTCACTCTCACTTCCCCTTCCCCTTTGCCCCTTTTCTTCCTAATTCACGTTATCTATTATACATTTTGATCCTTATTTACACTTTCAGTTTCTCACACCAGAGAAACTATTTGATACTTACACATGTGTGTCCTATTTATTTCACTTAAGAGTATTGTCTCAATGTGCATCCATTTAGCTATAAATGTCTCTAATTTCTCACTTTTTATGGCTGAGTAATAGTCCACTTTATAAAAAAAATCACATTTCTTTTATCCAGTCTTCAGCTGATGGGCAATAGGGCTGTTTCCAAGTTTTAGCTATTACAAACTGTGCCACTATGAACACGGATGCACATATATCACTGTGATATGATTCTTTTCTTTTGGGAAGATACTCAGGAGTGGAATAGCTGGGTCAAATGGGACCTCCAGTCCTAGTTCTTTGAGGTATCTCCATACTGATTTCCACAGTGGTTGTACCAGTCTACAATCCCACCAGCAGTGGAGCAGGGTTCCTTTTCCCCACATCCCTGACAGCATTTGTTATTGGTTGATTTCTTGAGAGCAGCCCTTCTTTCTGGAATGAGATGAAATCTCAGCATTGTTTTCATTTGCATCTCTTGAATGACCAGTGATGTTGAACATTTTTTAATGTATTTATTTGCTATTTCTACTTCTTTGTCTGAGAAATGTCTGTTCATTTCAGATGCCCATTTTTGGATTGGGTCTTTAAATTTGGGAGGTCTGATTTTTTTAAAGTTCTTTATAGATTCTAGATAGTAGACCTTTGTCTGAGGAAGAGCAGGTGAAGATTTTTTCCCACATTGTAGGTTGTCTCTTCACACTGCTGGTGGTTTCTCTTACTGTGCAGAACCTTTTCAATAAGAAGAGATCCCACTTGTTGATTCTTTGTGCTAGTTCACATGTGACTGAGGCTTTCTCATGAAATCTTTTCCTATGCCAATGTCTTCAAGAATTCTACCTAGCCTCTCTTCCAGCTGGGTTTAGTGTTTCTGTTTTAATATTTAGATATTTAATCCATTTTGATTTTAGTTTAGTGCATGGTGAGAGACAGAGATCTAGTATTAATCTTTGGCAAGTTGAAACTCAATTTTTTCAACACCATTTATTACAGAGGCTATCTTTCTTCCAGTGAGAGTGTTTGGCTTCTTTGTCAAATGTGGCTGACATGTTGAGGTGGCTGAGTGTGTCTGGAGTTGTTTCTACATTTTCTAATCTGTTCCACTGGTCCTCAGGTCTGTTTCTTTGCCAGTACCATGCTATTTTTATCACAAGTTGAGGATTGTGATACCCCCTACCTTGTCTTGCTTTTGCTATTCTAGGTGTCTTGTTCAAAATGAACTTTTGGGTTGTTTTCTCAAGGTCCGTGAAGTATGCTCCTGGGATTTCAATTGGGATTACATTGAATCTATATAGCACTTTTGGAAGTATGGCCATTTTCTTTTCACTATATTGGTTATTCCTACTCAGGAGCAAGGGATGTCTTTCCTTTTTCTGATATCCTGTTTGATCTCTTTTTTCAGAATGCTATAGTTTTCAGAGTAGAGGTTTGATTTCTTTTGTTAGATTGATTCCTATGTATTTCATTTTTTGGATGCTATTGTGAAGGGAGTTGTTTCTTCAGTTCTTCTTTCAGTGAGTCTGTTGTTCATGTACGGGAAGGCTATTGATTTTTGTGTATTGACCTTGTATCCAGGAACTCTCCTGAATTTGGTTATTAAGTCTAGAACACTTTTAATGAAGTTCTTGGGGTCTTCTACATAGAGTATCATGTTGTCTACAAATAATGCCAATTTAATTTCTTCATTTCCTATCTTTATTTTTTTTATTTCTTTCTCTTGTCTAATTGCTGTGGCTAATGTTTCCCAAACTATATTGAACAGGCGTGGTGATAGTGGACATCCTTGTTTTGTTCCTGATTTTAGTGTGAAGGATTTCAGTCTTTGACCATTTAGTATGATATTGGCTATTGGTTTTTCATAGATGGCTTTTTATCAGATTGAGGTAGAGACCATCTATTCCAATTTGTTGTAGGGTTTTTATCATAAGTGCCTGTTGGATTTTGTCAAATGTTTTTCTGCATCTATTGAGATGATCATATGGCTTTTGTCTCTGGCTCTGTTGATATAGTGTGTTACATTGATTGATTTGTGTATGTTGAACCATCCCTGCATCCCTGGGATGAATCCCACTTGGTCAGGGTGTATGATCTTCTTGATGATCTTCTGCATTCTATTTGCCAGTATCTCATTAAGGATTTTTGCATCTATGTTCATTAGTGAGATTGGCCTATAGTTCTCTTTTTTGGTTGGGTCTTTCTCTGCTTTGGGGATCAAGGTGATGCTTGCTTCCAGGAATGAATTTGGGAGTATTGCTTTCTTTTCAATTTCATTGAAGAGTTTAAACAGTAGTGGCAGAAGTTCTTGTCTAAATGTCTTGTAGAATTCAGCAGCGAAGACATCAGGACCCAGGCTTTTCTTAGTTGGTAAGTTTTTTATTACGTTTTCAATTTCCTTGATTGATATTAGGTTGTTTAGAATTTTTAGGTCTTCTTCATTCAATGTTGGTAATTCATACTTATCTAGGAATCTGTCCATTTCTTCTGTGTTTTCCATCTTATTTGCATATAGTTTCTTGAAATAGGTACTGATAATCCTCTGGATTTCTGCTGGGTCCCTTGTAAAATGTCCCTTTTCATTCCTAATTGCATGGATTTGGGCCTAGTCTTTCCTTTTTTGATAAGGTTGGCTAAAGATTTGTCAATTTTGTTTATTCTTTTGAAGAACTAACTCTTGGCTTCATTGATTTTTTTGTATCATTCTCTTAGTCTCCATTGCATTGTTTTCTACTCTGATCTTCATAGTTTCCTCCCTTGTGTGAGCTTTGAGTTTGTCCTGCTCTTCTTTTCCTAGAAGCTTGAGGTTCAGCATCAGGTTGTTTATTTGAGCTCACTCTTTTTTTCTAATGTGAGTATTCAGTGATATGAATTTCCCTCATAAGACTGCTTTCATTGAGTACCATAGATACCTATATGTTGTATGACATTGTCATTTAATTGTAGAAACTGTCTGATTTCTTCTTTAATTTCCTCTGTGACTCATTGGTTATTCAGAAGTGTGTTGTTCAATTTATATATGTTTATGAATTTCTTCTGGTTTCTTTTGCTATTGATCTCCAATATACAGGGGATAACTTCAGTTTCTTTGTACTTACTTAAACATGTTCTATGAGCAAGTAAGTGGTCTATTTTGGGGAACGACCAATGTGCAGCTGAAAAGAATGTGTATTCTGATTTTGTGGGGTGAAACACTCTGCAGACATCTGTTAAGTTCATTTGTTCAAGAGTTTGATTGAGTTCTAGTATTTTGTTGTTTATTTTTTGTCTAGTTGATCGATCTATTTGTGACAGTGGGTACTGAGGTCCCCCACTACTATTGTATTAGTGCTTATTTGATTTTTCATGTCCATTAGTATTTTTTTTTACATATTTCAGCACACTAGTATTTGGTGCATATATATTTATGATTGTTATCTCTTCCTTTTGGATTTTTCCCTTTGAAAGAATGTAGTGTCCTTCTTTGTCCCTCTTAATCAGTGTTGGTTTGAAATCTATTTGATCTGCAAATAGTTGCTCCTGCTTTTTTTCAGGTTCTTGTCGCATGGAGTATTGTTTTCCACCCTTTAACTTTCAGTCTATGTGTTTCTTTTTGAATTAAGTGTGTTTTTTGTATGCAGCATATTGTTGGATCTTGCTTCTTGACCCATTCTGCCAATCTATTTCTTTTGATTGGTGAATTGAGACCATTAACATTGATGGTTATAACTCATATGTCTTGACTTATCCTTGTCATGACTTTATATTTTTGTTGGATTCTCCCTCTTCCCATTTAATTTCTTGTCATGCCTGATAGATTCATTCTGCTACACTTCCTGGGGTTGTGATCCTCATTTTCTTTTCCTAGGATATTGTTTAAAATTTTTTGGAGTCCTGGTTTGTTATTCATGAAGTTCCTCAGGTACTCTTTGTCATGAAAGTATCTTATTTCTCCATCAATTTGGAAAGATAGTTTTGCAGGGTACATCAGTCTGGGTTGGAGGTTGTTTTCCTTTAAGGCTTGCAATACATCATTCCAAGCTATTCTTGCCTTGAGGGTGTGTGTTGAGAAGTCTGCTGTGATTCTGATGGACTTTCCTTTGTATGTTATTTGTTTCTTTTCTCTAACTGCTTGTAGAATTTATTTTCCTATTGGGTTTCTGAAATCTAACTATTATATGCCTAGGTGTAGACTTTTTTGATCAAGGCTAGCTGGAGTCCTATGTGCCTCACTTATCTGTATGTCAAGTTCTTTTCCCCTCCTTGGGAAGTTTTCTGCCATTACTTTTGTGAACAGATTTTTTAATGTCATTTTCCCTCTCTCCTGTTTCTTCATTGACTCTGGTCGGTCATATGTTATTCTTCTTTGCATCATCTAGCAGCTACTGGATTGATTTCTCATGGTCCCTTACTATTTTAAAGAAATTTTTGTTTTCATGGTCACTACTTGCAATCCTGTCTTCTATATCTGAAATTCTGTGCTAATATTGGCTCATTCTGCTGTATAAACTTTCAATGGAGTTTTTAATCTCCTGGGTATCTGTTTGTGTCTGTTTTATGGATTCCATTTGTTTCCTATGTTGGGATTCCATCATGTTTCTCAGCTCCTCTATTTTTTTAAATCTATGTCTTCTCTAGATTTATTAATCATGTCTTGAACTATGGACACAATCTCTGTTGTTATCTGAGAAATTATTTCTAATTTCATTTTTTCCACATCATCTTTTTTTGTCAGTTCAGGGAGTTCAGGTGGTTTAGTATTAGATTGTTCCATCTTGTTTCCCTTTGGGTTGCTTTAGGTGATCTGGGAATCTGATTTTGGGACTTGTTTATGTGTTTTCTCAATTCAACAGATTCAGTCTGCTGTGCCTTTGTTAAGGCAACTTTTTGTCCACCCAATGGTATTTAATTCTCAGCAAGCCACAGAGGGGGCTTTTCTCTAGTGCTCACCCCTGCACCAATTCCTGGGTTCAGAACGGTGGCCTTTTGCATCCCTGTATTGCCCTGTTGTCCAGGTGGGGTTCTGGCTGGGGCCTACGCACACTTGGGATGGTATCTGTGTATGCCTCTGGATGGGGCCTGCCCCCCTCCCCATATAGCTATTATCTGCAAGGGCCTTTGGCTAGGAGCTGTACACCACAATCACTGGTATCTGAGTAAGATTTTGGCTGGGGTATGCACATAGTTATGAATGGTATCTGGGTGGACCTCTGGCTGTTGCTTGTGCACCTTTGTAGCTCTTTTCCAGGTGGGCCTTTGGCTGGGCCTCAAGCTGCAGGGGTCAGGGCAGTGCCTTGTTTGGGACCTGCCTGCAACTGTGCTGTTCTGTTCCATGCAGGCTTCTTTCTGGGATCTGCCTGCCCCTTTCTTGTTACATTACTGACCCCACAAAAAGGTCTTGTTTGGAAATAATGACAGAAGCATCACAGTTCTGTGGGAATTAGCTCTAATGTGTTCCTGCCAGTTAGTCTAGTGCACCTAATAGCTTCCTTGTAACTGTTAATGGAATTTTGTGGTACTTCTCCCTGTGAGTGTGGCTGTCTTTCACTAAGTCCTGATCTATATCTGTCCAGTGTTGGCTAGAGGAGGCAGACACCAGTTCTCCATATAATAATTTCTCTGGCAAACCTGTGGCATCACTTCTTGTTATCTGACCATCAAATATGAATCACATTTCTATGATCCATCCCATGAGATGCTAAAACACAGACCTTTGGAGGAAATGTCAGTCAAAAAGGTGTTTGTAGCCACAGGTAAGATAATCATTATAGTTATAACTGCTACACAGTGACAGTTGAAAATGTCTGTTTGGTCAGACATAGCCAAAAGCAGTGTCCCAAACTCAATCTCCATATGAGGAGAACTATTCTTCCGTATGAGGTCAAGTTTAGTCTTATAGTTAAAGCTGACAGCTTCCTGGTGGAAAGGCCCCTTCACCTTGTTTCTTTGGTTCATCCTTTCTTCTCAGTCTTCTAGGTCTCTTTTCCTACCATTCTCACACCTACTCACCACACTTTGGCTGGACAGCCTTAGCCATCACCAAGCAAAGCTCACTAATTTCAGCTTCTTCTGCCCCATTTCATCCTACACATAGTTGGCAGGATAATCTTCCAAGAGCACTATTTTTATCAAGTTAATCCCCTGCTCAGGAGTGCTCCATAGCTCTGCATTGTCTTTCTTCAACCTACTTCCTTTCTCTTCTGAACTTGCTTTTTCCTGACCCCAAGAGTTTCCTCTACTTCTGCCATGTCAAGTTGTCCCCTATCTGCATGGTTCTTGCTGGTTGCCTTTGGATAAATTAGATTTGCCCAGAAGTGAAACGCTGGAGTTGTTTACCTTGTAGGCCACTGACCTCCCAGCCTGTGAGGCCTTAAGGAAAAGCCCAAAGGGCTGTTGGAAGACAGGCTTCCTGCAAATCTAAGTCTGTGGGTAGAGATAGAGGTGGCTGCTCTGTGCCTTCTGAATGCTGCTCTAAGAGAGGATGACTCTAAGAGTCTATGAATGAAAGATTTTTATGAGACATGACTGTGGGGTATCAGATATGTTGCCTCAGCTTTCTCATTTTGAAATATGAAAAATTTTGTGGCGTTATTATGAGAGTAAATGGAAATAATAAAAGTGAAAGCAGAAAGCAGTGTCCAGCAAGCAGTAGATATGCAAAGAAGGTTTATTGAACGATAGCCTGATCTATATAACCAATTTCCTGCCAGATCCCTTGACTTTTATGGTCACCTACACTCAGCATTTTCAAAAGAAGGTTATTGCTCCCAATCGCCTGCCCCATAGTTTATTTATTGCAACCATCTCTACTTCATCTCCTTTGCCGTGCATGGCCCTAGGTAATGTCCTGTCCATTTCAATACATTTTTAAGGTTTCCCTTCTTCCCATTGTTCCTCATCATTTACATTCTGAAAGTGTGACCCTTCTAAAATATGAATAGATCATAACATCAGTAGAAAGTCACAATTTTATTCTAAAATAGAAAACTGCTGCTGCTTACTAAGGCTTGCTTTTGTTTGTTTCTCCAGTTTGACAGATACTTTACAAGCCAGTTCATTATACTTTGAACAACTTGCTTCCTTCTCTGTCCCCATAGAAAAATATTCAGAATGGATGAGTCCATTATTTTTTCCCACTAGAGGGTGGTATTCTATTGAAAGTTGGCCTAGTGAAAAGAGCAATAACTCAGTGATATACACTGTGTATCAGTTAGCTTTGCTGTGTAACACTCTACCCTTAAACTAATGAGTTCAAGCAGTAACATATTGTTTAGCTCATGAATATATGGCCAGCACTGTGGGTTCAACTCAGCTGGGCAGTTCCTCTAGTTTCACGGTGTCCACTCCAGCATTTGCTATCCCTGCCAGGCTGACCAAAGTTGGCTGGTCTAGATGGACCTCAGTTGGTATGGCTGGTGTCTCCTTTATGTGCCTCTCATTCTCCAGGAGGTCAGCCCAGGCTTGCTTACATGTTGGTTGAGCAGGTTCTGTGATGTGGGGATACAAGTCCTCATGAACTCAGAGTTGGTGTGCTGCCACATCTGACATGTTCTACAGGTCAAAGAAAGGCACTGGTCATCCCAGATTTGAGGGATGTCAGCTCTGTCATTTATGTCAAGGATTAGCAAACTTTTCTTCAAAGGCCCCCAAAGTAAATATTTGACTACTTGCTTCTACCATTGCAGCATGGACATACAAATGGACATGTTCCAACATCATGTTTTGCAAAAATATCTGGGAGAGTATCCTGGACCTCAGATATAGTTTACTGGCCCCTGATCTATTTCAAATCTATATCTAATGTTTAGTTTTCTTTCTGGAGGGCTGTGTACTGAGGCTCTGATGGCAAAAATCTTGGTATCAGAAGTTGTGCTTCTTAACATTGAAGGGCCTCTTTCTTTGATTTTTAAAAACTTCTTTCTGTCTTTCTTTCTTTCTTTCTTTCTTTCTTTCTTTCTTTCTTTCTTCTTTCTTTCTCTCTCTCTCTCTCTCTCTCTCTCTCTCTCTCTCTCTCTCTCTCTCTCTCTTTTGGAACTGGGGATCAAACTTGGGACCTTGAGCTTGTGAGGCAGGCAGCAGAACCACTGAGCTAAATCCCTGGCCCCTTTTGTTGATTTTCTGGACTGTGTCAGTCACAAAGGTGTGGGAGAACTGGCTCCTCACCCCAGTTCATGTCTACTTCCAGGCCTGGCAGAGCCAACAATGCTCCTCTGTTTCCCAACTGTGCAGGACTCTTGAGCCCAAGTGTCATCTGTCTTTGAAAGGCTGATGTGGCATCTCCCAGAAAATTAGCTTTGAGACACACTCAACTTCCCGGAGATAACATCACAAAGAATAACGTGAGCGCATCATTAAACTGTACCCTCTCTTTGCTCTAAGTGAGACTGCATTCCTAGGCTCTAGGCTGGAGGGACAGAAGATCATTGAAGAGCTGGCTGTGACAAGTGAGTAAAAGCAAAACTGAGTGCAGAAGTCTGCACTGAACATAGCACTTGCCGGTATTTACCCAGGTCTGTGTCTGTCATGTGCGGCTCTTTTCTGAGAATGGCACAGACTGTTCTGCATTTAGTTTCCAGAATCAGCAAATTATATTGGCGGAACAAAGCTGTCATATTTGGTGGTATTTTGTTACATTCATTATTTTACTTAAGTTTAGACATCTATTTGCAAAATCAGATCCTACTTTAAAAAATTGCCGTGTTTTGCAACATTAAACAAAATGACACACTGGGAAAAAAAGTTGATTAGTAAGCAATGCATTGAGGAAAATACTTCTTTAGGTTTAGAAATGAAGACTTAAGTTAACAAATCCAGTCACCTTTCTTATAAATGGAAATGTTATTTGGAATTTGGTGCAAACATTTCCAGTGAAGCTATTCTTGGTGATACCCAAGGGCTTGGACTGCTGACCTGTGATGTTCAGACAAGGGTGAGGCAGGGCTTTTACCTACCACTATGAACAAGCAAACAAGCTCTGACACATTCCTCATTAATCCTATCCCAGCACGGGCTGACTGGTGTCACCTATGGAGACTAAGACATTTGCCAATGGACTGAGTTCTCTCCTGTGTCATTCTCTTGATTGTCTTCATATTGACACCACCTATGTCTAAGGTCAACTTCTGAGAAAGAGAAGATAATGCATAGTCCATGTATCAGTCAGAATTCTCCAGAGAATCAGAACCAGTAGGAGATAAATGACACTTCCTGACTTAGGCAATGGTTTGATCTATGGTGTTTCAACATTTATGAAGGTCCAAAAGTGATAAACATTCAAAAGAAACCATATTTGCATTTTGATTCTTTTTCAGGATAGTGGTATATTATTATAATTCTGGGTCATGATCATGGGCAGCCAGCCATCCAATTGCAAGGGTAAGCAGTCAATAGTCTACAGTGTGCCATGTCTCAAGGCTGTGATGTTTGCTAAGTTAGGTGTATTAAATTGGTTTTTGACTTATGGTATTTTCAATTTATGATGGGTTAATTGGAATGGAACACCATAGTAAGTAAAGAAGCATCTGTAGGTATATGCACACATGAACTGGCTCACATGATTATGGAGCTTGGAAATACCCATGAGCTTCCATCAGCAAGTTGGAAAATAAGAAGGCCAATGGTATAATTTAGTACATGCCTAAAGGTTCAAGAAACTGGAATGCAGATGTCCAAAGGCTAGAAAAAGTGGATGCCTCAAATCAAACAGAGACAGCAAATTTGCCTTTTCTCCAACTTTTTGTTTTAGGACTTCAACAGATTGAATGACACACACCCACACAGGGATGGGCGATCTTACCTCAGTCCATTCATTCAAGTACTAATCACTTCCAGAACCAGTCTGACAGACATTCCCAGAAATACAGTTTAACGAGATATCTGGACATATCTGGGCCTGGTCAGGTTGACATGAAATTAACTGCCACATTCCAAATATTTCTTTTTTCCATTTTTGTAGACAAACCATAGGATGAAAGAACATACTTTACCAAAAGTGTGCAAGTCTGCCATCTGATTTTGAGGATAAACACGGCTGGTGATGGGACCTGTGTCCCAGGGTGTCCCATCAACTGGTATCTCCAGTCCAGATTCTTTCCATTTTGGCATCCCAATTTCCTCCAACCTTCCTCTGAGATCCTCTGGCTTGGAACCTGCTAATACATTCCAGGCACTATCTCTTGTGCCTCTCCCAGGCAGGTACATCTCCTCTGCCTCCCTTTCCCAAGCCAGGTGTCCATGCTGGGTGGGATTGCTTCCCATTTATCCTCTCACCCCCTCGATGAGCCTTTCCTCCTAGGCCCTGTGTAGGTAGTCAGTGGGTGAAGAGCTACAATGTGAAACCTGTATCCTGGAAGCTGACAGGTATGGGAAAGGCATTAGGTTCTCCTGGATCAGGCTGTAGAATCATCACGGTGATGGAATTTCAGATGTGACTCAAGAACAGAGACTGATAAATGTTTATTCATTCTTAAGGGAGGAGATGCACTCAGAGCCATCATTGAAGCCAAGGGCATTGAGCCTGTTCTGCAAAAAGCCAGAGGCCCCTGAAGTTTATAAGCTCAGGTTTGTTTGCTTGGCTCTGACCAAATCAAGGGAGGCCATTTATTTTGGTAAAAAAAGGAAAAAGGATTTATTCAAAGCTATCTCTGAGGAGACAGAGGAGCTCATTTGCCTTAAATCTTCATCTCCTTGTGTACAGGGGTCTTCATACTCCTTGTGAGCAGGGATCTTTTATAGTAAGGAGCAGAGGGGAGAGGAACACAGATAATGCAGATCTCTACCACTTGCTTCATTATTTCCAGCTATATTCAGTTTGTTGTCCTCTTTCTTGTGGAAAGTAAACTGGACTCCTGCCTCTCTGGGGGCTGGCATCTGGGGATCCTGTCCATTCATCTGGGCTGAGGAGGGAGGAGGAGTGTAGGTGACTGTTTAGGCCCTAGGTCTGAAAAAGTTTGGAGAAACCACTTGTCTCTAAAGGAAAACAAAAAACCAAACAAAACCCTAACTTTTAAAGTTCTGTGCACTCGAAGCCATCATTGAAAGCAAGAACATTGACCTTATTTTGTAAAGAGCCAGAAGCCATTTATTTAGGGCTTTTGGGGCCATACAGTCTCTGACACAATGACTCACCTTCACTGTTGCAGCATGAAAATGGCTGTATGCAATATAATATGTAAGTGGAGTGTGACTCTCTATCAATAAAACTTTATTTACACATTCAGGCAGCACAGTCAGCTTGCTTGCAGACAGGAATTTGGGGGACCTTGACTTAGAGGGTATGATTGCAAAAAGAAGGAATCTTTAAGAAGATGAGAGTGGAGTAGGAGGAGGGATGATGAGAACAATGTGAATAAGAATAAGAATAATGTGATTAATTTGCATAGAAATGATAAGGCACAGAGTGCCTTATGATAAGGCTTCCTTGGAGACAGTGGACCAACTAATCATGAACAGAGGAAAAGTGGGCTACGTTTTCTACTTTTAGAACACCCAGTGTATTATTCTAGATCCTTACTTCCTTGGGGAGGAGGAACAAAGAGAGCTCCAAAGTGTAAGTGGTCAGGGTTTCAGCATGCTTCCCTGTGGACTTTGCCATCCCATTTTACAGGAAAGAAAAGTGTCTGAGAGCTGTAATAAGTTGTCCATAGGGACTTCCCTATAATCACATCTTTCCTTCTTGAACACTCATCTAGTTTAACTTGAATTCTTTATAGAACTTAGCAGAATTCTCAGCTTCCACTTATTGATTAGAGATTGTTATGTAGAAATGAATCTTTTTTCTCTTTGCTGCTGATGTTACTAACGAGGAGTCTGGTGCTTCTGATGCATTGCTTGCCGGCCCGCATGCTCATGTATGTTTTGCCTTTGTTGGGCATAGGGCTTGGTGGTCAGTGGTGAGGTCAGCCAATGGAAGGCATGGATGAGAGCTGCAAAGGTAGGAGGATGAGAGGCCTCCAGGTCTTCCTTTTCTCTGCCCGGGGAGCTGGGTCTTCTTTGTGGGTAGCCTTGACCTGGGATTCCTTTGCCCCCCATAGCCTAGTGGCTATCTGCTCTTGTACATTTTGGGGCTGCCTCAGTGTTCCTTGTTTGGCTTTTAAGCAAGTGCTTTACTTGCCTGGCTAATTCTCTGCATTCAAGTCCAAGCTGGACCCAGCCCGCTTTAGCATCTTGTCTTATAGCCCCACTTATTTATAAACAATCCTTTCTTTTGGGTACCACTTTCTTTGTAGGCTAAAACTTGGACTGAAAGGAATGCATGTAACCAGACTGCATGTAGCCTGTTCTCAGAGAAGCCGGGGCAAAGATGCCTCCTAGCAGAAACACTGCTCAGCCCTGGCACAGTCAGCATCACCTGGACATGGGGTGCACAGCGATTCCACCCATAGACCACAATGACCTTTCAAAATATCACAGGGTCATGCTCCTCAGCAGCTCATATTAATTGACTATGGTCTTCTTAGTCAATTAGAAATACTTTAAAAAGCTCATTTCTTGCTGAGAATTAAACACTTTAAATGAGAGGACTGTTAAAAAAAGACTATGTAAATAATACTACATTAAGAATTAAACTTTTTGCTTATTTCAGCTCCTATGTTATTTTCTAGATCAATAAAACAACAAAATAGTGTTCTAATCTCCTTTTCCTAGTTTTACTTTTTAATTTCCATCAATTGAAAAAGAAAATTACAATTCAAGGAAACTGTGGCCTAAAATTTTCGAAATGTGCCAAGTGGCTCATTCCAGCCTTTCCGTAATTCCTTCAGACTTGGAGTCCAGTGACAAGTGTCTTGGAGATCCATAATGAGAGGGCCCAAGGAGCTGCTCGTCCTTCCTCCGTTCGTTCAAAGTTCCCTTCAGCTGGAATAACACAGACAATGAAAGTGGCAAGGACCACCCTATCATTTTAATGAAACTTAAACTTCTGGTACGCAGTGAAAAAGCCTGATGCAAAGATGCAAAGGATCATCATATTTTTCTATTGTTGACTATGTGGCTGTGTCTTGAACATGGAGCTACTCTCGGGGGAGAGTCGACCAATGTGCATTGACATACAGATGTGTGTGTGTGAGCTCACTCCTATTTGAACAGACAGATGTGACTGTCCATTTGCTCAAGGCAAAGCCCAGCAAGCCAAGTAAAACTCAGTTTCTCACTGCTTGCAAAATTCAACATTGGAGGGAATTTGAGAGAGAAGAGGCGGAGAGAGGGAGAAAGTAAAAGCATGATGGTAGGGGAGGGACTTTTTTCCCTTTCTTGAGAAAGTGAATAATGTCATCGTTGATTTAATTAGCAAATTCTAGATGTGCTGACAAAGGAGATTTTCTCGGAGATGCACTCACTTGTGTCAATGCCCTAAATGAATAGGGAGAGCAGGCTCCTGGTAATAACAGATGAACAACACAACTCGCCAAACCTCAAACAGTGCATAAATCAATTTGTTGGGAATTAACCACTCGCTTCAAAATTAGGGGTTATTTGACAGGGTTTCAGTGATTAGGTTGTCAGGGACCTGTATTTCTAGCTGGGACTTATCTATCACTGATATAAGTGCATCTCCTGGCTGTGGACTAACTCATGTGGCAGGCTCCCAGGCTGGGCCAGGACAGTCAAGGCTTCTCCCTTTGCAGGAAGTGGGGAGGAGATTCCCTGGGATCTAAAGGAGGACGGTGCTGGCCTTTGGAGCTCTTCGTCATGCCTCTGATATGAGCAGGGCTGGAAATGAAGGGCTGTGCTTTAGAATCCTTCGGAGATCACCTGGTCCTTTTGATAGCATAAAAAGCTTAACAATTGTCAGATGAATTGCCTAAAGTTGTACAATTGCTCTGAGAGAATAAGGAAAAGCAAGAAGGCACCTGAGGTCACTCAGCACAGGGAGTCAAACCCATCATGTTGTCAGAGTGCTGAGCTTGGCAAGTTCTGGCTAAATTCCGGGACAAGTCACCTCCCAGGGGCATCACCAGGGTCCTACTGTTCTGAGGAGGCAGAAGAAGGAGGTACAGGGACGAGCTGCCTTATCAGAGCAACCTGGGTGAGCATGTGCAGGGAAGGAACGCTCCGCTGGGTCAGGTTTCTTTTCTGACATGTGATGTTTTGGTCAGCCCTTCGGTGACCATTACTCAACACAATTCTTTGAACTTACTGGTGTACACTCCCACTCAACAGCTCCTTGTCCCATGAGAACACCCTGTAAATCCCATCACCTCTAACCTGCAATGATCAGTGCTCCTTGCTGAACAAGGCATTAACTCAAGTATCTTGGGATGCTGGGGCCTGGTCAGAATCATCTCCTTAGTTCAACAGCAGCTTCTAAGACCTCTTCTCATCCCTTCTCTTTTTCTCTGCTTCTTTTTGCTCATTACCTTTTTCTTTCATTCTTCCCCAATTCTCTAACACTTTACCTTGGGCTTCCTCTTCTTGGTGGGATTTCTGAAAAGCGATTTGCTTGATCTTCCTGTGTGATTTGATGTACCTTTTTTGTACAAGTTGTACACTTAGGAGCTGCAATGCCTGTCCCTGGAGGGACACTACACAGCCCACCCAGTTCTTCAAGAGCTGAATGGAATCAAGGCACTTACTGGGAGGCAGAATAAAGTGGTCCTCTTTCAATTATTAGAAAATTTCATCGAATTTAACTGTGGCAGTTTTGAAATTTCCTTCTACATAACAATTTCTCTATTTATATCTCTTCCTGTTCATTACTATCCATTAATTAATGAACATAGTTTTAAATTTCATTGAGTACTCCATTCTTATTCTGATGTCTTCACATAGTAAATATTTATAAGATTTCTGTTATTTTTCACTTAAAAACAAAACAGAACCTTCAATTATTGTGGGTCTTGCCTCCCCCACTCTGCAATCTAATTAACTTTAGCCAAGGCTAAGGTCTACTAAGGAAAATAATTCAAAATCTCTAACTTACTTTTGAAAAAGCTTCACTGAGTGTGTTAATGCACACCTGTAATCCCAGCTACTTGGGAGCCTGAGGCAGGAGGATTGCAAGTTTGAGGCAAGCCTGGGCCACTTAACAAGATCCTAACTCAAATAAGATTAAAAATAAAAAGGCCTCTGCCTGCCTCGCAAGCGCAAGGTCCTGAGTTTGATCCCTGGTACCAAAAAATAAAAAATAAATAAAAAATAAAAAGGTCTGGGAGCGTAACTTGGTGGTGGCATACTCACCTAGCATGAGCAAGGTCCTAAGTTCAATCCACAGTACCACAACCCCCCCCAACCCCCCCCAGCTTTATTGCTATATAATTTATATTCTATAAACAGCTACCTATTTAAACTATAATTCAATGGATTTTAGTGAGTTTACATAATTGTGTAATCATCACCATAATCTAACTTTAGAACATTTCTATTAACCCCAGAAAGGTACTCTATACCCATTAGTAGTAATTTTCCATTCTCTTCCCTCAGCTGTAGGCAACCACTACTCTACTTTCTGTTATTAAAGATTTGTTTATGCTAGATATTTCATATACATAAAATGACACAACATATGGTCCTGGTGATTAGTTTCTTTAGCATGTTTGGAAAGTTTATCTACTTTGTGCTGTGTTTTAGTACATCTTTCCTTTTCAAGGCTGGACACTATTCCATTGTATGATATACTGTACCACATTTGTTTATCCGTTATCAGTGACAGATATTTGAGTTGTTCCTACTCTAATCTATAATGTTACCCAAGTGTCTGTATCTCTATAAACAAGTCCGTTTTATGGCTCCTTCTTTCTCTGCTAGAAGATATGAAGCTCATGTACGTCAGGTCTCTAAAGTTCTTCAAATATATATTCATTCAATGCATCACCCTCCCTGGTCCAATTTCCTTTAGACAATCCTCTTCCTGTCTCTCCAGCCTATGGCCTGTGATTAATTCAGTTAACCACCTGATACAGTTTATATATATAAAAACAAACGTACAAATTGATTGCTTCATTAGGGTTTGGTTAAAGAGATGAACAAAAACAATCAATCTAAAACCAAACCAATCCACACTTAAGACAACACAGCCCTATATTTATTCCTGCTTCCTTATGTGTGCATCTGGACCTTTTAAATTCTGATTGCAAGTGCATCTCAACTACAGAAATCTCCTAAAAGCTTGAGACAAGGATTCTCCTCTAATTCTTTTTTTTTTTTTTTTTTTTTTTGGTACCGGGAATTGAACTTGGGACCTTGTGCTTGTGAGGCAGGCTGCAGACCCCCTCTAATTTTAACCCCATAAGATCACTGAGTCCTCCAGCTGGGTTTTAGGGAAGACTACCCTGTCTACCCTCATCTAGTTTCCGTTCATTAGAACCTGAATAATTTCTCACCAAGAGAAATACAACCTATTTGGGGAGAGTAACTGCATTTTGGACAGTAGAATGGAAATATGTCTTCTCACTTCCCATAACCAGGAAGTTTCTGCTGTAATTACTGATGTTAACATTTTGCTTCAGGAGATCAGCTTGCCAAAGCTCCTGTGTGGGAGCTTCCACCTTCCGTGTCTAATCAGTATCCCCTATCTGTGTCCCTTTTCCTTCTGGACCACTAGTTCACTCCCTCTCAAAGACCTCTAGAGCCAATCTAGAACATTCTCTATCCCGCAGAGGAATGGTGCACCTAACAGTTAATGGTTAACAGTTAACTAGAAATGGGACCAGTGTCACAAAAATCACAATGGGCATTTCTTTCTGGGAAGGAGCTGCGGTATCCCATACATGCCCTGGTTGAGTCTCTCACAAGGAGATTCTCTTTGAAGATGGGCCTCTGAGATGGTATCTGTTCCTTTCCACGGGACAGTCTCTTCTCTCGTGACTCAAATGGCTGCAAGAACAAAATGGCTCCAAATGAAGCCATTCTCACGACAAAGACTGTAATGAGGACAAAAAATGGCACAAAATCAATTTATCCTCAAGACAACCTTAAGATTGTAATGAGGACAAGAAAAACAGTCTGAAATTTATCAATTCTTGTGACAACCTTGAGACAGTAACGAAAGCGGCAAATGGTATGAAATTGGCTCACTCTCCTGACAAACAGTGCAACAAAACCGGAAAATAACACCGTGTTTATCTCCCCTGTGACAGCTCGGAGAGTGGAACATGAGCAGAAGAGGTTATGAGATTAACCCATTCCTGTCAAAGATAATCTTGGGAGGGTAGCCTCCATGTGTCCTTTAAAAATGATCCCACCAAGCTAAGTTAAGGATTTACTTGGACTTCACTGTAGGTTGGCCTAACTTCTGGGTTGATGGTCATGTTTCTTTATGATACCTGAAAATTAATTTATGCTGATATTGCAGACTAGGCAAGGTAACAGTCATTCTAGATCAGCTTTATTTGATGATCTCAAAGAGATTTGTCAACCTGGACTCATTAAAGGATAACTCATCAGGCTAGAAGTCTCACAGTGGTGACACAAACTATCATTCTGGAAATGTCAGTGAGGGTTACAGGTGGTGAAAGGTAGGGAGAATGAAGGCAACTTTCCTAATTGAGATACAAATGCACCTGGATATTTCTTAGAAAAATGGATTTTGGGGGGCTTATATTACTGAACCAATATCTGTTGCTCAACTTGGTTTTCCTATGCTGACCTGAACTCATAGTTATTCTCAGAGAAGTCATCAAGGCAGAAGGCCCTCAGCACAGTGAGCATTCACTACAGAATTGTTCAGTGATTTGGAATCACTTGGCTACTGGTTAGTAATTCAGATACATGACTCAGTAGGTCTGGAAGTAGGGGCTAGGGATATTAGGAACAAGTGAATGCCATTCTTGAAGATGCTGAAGTTTGGGAAGCATTAATTTACTGTGTTCAAAGGCACTGGTTTGAAAAACCTGAATTTATGATACTCAACCACAGCTCCACTCACTAATTCCTTCCTGTTAAAATCACTGCGTACCATCCTTGTCTCCTTGCGTAAGTAATGGATGGCCGAGTTTTGATATCGTTTCAGGTGCCAGCCCGCTTTCCTTGGCCTTGTAGTAATTATTGGTGCGTGATTGATGACAGTGACTGGAAGAATGGCTTGGCTTGGTTGGCTGGAAACTAAGGAGATAATGAAGAGATGCAAGTCTTTCCTGTCTGATTGCTGGTTCTCATTATGTGAAATGGAATGTGGTTGAGTCTGTCTTTTTGTCTCTCTGCCTGTTTGCTGTTCTGATTGATTGGTGAGGTATTGAGCAACGGGGAAGGAGAATAATTTTTGTTTGGTGAGAGTAGGTCAATTTCTCTATTATTGCATTCCTTAAACAATTGAATACTAACCACAGATCGAATATTTTATAGTAGCATTTCTACATTTTCTTCCATTTGTTGTGTTGATGACAGGCACCTACAGTAGTACTTTTTGCAGAGTTCAGGGATGTGAATTGTAAGGTTTTGGCAAAGGCTCTGAGTCTAGTATCTTTCATCCTCACACTGCTTTGGAATGAGTTAGTTGTCTAATGACAACCTTGACATTTCATAGTTCCCCCCCACCCCCTCTTTCTAGACTCGTTTATGCCAGCGGCCTCAGTAGTCTGAATATTTTCAGTCAAGTTCGAGATCAGGTCATTGCTGAAAGAGTTACAACAAGGTAAAGAGGAATACGGAGGAATTGCTTTTAGGTTAACTTGAGTTTTGTCATATGACAAGTTTGAACATTCTGTATTTTATTTTAACAATTCTGTATGGCTCAGGAGCCAGGAAATTGGATATAAGGTTGGGGATTTTCAGATCAATGTCATCAGACAGGCAGAGGTTGAAGGGAGTTTACGGTGGTAGAAGAGGCGACTTTCAAGTAGGTGACCTCGATTCAGAGTCCAGCAAAGTCATGAGGCTAATAGTTTGGTTGAGTTGGGAGGAGTTGAGTGATAGGTAAGGACAAGGAATTTTCTTTTGGTTAGGGTTGGGAGAGAGAGCAAGCAAGCAGGAAAGCTTGCAAAAGAATGAAAGTGAGATGGAGAGGGAAATGGAGAGGGAGGGAGGAAGGGGGAGACAGAGAGAGAGAGAGAGGGAGAGAGAGGGAGAGAGAGGGAGAGAGAGGGAGAGAGAGGGAGAGAGAGGGAGAGAGAGGGAGAGAGAGGGAGAGAGAGGGAATATCAACACAATAATATCACCATAGAGTGAAGACAATCATTAAGTGACACCCTGGTGTTCTCTTTTTCAGTCCATCTTATCTCAAATGTTCTTTAACCTTTGTTTTAGGAGTTGAGCTCATTCTTAATCACTTTTGTCACTCTTTTTTGCATTCTCTCCAGGCCTCTCTGGAGATTCAAAAGTGTTATCTCATTTCTTTTCACAGCATACCCATGAGGTCACGAAGGTCACTGTTAAACTCAGATGTATAGGTTAGGTGAAAGGGAGGCACCTGGTGAGTAGATGGTTTATTCAAGGTCAAATCACAAGTAAGTTTCAGGGCTAGAATTAGACAGAGTTCCAAATTCTGCTGGGTGACCGATCACCTTGAACCCCCTCTGTCTCCTGAGCGGCATGACAATGACTCAATTTAAAAATGCCTTTTAAAAGCTTTTTAAAAGTTTGTTTCATCAAGAAAAATGTAAAAAGTGTTTTCATGTGGCTCCATACCTCCATTTCTCACCAGCTTACTTAGGCTATATTTACATTTAGAATCACATTTGCACATGCACAAATGCTTCATACCTGAGGTCAATACAAAGGATGGCTAATTTTTAAATTTCTGGTCAGTAGAGGATTCCTGATGAAATCTGAGTGCCATGTGATTTGATTTTTACATTGGTTTGTGAATGTGTTGTTAGGAACATTCCAGAAAAGGTACTGAGTCTGAGGTCATGTGAGAGATCATGTCCAGTTTTAGTCCTGAACCCAATCCAGGAAGGAGAAGGTACTGCTTCATTTTCAGGTCAGTTAGTCCATTGTTCTAAAATTCTTTTTAAAAGATTTCCAATACTGGAGAAACATCAGTGTAGAGAATAACCAGAAAATGGTCCAGATATTTTTCCTGTAATGAGGTGTTGCTGCCTTGGAAACTGCACGGCATGGAGCAAGTTGTCATGTCTGCATCCTGTGGGGTTTGCAGCAGTGATGTGTTGTCAAACCGAGCTTTGCTAAAGCTAAGTGCCCGTGTCCAACGTAATCCCTAGTACATAGGTGATACTCAATGAACTGTTAAGAAATCTTTAGTTCACATTCATCCACTGTGTCTAAATGGGCAGAAGCCACACACTTTGGGGGTGTTTGAGTGATTCTCTGTCTCTTTCCTTGACTACTTAAAGAACTCCATCAGGGAAAGAAGAATTTCTGTTTTACTCACCATTTTATTCTCGTGCTGACTCCCATGCCCTGAACACAGTACACTTTCCATAAGTTGTTTGATGAATTGATTAATGAATGCAAGAAAAACATAAGCCTCCTTGCCATCTTTTCTCAGATTTTGGGAGGAAGGGGAAAGCTGATTTTGTTGTATCTCTGGCTTGTATTCTTTAAGTGCTCTTGTTCATGAAAAATTTATCACTGTAACCCATGGTCCAAGTGCACCATAATGGGTGAATAAGAACAGGAAGAAGATGCAGAAGAGGAAGAGGAAAGCTGCTTCCCTGCATTGGTTCATAGTCTATGAGATGGGCCAATATAGCAGGAACATCTGGGTAAGGACAGAATGGTATAATGAGAGAGGAAAAGAAAAGAGGACAATTCAAGGGGCTCATAACAGGTGACACTGGAGCAGGATATTATAGCAAATCCCGAAAGCTGACAGGGCACAGGCATTCCAGTTATTTTGAGCAAAGACATTTTTTGGACACATGTCTATATGTCTTCTTGGAAGAAAATGATGGTCACCTAGTGGTCTACTTTCTGGTGTCTTTTTGAAAGGATCTGACAATTGCTATATCCTGTATTCAAAACAATCTATGCTTATTAAAAAAAAGGAATTAGAGAACATTACCAATTCCAGCTGCACAAATAAAAAATAATAAAGAGATCTCAATGCCAAATTTCAGAGGCCCATACTTTGTGAAGGCAATGATAAGTTTTCAAAATCACTTCTCATAAGCAATTGCATTTAATCACGAGGGATCAAATGCTAAGTTGTCCTCTCCACTTGGTGACAAATGTGATGCTTGAGTGTGTGTGGTGGGGGGCATGCTGCATTTACCCAGGTGAAGTACAAGCAGGATAAACAAGATCAGAAAATAACTTTAAAGTCTCCTGTTAGTAAAGTCAGCACTTCGCAGCGTGAGTGAACTGGTGTTCGTGTTTAACCTTAGCGCGGTAGGGTCACAGGTGAGACCACAGCTGGCTCACAAAGGGCCACTGAGGAAGAAAATGGCAGCAGGAGTGTGTAGGGCTGGAGATGGTGCTGCATCTTCAATGGCTTTGCCTTTCCTCACTCACATGCACCCCTCTCCCCACCTCTCTGAGAAGGCATATCAGGGGCTTGATTATTTTCTTACCAAAAGTGCTTTCAAGAGCTAACATTGAGAAAACGTATCTAAAATTCAGATTTCACATAGATCCCTGTGTTTGTTTTGAATGGTGCAAATGATTCCTGGGCCCGCGGGTTAAAGTAAGATATTTACCTCTTTGTCTCATTTTCTATGATTGAAAATAGGGTTATGAATTTCTGTCTTAACTCGGAGGGGACATGATTATACATTAATAATTGGGAGAGTGGTAACTTCTGTTGGGACCCATGGAATGACATTCAGGTGTACTGAATTTATCTTTTCTGTTTTTCTTTTGATCTCAGCCACATTTTTTCATAAGTGAAAAACCCCCCATTGTTGCAATCACCATTGCTCTATATGTCTCCCACTTCCATGTGCTTCCGAGGGACTGTTTGAAAATGAGAAGTTACGGGAGCTGTTCTGATTGAAACAAACCAGGGTTGATTGCTGATCAGCCATCTGTAAAGGAGGCCATCTCAGGAAGGATTCGAGCTACTGAGAAAATGGGCTTGGTTTGAGAGTAGGATAGGGCTTCAGCCCACTGGCCAGTGTGAGTGGCATGAGATTACAGCAGCACAAGGAGAGGCAGATTGAGAATAAGTAACTTCTGTCTCAAAGATTAAATGGCAAATTTGCTATTAAATGTAAAAGACCTAAAATAGAATTATTGCTTTGTAGCTGTTAGCGGTGGCGGTATACACCCAGCAGGCGGCATGGGTGACCCATCCTCCTGCTGTCGACGACTCACTCTTCCTGGTGCAGCTCAATTACTCTTTATTGTAGAGTGCAGAGGGAAGATGAGGAGAACAGCACGACTGCCCTCGGTAGCCAGCAGCCCATGCAGCCCCTGCTGTCCAGGGTACTTCTTACAGCCTCTCTTTCACCAGTGATCTTCAGAACTGGGAAATACTGTTGATGGAGCTATTTGGTGTCTCAGAAAGCCCCCAGACATTCTCCAGTACACTGATGCTCAGAAGATGGAATTAGGTGGCACCAAAAAGCATCCACCTGACTGCCAATCTGGAGAACGGGCCTTGGAGCTCTTGGTTAGAATAAGAGTGGAGCCAGAGGTTGACTTTAATGTTACTCCACGTGGCCAGGCACTCAGCATCACTGGAGCAGCCTCTCTGGCCCAGGGGGAGGTGTTCATAGCTGTACCATAGGACCTGGGCATAAGCACCCTGCAGGTATCCCTGGAATAGATGAACTAAGGGCAGCTTCAACGTAGTTCCATGCAGTCTGCTTTGCCCACAGGCCTCCACGTACTGTGCCTGGTCTCATTTGGACTCTTTGTATGCACCAGGTAGGGACAGACAGTGTCCTATCCTAAGAGAGTGCCCTTGAGACTACAGGTGCTTGAGCCTTTTGTCTTACTCTTCTTATGGCCCAGATACCTGGTCATTGTCTAGGAAGTTCAAAAATCTACAAGTGCAATCTAACATGTCTCTGATTCTGCTTTTTGACTCAGTCCAGGGTCTCAGCTTTTATCCTTGAATTGTGCCACATTTTTCACAATTATGAGCCGAAGACTCAAGTTGGCAATGGGGAATGCCATGGCTGCTAGGTTTCTTGCAGGTGGTCAAAGAATCACAATGGCTCTGTGTTGTTCGAATAAGATATCTGGTTTCTCTGTCACCTTTCCAAACATGATGGTGTTTGTGTCCTCTTTTGGTGGAATGTAAGCCCCATAGACTACATGGAATATACTTTAGGGAGTTGTTGGGAGCTTAGTCTCTGCATTGATTTCAGCCCCCAGGAAACTTCTCTTCATATCTAGGGATTCTTTAGATTTCCCAAGGCAATCTTAACATGTTTGATGGGTGAGTGAATGAATGACTGGATAAATGTGAGAGTGAATAGACATCTTTTATGACCCGAGTCCAGTTCTGAACTCCTTTTGTCCCCAGAATTCTGCTATCAGGAAATGCACACATGATTGTAGAGCTTGGGACAAAGCTGCTGTATCTCAATCATACCTGTGTTGCTTTAGCATGGAGAAGAGTTCAGAGGTGATGGGCTATTCTGTGTGGCTCTGTATTGTGTAAAGTCTTATGTTCTGCTGTATGGCATCATTATATATGCTTATGTGACTTAAGATTATAGGGCACAATCAATGAAATGAAACACAAGTAGTGAATTAAAGTAGGTAACACTGTCTTTTTAGATTGGATATGCATCATTAATTCCTTTCTTTTTTTCCTTTAAAATTGGCCCATCTGAATTTACTGCACATGAAATCAGAGGGCTAAAGCCACTGGCTTGTGCCATTTATGTAGTGTAAAGACTGCTTTTTGGAAACTCCCCTCCCTGCTACAGTGTGGCCTGGATCTGCAATTGTGCCCTGCAGCATTGGGTGTAAGTCTCTTTTGACACTGCCTGGTGGCTATGCCAAATAATATGATAGTTCTGTGATGACGACAATGTCAACAGGGATCAGAGTGAGAGAATCAAGCTCATTTTCACTTTTGACCCAAGAAGGACTTGTTCCCAGATCTTCAGATGTGAAAAGCTCACGCACTAATTAACACTGTCTCGCCCTCAGCATCAATTTTGAAAGTCACCAGTACATACTGAACACCCAGAAACTTGGCAATATAATCCAAAGGAAATCCAAACAGATTTCAAATTAATCAGTTTATGAATCCAATTTGCTATCTATAATAAGACTTCATATTTACATGACACTTTTTTCCTATTATGGTTCTTATAGCTAATAATGCTGGAATAAATACTGATTAAATATAGTTTAGCTCACAACAAAGGCATGGCTGCTACCCTCCAGATTAAAATATGTCAGATTTGCTATCTTATTAATTTTCAGAATACCTTTTTTGGAAGGCTCTGATGTATGTTTCAGCTCATCACTTCTCTACCCACTGGTTGTCCTTGCTAAACAAGAAAAATCTCATACTCCCCAAAGATTGGGTTAGCATATCTATCCAAGTTTTCTCCCTTGGGTGTTGGTCTCTATATTGGACCTGGTTTTGAATATCTCCTTGTATGCCCCTCTTTTATGGCCCTGTGGTTGTCTTTGTTGTTCCAACATATCATGGTCATTTTCTATGCTTCTGCTACATACATGTCAGTGCCTCTACTGAATTCTTAACCTGCACTCACTGCCTCCTGACCTCTGTTTTGGTTTTGTCTTTTGGTTTAGGTTTTTTTTTATTACTTAAATTCTTTTATTGGTACATTGTAGGTATACAACACATTTACATTTCTCATTGGGAATTGTACCTTTACATGATGCATCTTGGTTCTTATTTTTTCCCCATTCCTAGCCCTCCCTTCACCCCCTCCACCCTTCCCTATTTACAAAGATTTTATTTCCATTTTTTCCATTTCTCAGCATTTTTCCTTTCCCTTCTGTCCTTTCCCTTGGCCCTCCCACTACCCCTACCCCTTTGGACCTATTTTTCCTATTTTGCATTATCGATTATTCCTTCTAATCATTGGTACATTTTAGGTATACAATATAATGACATTCATCATTGGAAATTTGCACCTTTACATAGTCTCTCTTGGTTCTTATTTTTCACCCTTGCCCAGCCCTCCCTTCAACCCCTCCAGTCCTCCCTATTTACAAAGATTTTGTTCCTATTTTTCCATTTTCTCGTATTAATCACATTCCCTTCTATCCTTTCCCCTAGCCCTCCCACTTCCTTCCCCTTTGCCCCTTTTCTTCCTGTTTCACATTTCCTATTATACATTTAGTCCTTATTTACACTTTCAGTTTCTCACACCAGAGAAACTATTTGGTATTTATACATGTGTTTCCTATTTATTTCACTTAAGAGTATTTCCTCAATGTGCATCCACTTAGCTATAAATGTCTCTAATTTCTCATTTTTTATGGCTGAGTACTACTCCATTTTATAAAAAAACCACATTTTCTTTATCCAGTCTCCAGTTGATGGGCATTTGGGCTGTTTCCAAGTTTTAGCTGTCACAAACTGGACCACCACTCTCTTAATTCCTGCTTCAAAGAGGAAGGAGCTCAGATGTTAGTGGGGCCAATCTTCCTTATAATACTTTCTCTCTCTCTCTCTCTGTGTGTGTGTGTGTGTGTGTGTGTGTGTGTGTGTGTGTGAGACTGGGAATTGAATCCAGGACATTCATGCTGAGCTCCAGCTTCAGCTCTTTTTAAATATTGGTTTCCGGTCTCACTAAATTGAAAAAATGCCCAGGGTTAGTTTGAACTTGCAATCCTCCTGCCAGAGTGCTGGGATTACAGGGATGCATGGGATCCAGCTAGTAGGAATGGTTTTGCAGCAGCCCTTCCTACAAAGTGATTTGGGGTGATCTGTGAGAGTTCTATTTTCCACTTCCTAACATAGTTCTGGACAGTGTTTATTCAATAAATATTTGCTGAATGAATGAATTTGCTACATGATTCATTCATTATTCTTTCAGCAATATTTCTGAGCAGCTCCTACATCCCAGTGGTCAGAGATTCCTGTTCTCAAAGCAACCATATTCCATAAGGGAAAAGACAAAATATGCCAAGTAAGTGTATGAAATAGCATATAAGGTGATAGATTCAATGAAAACACAACAGTGAGCAGAAGCAGTGGGGTAGATCTGCTGGAAGCTGGTACGGTATTGAAAAGTGTGAAGGGAATATCTAACAGAAAGTGGAGACCTGTAATACAAGAAGGCCAAAGAGGAGTTGATCATGCAAATGTCCTATGGCAGTGAGGTCCAGGCAAGGCAGACGGACCAGGACCCCAGGGTGGCGGCTTACCTGGAACCCGGCACAGGGTGTGAGAGAGGAAGGGAGCTGGAGGGAGGTCAGGAAGGTGATGAGGCAGTGTTATGGGTCAGAAAGGCCCTGTGAATCATAGCAAGGGCTCTCACTTGCATTCTTGGTGAATTTGGGAGATCAGCAAAGCAGTGACATGACCTGACCTGACTGTTGGGCCAGAGTGGGCCTGGGACACCCAGCAGAGGCATCTGTGGCAATGCCAGTGCGGGTAGCTTGGGGGCCAGGCTGGTAGCATGGCGGGTAGAACTGGTTAAAGGAGCAGAGAAGTTCTGCAGTAAAACATTGCTCTACTTTAATTACCTCAGCAATTTCCGGAGTTTCTTGAGCATTAAGTCTTGTTGTTTGCATAACATCTTGTGATATCTGTGGTGTTGAGAATCCATTGAACATGGTTTGAGGCCACTGCTCTGGAGACATGTGTACGAAGTGCTTGCTGCAAGGTCCTCCACGTCCTCCTCTGTGCCTGGAAGTATGTGTCCAAGTCATTCAGTGTGGTAGCTTAGTTCCTGCTGAGCCTGGGAGTAGGGATCTCATTATTCCCTCTTTGCAGATGACGAAACAGAGGTTCTCAGAGGTGGAATACCTTGCCTACTTTGGATGTGAGCCATAAGTGGCAGAGTTCAGACTGGTGCCCCAGGATCTGGCTAAAGAGCCCTTACTCTTAACTCTGAGTGTATAGGGTTCGTATCTGTGTGTGTGTGTGTGTGTGTGTGTGTTTTGTGTTTTGTGTTTTGAGGCAGTCTCATTATATGTCCAGGCTGATCTTGAACTCACTATATGCAGCCCAATTTAACCTGAAACTTTCAGCATCTTCCTGATTCAGCCTTATGAGTTCTGGGATTATGGGTAAGTGCTCTTGGTTTACACTGCCCCAGCAGCTGTTCCTTGCTCCTGTCTGGGGCTCCGTTGACTCGCATGTGCTGTTTGGAAGGACCTGCTCTGTCTCCTGCTGTGCTGGGCCATTGCACCATTGCTCTGCTGCACAGCCCTGACACTGATGGGGTGGCTGAGTGTGGCTGGGTGACTCCAGATGGGCTTTGAGTTTCGAGGTTCTGTCATGATGCTATTGCTCTTGATTTTGTTCCTATGGTTGAAGTGGTAGGAAGAGCTTTGAGCAGTGTCCTTTACAAAAACTTTCTGGAAACAACCCCTGACTTAAAAAAGTGTCTGTGCTTAATGTGCAAAAGCCTGCTTCTGTTAGAACTGCAGTTGCTTTAATTTGGAATCTTTCAAACTGTTATGGTTTGGGTCAAAATGTCCCCCCAAAGCCTCATTCGGTCACAGGTAGCTTTTTCAGAGGTGGCTGAATGTACAGTGTGTAATGCTGGGATGAAGGGCGTGTGATCACCAAACCTATACCAAACCCGTGAGGCACTGCCCTAACCCCGGAAGTCTGGAAAAGATAAAAGGGCAGTAAGACGCCATTAAAGTCCCTTGTTGCTTTTGCTACCATGTGAATGCGACGAACTGCTTTTCCTCCGCGACGTCCCTCTACCGTGTGCCACTCTGCCTTAGAGCCGGCCGATTACGGACTGAAACCTCTACAAACTGTGAGCTAACTAAACCTTTCCCCCTTTAACTTTGGATGTTGGGTATTTTGTCTCAGCGATGAGAGAAAAGTAACTAACATACGGTCTTTGGAGAGCTCATCACATCTTCCTCTCCTCTTCCCTAAGCACCCATGCATGCACCCCCCCCCCCCCCACCCCACACGCACAGGAGCATTCGAGATGGATGCGATCTTACTTAAAAACTGAGTAATGGCTGCCGTGGCTGCTGGCGCAAGTCTCTTGTTGAATCTATTAAAGGCCCCAGGATATGGCAAACTGGGCCTGGCCACTGCTCTGTTCCCTGAATTCCTGGGCATGGGAAGATCGAGGAGCAAGGCACTTCTCGAGTGAAGTGAAGGAGTGAAGCAGATTATGAAAGTGGACTTGATGAAGATATGGAAAGATTTTCTTTTCTTTAAACTGTAGCAAGAGACTACACTGCAGAGGAAACTGTGTTAATCCAAGTTCCTGAGAGCACTAAGAGTCAACATTTACACTTATAGGGAGATAATACCCTGTGCCTTGGCTCTTCCACAGTGGCTGGGGTGGGTGCCTTTTCTCTGCCTTACAGATGAGGAAACCGAGCCTCAGAGTCACTGAGAGTTCCCCATAGCCAGTGAGGTGGCCTCCCTCCAAGGTTTCCGCCTTCACACACTGCTCTTGACATCTCTGTCAACGATTATGGGGCCATTGTGCACTTCTCCTTCCATCACCTTCCATCTGGTGGAGAAAACAGTGCCCCTTCCTTCTGAAACCCAACATCCTGAATAGTCTCACTGTTCATTTAAGTGACCACAGCCGAAGATGGCAAACATTTTAAAGTTTATCTTTGCATATATTTTAACTTTTTTAATGGAGGCAATACCTGCTTTTAAGAGACAGATTGGTAAAGCTGTTGAAAACTATCCAGTTAGGAGATACTGAGGGTGTGACACTTGGCTTTGCAGGCTGTCATGCTTTGCGTACAGCCTGCACTGTCCAGGCTCCACTGTTATCCTAAAGCTTCAAGACCTCTAGCCTCTGCCCTGCTTCTTTGATATACAGAATTCGGTCTTCTTCCCACACAATTGCCCTCTGGTTTCAGCTTTGGTGGTGCAGGCCCTATCTTCTGCACAAACTCCAGGGCTCCAGTGCAGGGCAGGGCCTGTCCACTCCCGCCACTATCCGAGGATCATTTGCCCGATGCTCCTGTCCCTGTGCAGAGGTCACATTGTTGGCCTTCAGAGACATCTGTTTGTGGGAAGGCTACTACCTTTGGCCCTAGATCCAAACAGACTGGGTCTGAGACAGGCAATAAACTTCAGGTGTCTAAGCCTCTGTTCCCATCTCTCTCGTGAAGGCCACAACAATGGCTAAGGTTGCTTGGATGCCCACTGAGGGTGTTATTTAAAGCACTTCACATTCATCTGGCATTTACTAAGAGTGCCATAAATCTATGATAGTTACTGCTTGTATGATATAGAGCTAAAATCTTCCCTAAAAGTCTCACCTGTGCAGAGGTGAGGCTTTTGGATGGTGATTGGAGTTTGGAGCACAGTGCTCTTTAGTGGGCGAATTTAGAGCTGACCCTCCATAGGGCCCTGTAGGAACAGGTAGGTCACTGGGGGTGTTACCTTGAATGCTTTATTCTTGTCCCTGGCTCCTCCTCCTTCTCTCCCTCTCTCTCTCCTGACACCCTGATGTGAGCAGTTTTTCTCTGCCATACCATTGTGCCATATTGTTTCTGCCTTGAAGCCAGCCCACTGAAACTGTGAGCCAAAATAAACCCCCCCTCGTTTAAGTTGCAGATGTTGGGTATTTTGTACCAGTGACAGAAAAGTGACTATTACTCTGCTGTTACTTCTAATGCTTTTCAGTTTGCTTGGATTTCAGAACCCTAGCTCTGTGGGATTCTCCATCAAGGTGTCCTTGTTCACATTTCAAGGTACCTTGCTCTTGGAGATGGGTCCTTCTGGCCTGCTCCATCTGAGTATAGCATGTCTTCCTAACCTGGCTATTTGTGGTCACACCTTTAGGAACCCTTGCAAACACAAGACTTTTGTTGTTGGGGCTGCCTCCTGCTCCAGACCCAGGAGGGAGCTCAATTCCAGGCTGACTCCCTCCCACTGTCCCTTCTCAGACTCAAGCTCAGCAAGGTTCTAAAATATGGCAGAATAATGTTGTATGCCAATTAAATCAAGTCTGACTTCCAAGTAACCTCTGCACAAAGCAGGCCAACTAGTTAGGCTTTCATCTTCCCTGAAGAACTTGAAAGTCACAGGACCTGCTTTCTTCTTTTGCTAACTTTGGGGGCTTAGAAGCACACAGGATCTTATTTGTCATTGGGGTTATTGATGGCCTTGCATATTTTTCTGAGCACATAATTTAGTGTGATTTGCATTTATTGCTAGATTTCCTGGATGTTACTGTTACTGCCACTACTGTGCCAAGAGTTAATTCTACTTTCTATGGCCCAGTCACCAGAGACAAGGCCTGCAATGTTCTTACCTGGGAGTTGGGACTGGGCCAAGGACTGCAAAGAGGAAGATGAAGAGAAGAAAAAGAAGAAAGAAAAACCTCCTTTGCCGGTCAGTGGCCAGTGAAAATGCCTGTTCTCTCTGTGTATTGAATTGGATCTGCCTGTGATATCTGTGGAAGTGGGGCTGCATAATCATGGCTTGTGTACACCTCTTGGGTAGGGTGCTTCATTTGTGCTTTGAGCAGTTTGCCATCTGGGACTCTACTCATTATCCCACAAAACCCACTGTCATTCAACAGCCATCAATCATGTGAAATTCACAAGTTCCCTGAATCTGTCAGGAAATCAAAAGACTGTTAGGGTTGTTGTGATTACCCATTCATGAGCCATTTTGACTGGAAACTTCACAGACCTTCCCTTTGCTACAAGGAGGAGGAAGCATTTAAATCAATCATTTAAACAATTTGTCAGCAAAGTCTGTTTTTGCTACTAGAAAATCACCTCTCACACCACCGTTGCCTGGTCTTTAGCTTCAGCAAACAGTTTTTGCCGTTCATACAGATGGACTGCATCCTCTTATTGCTTGTCTTATTTCTGGACGTGGATGATCCATGCTGACACTTTACTATCCTTAATTTCATGAATGTGGGAACAAAAGGCCATTCCAGGACACCTCTGTTCCTCTTGCTCCTATGATGAATTTACAAATCTGAAGAAAAGTTTCAGAGAGAGAGGTGGGGGGGGGCATCAAGGATTATTCTCATTCCAGAAAAAGCAAATCCCCTGACTCCCCAGGTTGGTGGATCAGTGCTGAGCCATCTCACTCCGGAATATGCCTTGGAATTTGCCTTTGAACGGGCGGGTCACCCCAGAGTGCCACGGTTCAGTCTGACACCGGGCACCGACAGGGCAAGGGGAGGGTGTCTTCCCTTCCCCCATCTCCCTGCTTGGCTCATCGGGCCTTGCCATGTTCTGACCAACTCTGCTAAGCTAGCTTTTGTCTAGCTGATAGCCACCTTGTGCCACTTGCTCGTCTTCGCAGGTAGTAGACTTGCAGAAATTTCTTTAAAAAGCAACTTTGGCCAATAATCTCGGAGAACTACGGCATTGAGCTCTTCTGACATTCGGGCTGACAAATGTTCGAGGGTTGAGAGAGCTGGCCGGCATTGCCACATGACCCAGCGCTGTCCTGCTATTGCTGAGGCTGTACAGGCAAGGGAGCCACATGCCCAGAAGACGTGATGAGATGTCAAAACCCCAGGAACATGACAATTTCTCAGTGATGCACCTTCCTGGCAACTGGTCTAACTCACCTCACAGAGGTGAGGCCAGTAGAGAGAAAGAAGGATTAAAAACCGCAAGACAATCGGCCACACAACTGACAAATAGGCACATCTTACCAAACAACCATGAGGGAACACTGGAGTTAAAAAAAATCATCAGGTAAAATAAAGATATCATCTGAAAAAATAAACGAATCAGAAAAATTCAGGGTCTGATCACATGAGATAATCAAAAACTTTCTCTAGGAAGCTTCTGGCACTGGCTTCTCATAACTCCAAACAAATATAAAACTTCCAGTATCAAAAAGAGGACCGTTGTCCCCCTACAGCTGTATTTTATCAATGCTTTCCCTTTAATGACTACACGGATATTGATGATAATGAAGCATGTTGAACACAGGTGCACAGTATTCATTTCTGCTGCCCCAGACAGCTGCTGCTGTTGTGTGATACCCCAAGCAAGGTGGCAGGTGGAGGTGTGTGCCCTTCCCTGGGGTGACAGCTCCACCCTCTTTGTACCTCTTCAGCCCCATCCTCTGGGGACCTGCCCTGATTACTGCAGCCGTCTTTATTGGAGCATCTTGCACACCTGCAGCTTTGGAATGGCCATGTGCCAGCAAAGGCTCCAGACTGCAATCAGCCATGAATCTCAGGGTAGGGAGGGCACCAAGGGCAGTGCAATAACTCTGTGCCCTTGCTATCATCTGACCTACCTGAAATGCTGCTGCTGCGCATCAGCTCCAGCATGCAACCCGTATACACTGAAATGCATTTTAAATGGAAAAAAAAATCAAGAAGCTGGGTGGAAGAAGATAGTTTCTAGAATCTGAGTTTTGGAAGGAGAGGTCTTATTTGAGGCCAGTCAACCTGCAAATGCATCCACACTGCAGCTGGAACATAAAGAGAAGAACTAGGAGGAAGACTGGAGGACAGAATATCAGTGTTCCTCATCAGGCTGAGGATCCATGTATCACCACTCAACAGATTCCTTGAGGAAGCAGTCATCCTGAATGCCAGTCAGAAGGGAGGCAACATAAACAATGGAAATAAATTACAAAAATTCAAAAGAGTCTGTAACTAAACATGAAGAAAACCCAGTCCCAGCTAGCATTGGGGGTTTATGATCATAAGATCCAGTTTGAGCATTCTCCGACACTACAAATACAGAGCCTCATGAAAACAGTCCTTTTCTATGTCCGTGATGCTCCTAAACCCTTATCTCTGGAACCTACCAGAATGTCCAAAGCTGCCAGCCATGTGGATGTGGGCAAAGTCATAATTAGCAGATGCCTTGTGGGCCGCCTTTGGTCATTCGAAGATGAGCTCAGACAGCACCTAGGACTTTCTCTTTATTTTAGGACTATTTGGGCCACAAATGACTTGGGTCCTAGTGCAACCAAGCCCAGACATTAGCCTCAAAAGATACACAGGGTCTATTTGCTATGTCTGATATTCCATTTAGATCCAATTGTCAAAATGTCATGTTTACCCATGATAAAGAAACAGAAATGTCATTAGCAATTTTTCAGACAATTTGTCCCCGTGATTTTTAGGAATGGATAGTACAGACCTCTCTGAGCTTTAAAGACAGGCATCTTGTTTACTCTCTTTTCTTCTCACTTTTCTTTTGTCTTTTTTATTCGAGTATTCTCTCATCTAGTGAATTAACTCATCAGTCATGATTTTGGGGCTTTCCGCATTGAAAAGCTCATTATTTCAGAGGAAGTATATTGTGAAAAAAATTTCAAACCTAGTTATTATAATTAGCTAGCTGAGATGGAGAAAGGGCTACTTTGTATTATTTTGTGTGGTTTGTGTGATATTTGTAAAAAGATAAATTCTCTTTTCTTCCTTGAGTAAAATCTGGAGATACTGCTTAAAGATTCATTCTGAGGACTAACTTTCAGAATAAGCTGTGAGTAAAGCTGTTAGCACGTAAAATATACAGATTGTGCTTTTACGTAAGAGTTGCAAGTGACCACTGTAACTATGCATTAGTGGTTCCATGTCAAAATCCTGCGAGGTTGTCAACTTCTGGTGGGGTCTGAGTTGGAGTGTGTGTGTGCTACTTTGTGGGTTGCTGGGTCGGTTTGGCCAACCAGACTGCGCGGGCAGCTTTCTTTCCTCATCTTTCACATTGGCATTAGCAGGGTACTCTGCAGGAGAGGGGCAGAGCCATGCTGGGAGCCATACCTGCTCTTAAATATCCAAGCAGCCTCTCAAATCCATTTGTAGAAGCAGCTAGAACAAAGAGTTCTACAGATCTTGCCTGTAGATTTCATCATGGGGCAGGGTGAGACTTTTTGCTCTTCTCATGTTTAACGGTTCTAAACCATTGTGTCATAGACTTTTCTAATTCTTAAAAATGAAAAGAGCAGAATTTGGGGTGAGTCTACATGGTAGAGCACTGGCCTTCCGTGCGTGAGGCCCTGGATTCTTTTCCCAGTACTGAATAAAGATGGGTGGGTGCAGTAAACTCTGTCCCATTCAGGACAGAACAGTGTTTTTCAAATTTTTATGTGCTCATGAATGATGTGATTATTGGTTCTGAGGTTGCATGTTTCCATCAAGCTCTTGGATGATGTTGATGCTGCTAATCTGAGACCCTGCTCTGAGCAGCATGATCTTCAAGGACAGGTAGTTTTATTCCTTTCAGGCACAGCCCTGAGTGAGGCTACTGACTGTGACCTAGTGAGGGCTGCCCTTGCACACCTGAGACTTCACCAATCAGTCCTTTGCTTGCTTTCAGAATATGATATAGGAAGATTGTTTCTGATTGCTTGAAAATGATTTTTCAAAACCTAAACTTCTGAGCTTCTCCTTTAACATTAATACTATTCATTTCCTTAGAAAATCTTCTTTGCATAAATAACGCTGTTGTAAATTCCATTGCATCTCTAAAAAAAATCCTTCAACGATTTTTTTAAAGATACTAATTTCTTTTTGAAAGATTTTTTTAAACAGATACTCTATAAAATGAAGTTTAATGTTAGAATTGAGCATTTTGTATTCCATCAGCAATGCGTAGCTTCTGAAAGGGACAAACCCTTGTAGAGAGGACAAGCCTACCCCTGCAGAGACTGTCTAGGCAGGAGTTTTGAGGATAAGCTATTTACCAGCTCTTAACATTCCCTCCTCTGCTCTTGCAAGCTGTAAAATGAAGAATAGGAATGTAGTCCACTTGTGCACAAAAAAGAACAGAAGTTTTCTCACTAGATGAGCAGGTTCTTTATTTCCAAAGTGTTTTAAACTTAAATAGCACATGCTTTGGTATTAACATTTTCAAACACTGTGTTTATATTCAAATGAAAAGGGGAGGAGAACCCAAATACTTTCTTTGTACAATTTCAACCTTCTATCAGCTACCAAAAATACTTGCAAACACACTCCAAGTCTATTCTGAAACTACTCAGTCCGTGTCTGTGATGTGTTGGCTGATTTAATTGAAGCCACTGAGGGTGTGTTAGAGAGGCCAGTGTGATCAATGAATCAAGGTGGAGACAGCATCAGGTTCATTTTTCATGCTACCAAGTCTGAAAAGTAAACAGAAAGGATACATTAGAGTCTTCTGTGTCCCTTAAAAACAAGCTACTAATCATTGAACTATTGCTCTTGTCAGGTGAAAGTTTATGAAAGTTTGTATATTCCTCAATATGTGTTAAAAATACATCTCTTCTGTAGAGGCCAGCATTCCTTGAGACTTGGACCAAGATCTTTTCCTATGGACACTATTAGATATAGAAGATCTATTTGAAAAATTTTATTCATTAAGTTTATTGGTACATTTTAGGTACACATTATGATCATACTTATTGTTGGGGATTTGTATCTGTATATGATATATCTTGATTCTTATTTTTTTCCATTCCCCTTCCCTCCCTTCAATCTCTCTACCCCTCCGTATTTACAAAAGCTTTGTTTCCATTTTTCCTTCTTTTTTCATTCCCTCCCCCAAGTTCCGCATCCCCTTTGAACTTTTCTTCCTATTTCACAATATCTACTATTCACTTTGGTCCTCAGTTACACTTTGAATTTCTCACACCAGAGAAGCAATTCGATATTTATACATGCGTGCCCTATTTATTTCACTTAAGAATGTGGCCTCAACGTGCATCCATTTAGCTATAAATGTCTCTAGTTTATCTTTCTTTACGGCGCAGTAGCACTCCATTTTATATTTTTAAAAACCTCACATCTTTTTTACCCACTCAATAGTTGATGGGCATTTGGGCTGTTTTCAAGATTTAACTATACATTTGGTGCTGCTATAAACACGGGGGTGCATATATCACTGTGGTATGATGCCTTTACTTCTTTTGAGAACATACACAGAAGGGAAATAGCCAAATAATCAAATAGGAAATAGTCAAATGGGACCCCTAATCCTAGTTTTTTGAGGAAACTCCCACTGATTTCCATAGTGGTTGTACCAGTTTACACTCTCACCAACAGTGAGAAAGGGTTCCTCTTTCCCCACAGCCCCACCAGCATTTGTTATTGGTTGATTTCTTGATAGCAGCCATTCTTTCTGGAGTGAGATAGAATCTCAGCATTGTTTTCATTTGCATCTCTCAAATGACCAGTGATGTTGAACATTTTTTCATATTTTTTTGTTGCTTCTATTTCTACATCTGAGAAGTGTCTATTCATTTCAGATGCCCATTTTTGGACTGGGTCTTTAAATTTAGGGGCCTTGAGTTTTTAAAGTTCCTTATATATTCTAGATAGTAGTCTTTACTCTTAGGAACAGCTGGTAAAATTTTTTCCCACATTGTGGGTTGTCTCTTCATCCTGCTGGTGGTTTCTCTTGCTATGCAGAAGTTTTTAATAAGATGAGATCCCAGTTGTTGATCTTTGTGCTAGCTCCCATGCTAACGTGGGTTTGTTCATGGTCTTTCCTATGCCAGTGTTTTCAAGAGTTCTGCCTAACCTCTCTTCCAGCAGGTTTAGTATTTCTGTTTTAATATTTAGATCTTTGATACATTTTGATTTTAGTTTAGTGCATGGTGAAAGATATGGGTCTACTTTTAATGCTTGGCAGGTTGAAGCCCCGTTTTTCTAGTACCATTTATTGAAGAGGCTCTTTTTCCTCCAGTGAGGGTGTTTGGCTCCTTTGTCGAAGATGAAGTGGCTGAGTACTCCTAGAGTAGTTTCTGTATCTTCTAATTTGTTCCATTGATCCTCAGGCCTGTTTCTTTGCTAGTACCATGCTGTTTTTATCATAGTAGCTTTGTACGATAGTTTCAAGATCGAGATTGTGACACCCCCTGCCTTGTCTTTGTTGCCTAGAATTGCTTTTGCTATTCTAGATCTCTTCTTGCTCCAAATGAATTTTTGATTGTTTTCTCTAGTTTTGTGAAATATGCTGTTGGAATTTCAATCTGGATTGCATTGAATCTATATACCAATTTTGGAAGGATGGTCATTTTCACTATACTGGTTAAAAAGATAGATTTGTTGGGAATACATTGAGTATCTACTCAATATTGAGAACTGTTTCCTACAATCTGCAATAGTTTCAACTCTCATGACCTTAATATTTTTGAAGATTAAAAGCCAGTAATTTTTATAACTCAATTTCTGTTTGTTTGGTATTTCCTCATGACTATGTCTAGACTGTGCACCTTTGGCTGGAGCACCAGAGAAGTTGAGTGCTGTGTGTTCTCATCACATCTTCTCAGGGGGTACAGGATAAGATTTTCCTGTTGTTGTTGAGGTCACCTTTGCTATATTCCTCTAGTGAAAATTGCTCCACATCCTGAGTTGTAATTACCAACTATTGTGTGGGAAGAGATTTTTAGAACATGCAAAAGACAGTTTTCAGTTACTTATGTGTCCTGGTGTTAGCCTTTGCTGATGATTCTTACCCGGATTAATTATTGTGATGGATACCAAATTACCAAATGATGATTTGCAAATTGTGTCATCATTACTACACTGTTAGCTTTTTTTATTATTTGGAAGGGACTTACCTTCTCCTCATTTTTTTCACTCATTTATTTTGTCTGTAGGGACACTTAGATTACTATTTTATCCAGTGGGTTATTATCTGTTTGCCACTGTTATTTATTTTGACTCTCAAATTCTCTTAACTCTGGCCAGTAATAACACCTTCAAGCTTACTTATATATCCTTTTGATGTGTCCTTTGACATTCTTTGGGCAATGTTTTTCTTCTGGCACAAAAAATAGACTCTAAATTCAAGTACTTTCCTTACCCCAGTTTGATATCAGTGATCCTTTTAAGGACACTTTGTTCTGTT
This sequence comes from Heterocephalus glaber, assembly GCF_053883595.1. Taxonomy (NCBI): domain Eukaryota; kingdom Metazoa; phylum Chordata; class Mammalia; order Rodentia; family Bathyergidae; genus Heterocephalus; species Heterocephalus glaber. The sequence goes on along the minus strand of NW_028258142.1, from coordinate 5,177,491 downwards.
AGTGGGAGTCATGTTTAGAAAACAGGAACTAGCTGGTAGGTATACTCATTGTTGTTACAGTATTGCTGCTCTCAGGCCCTTGAAGCTACAAAGTATAAACTTTTAAGTCTAAACTACATGTGTATATTGCATTTAATGTCTTAGTTACTTTCTTTATCACTGGGACACAGTAACTGACACCCAAAACTTAAAGGAGGAAAGCTTTATTTTGGCTCAGGTTTTACAGTCTAGGATCAGCTGGCTCCACAGCAGAACAGGATGGCACAGAAACTTAGCTGAGGGCGGTTGTTCATGGCATGGTGAACGGGAAGCAAACAGTATGAAAAAAAGAGGTAGGGAGGGAGATAACCTCGTCCAGACCACGACCCAGTGACCCACCTCTCCTGACCAGACCCCATCACCTGACAGTAAGTCAGTATGAGCCCCATAATCCAATCACCTTCCCAAAGCCCTGCCTATGAGCACATGAGGCTTTGGGGGGATATTAAGATATAAACCATAGCATATACCAATATTTATATCTGTTCCTATATTTATCCACCCATCCATCCATCCATCCATTTGTGCATTCACCGATATATGCTCCTGCCCCATGAGTATACATCAATATCTCTAACTTGATTCTAACATCTGAGGTCCATTTTACCTTTCACCCTTTGTATATTTGTGTCTTCCTTCTTCAACAGTCAGAACACTGGCTCTTATCATATTGAAATACATGACACTGTATTGACATATGAACTCATTTTTCCGGCATGAGGCATTTCCTGACCTCACCTGCTGCTTCCACAGCCACCTGATATTCTCCAAGGTGACATCAGCTGCTGCTGGCTACTGCTTTGTGTATCTTTTGAACTTACCTAATAGACTTTGTATGAAAGTAAAGGAAAAGAAGAGAGAGAGATACAGAAGTGGGAGAAGGAGAAAGAAAAAAAGAAAGGGAGGGAGGTCAGTATCTTCAGAAATTCTAATCTTAGTATCTCCTACTTTCCAAGTTAATAATCAAGGTAAGTGAAAACAGCCTGTTTTTTATTTACTGGTATTTCTATCAACCATGGAAGAATCACCTGCCTTCTGACAGGTGCTGAAATATTTAAATTCTAAAAGAAGGTTCTGAATAGAAAGGTAGCCAGTGCTAAGCACAGTTGGTTTGTGTGTCTGTGCCAGCAGGTGTTTAGACAGCACAGCGTAACTCTCCACAGTACATGCTTATAAAAATCCAGATTAAATATGCAATTTGAAGCCTGACCTTTCTGAGGAAAGATTTCTACTTTATGGCTTTTGTAGACATGGTACAGTAAAAGCAAGAAGAAGCTCTTTAATGGTTAAGGTGGACAGTGTGTACTTTTTCCCCCCTGCATGGGGTTCAGGGGACAAACTCTGGGTAGAATTCTATTCCCCCTGCTGCTGTGACTGTTTTGAGTATGTGGCTAGAATATAACCTGTTCTTCCTCCTGCTTATGGGAAGGAGATTACAGGGAAGAGCCCTGAGGAGTGGCTGGATTGTGGAGTAATTGGCTAGATTATGGGAAACACAGAAAATGGAAAGCTGTGGTCAGGCCAGGGACAGGAGGGTTCACTTGTAGCACCCCATAGTGCATATGAGATGTACTTAGGGATTGGTGAGCAAGACAGCCTTTCCTAGTGGGCATGCTAGAGTTCTGATGCCCATTCCAAGGTTCATCGCTGCCTTGTCTCTCCCCTTAACACTTGGGCTAAGAAGGGCACATAGCAGTCTTCCACTCTATACTTTACAGAAGCCTGGCTCTTGGGGATTAGGTAACCTCTCTCCAGTGAGACACCTGTAGAATGTTATTTCTAGTTCACCTGGGGCTAATGTACGTGGATGCAGTGCCGAGAGTGTATTTCTCACTTTTTATCTCACTTGCCACATCAATAAAATAGAATGGCTGGACAAAACCATTTTGAGAGCCTATCTGGCTTTGACTATTTAGGATTTAAAATGCTGATGTGGATTAGTTCTAACCAGAATCCCATGGGTTCCATCAAGGACAGGGACTTTTAAAGAGGGAAGATGCACGTTTCTCTCTAGGACAGACAGGGAGATGAAGAGTCATGTCAGTGGGGACCATGTGTGTCAGGAGTACACAAGGCACCAACAGCCTGGATTCCTCCAATCCAGTCCTACCCCTTGCAAGTCCACCTGACCTTGTCAGACACAGGCCATATTCATTTTCCTAGAAATGTAGTACTGTATCTGTGCTTCCTACCTGGAAGACCCAGGGCCACGGCCAATTCTCCCTCCTTTTGCAACAACGCCCACACCCTCCACAGCTGTCCTGACAACTGTCATCTTGGAAGAGGGGGAGCAGTGAGAGCCTAGCTGCATGGAGCAGTGCTTGGGTGGTCAAGATCTAACCCTCAATGTGTCAATCTAGGCTTCTTTTGTTCTTGTCCCATGGAAGTTAATCTCTCCCTCTTCCTTTAGTGCTCCAGTGTTTCTCCAAATCATCCACATCAACCAAACAACTATTTATGTGGCCCAGAAACCAATGGATTACCCAGCTGTATGAGATGGTGTTTCCTTTGTCTCTTGCATATGACTACAGAGTTGAAGTTAAAGTAGGTATTTGCTATTTAAGAAAATGATTTTCTTGCCTGTAGACTCACAAATTCTCCTCATGCAGAGAAGAGTCATGTTTTAGGGAGGGCAGACCCTACTGGTCTTGGAAGAGACACAACGATTATGTGTCTAACTTCTTTTCCTCATGAAAAGGTCAGGGAAGGTTCATAGGGAGCAAGATCTAGGATGCCATAAAAAATATCCAAAGCTTCTGGAGTTGAAGCTTCCAAGGAATTCTGTGACACAGATAGGCATGTGATTCAAAAATGCTTTCTATTGGGTTTTTCTTCTTCTTTCTAGGTCACTGTTCATGAAAGAGAATCATTATGTTCAAGGACCTCAGGTACCAGAACTAGAGGGATAACCGGATGGTTGATTGAAACCCAGTATCTGTTAGGACAAATCTTGTACTCATTGGTATTTATAAATAACAAGGGCCACTTTTGGAAAGTAATCTGTGTGTATTCTGGAGGAAATAAGCTCCACCTTCACCAGGAATTCATAACATGTTCCCAGACCTAATAAATACATGAAGGTCAGATTGTGGTCTTAGTTTTGCATTTCTGATGACGGGTCCATCTCAGTAACTGACCTTTACCAAACTATGTTCTTAATAGATCCATCAATTCTTTGATATGAGAATGAATATACATTTAACTTAATATTGCTCCCAAATCCCTTTTCCAGAACAATCATTTAGGAAAATCAGATTTACTGTCTAACGGAGAAATACAGCTTGCAAATGAAGCAAATAAGAGATAGATAATTTAGTGCATATCTGACTTGCATATTAACTAGAAGAAAAATGCTGAATCAAATGCCAAGTTGTCACAATTTTCTTTTAAATTAAAATCAAGTTTTCCCAGGGACTTGGTATCCCTTCTGGCCTGTTACATCTCTGAAACTTTCTTGCCAAAGGGGTTGCTTTCTTGTCTCTTCTGCTTGAATTCATTGATCTTTTTGTTGTCAGTAACCCTAGTTGATAGCCTATTATTTTAAACATTTATTACTATTAACCTTAACTAATAGTTAATTACAACAGAATTTCTACAAAAGTGTGTAATACAGTCATATGATTGCCAAATGAATACATTAACAATAGGTGTTATATTATACAAAATGGTTTTATAATGACTGGAGAGGTTATATACAATGAAAAGGACTATTGCTTTCATATGTGGCATGATTAACAAATAGGGTGAATTAAATTAAAAAATATTACAGTAGAAGACATTGTCATTAATTTTCCTCAAAATATTTCATTTTGCTTTGAATAAACTTATTTGAATATATGATTCTTTCCACTTTCTGAAGCAGTTCCGGAAGTCCTCTTTCGTGATTGTCTTTAGTTGCACTGTTGCGTCTGCCTCAATGTCTTGAATCAATTCAAAATATTTACCTTTTATGGTCATTTTGACTTTAGGCAAGAGCCAGAAGTCTCGCGGTGCGGTGTCAGATCCAGTGAATAAGGTGGATGAGGACGCACCGTAATGTTTTAAAAAGCCTATCATTCTGTGCATGACACCTGGTACCAGCATGCACTGTAGTTTTGATCACATCTCATAAAGAAGCTCACAGAAGAGGACTTCCTGAATTGCTTCACAAAGTGACAAGGATGACAAGATAAGTGAGTTTGAAGCAAGGGGGAATATCTTGAGGGGTATTAATGGCAATGTGTCTTTCACTGTAATAATTTTTAAAAATTTAGACACACACCATATTTGCTGATCAGCCCTTGTTTACTTTCCACAGATTTAAAACTCATTCTTGGGCTGGGGCTGGGGGTCAGCGCAGGGGTAGAACACTTGCATAGTCTAGCATGAGTGAGGCCCTTGGTTCCATCCCCATCACTGCAAAAACAAACAAACCTCTCATTCTTGGCCTCCATTCAAAACCTTGAGTTATCTGGGAGATTTTCTCTGAAGGGGAAATTGAAATTTTAACAGTGTTACTCATTATTGAGATAAACTTTGAAGTTGTCATTTTATTTCTGCTTACTTAGTACTCGAGGTCATTATCTTAAGTAAATTCATCTCATTCATTTACTCATCCAAACAGCCTATAAACATTTAGGGAACATACAGGATGCCACTGGCATTGTACTTGGTATAAGGATCGCAAAGAGAGTAACAGAGAATTATCCATGAGTAAAGTCGAGTGAAAGAAGATATGCAAAAACATAATTACAATGACATATTTTATGAACTATGCTAAAATGGAAAAGCTGTGTGTTGGGGAAGAGTAGAAACAGCTACCATACTGCCAGGGTTTTGTGTGCAAGTGGCATAGACCAGAAGACATTGGAACTGCATTTTAGTGCATAAGTAAGATACTAATGAGTTGGTATGGGTTGAAAGAAAGGCTATTTTTAGTAGAAATCACAGCACAAGCGAAACAGAAAGGCAAAAAACTGCATCATACTTGGATAATGGCATGCAAGAGACAGGAGTTAGGATACGAAGCTACCCAGTATTTGTCATGTTTCTAAACAGTTTGGGTTTCCTTTTGTCTCAAAGTTTATATCAAACATCAACTTCCAAATCTAAGAAACTCTGTGAGCCTCATATATGATATAATCAAAGAAAACTGTTCCTACCCATAAAATAGCCAAACTTCTGAAACATAAAGACAAAGGGAGGATATTTAAAGCATCCAGTGAAGAATGAATTATTACATACTAGGAAACAATAATACAAACAGCAGCAGATTATTCATTAAAAGTAAGAAAGCTAGAAGATAATGAATATGTTCTTTGAAGGTCAAGAAGGAAGAACTGCTAACCAGAATTCTATAGCTAGCAAAACTATCCCAAAAATGAAGATTAAAAAGAAGATATTTCAGACAAATGAAAACAGAGAATTTGTATTAATATATCTGCATTACAAGGAAGGTCATTCTTCAGGTTGATAGAAATGGCAACAGATGAAAATTCATTTTCAGGAATACCAGAAATGGTAAATGATTATTATTTGTTAACTTATGATACATACATATTTAAAACAAAAATTGCAATGTAGTATTATAGGGCTTATATATAGGATGCTTGTGGCAATACCAATCCAAAGGATGGGATGGGACAACATATGTAATTGTAATACTGTGAGCTTCCAGTGTTTGACTGGCAGTAGTTCAATTTTACCTTTAACTAGATAGCGATAAATTAAAGCTGCATAAAAATAGCCGCCCATAAAAATAGCCCAAGAGATACAGTTAAATCTCATAGAAAGACAAAAATATTTGATCAACTCGATACAAGGCAAGAAACAAAGAATAAAGTAAAACACCAATTAGATAAAATTATAGATCTATGCTCAACCAAATCAAGGATGTGTTGTCTTCCTGCTGCTGTCATCTATGAATTATTTCATTGCCCACTCTTTGTCCTCACTCACAAATTCCTTGCATTAAATTTCCTGCGTTTTAAATAGCAGAGTGGTTTTCAGTTTTCTATTTTGATCTTGACCTATACATACCCAATGCAAAGGGATTGATTCTGATTATAAAATGAAATATCACACAGCCAGTAAAAGTGATATAGGGAAATATGACATGACCTGGGAGCATTATGGGAACAATATAGCTAACAAAACAGAGTGCTCATTTGACAGAAACTTCTTGTATTCATCCACATACAATGGTACCTCAGTTCACAAACATAATTCTTTCTATGATTTTGGTTACAAATCGAATTGGATGAGAACCAAATCAAATTCAGTGGTCAGGGTCAATGTTGACCTTATGGAGGGAAATTTGATTTAATTCTCCTCCAACTCAGTTTGGGAACAGAATTGTGGAAAGAATTAAGTTTGTGAATTGGGGTACCACTGTCTTAATATTAGTTAATTCTTGACATGAAGAGTACAAGGAATTTTTTAAGCATCTTTGGAATTTCTTTGTATTGAATTATTTTTGGTTGAAAATTGGTTATATTGGTAGGTAGAAAAATGAAATAAGAAAAAATTGCCAAAGATTGTGATCTAAGGCAATGGTAGTGGGAATGAGAGAGAAATGGTGAGGTCTTAAGACATTTCTAAAAGTAGAATTTAGGTGACTTGTGATCAGTGGGCACAAAGAAAGAACAATGTGGAATTAAGAGCAATTATACTCAAAAACAGGATAGATTCTCCTTGGAGATGAGCAGGAATTGGAGGATGAAAGGCAAGGAGAAATGTTGCTTCATGGTAGCTCTAAACTCAGTTCAGACATTTAAGAGGCAACTGGACATAGAATTCTGGCATTTTGGAGAGTGGCCAGAAGAGAAATACACATTTCAAAGTTATTGGTATCTAGAAATAGTTATTAAAGCCAACAGAGTGAATGTACCAACTCAGGGAAAGCACAAAGCTCCAGAAATCAAACTAGAACAGAACCCTTTTATTTCACAATAAAATAGCAAGAGAGGGGGAGGGGTGGGGAAAGGAGAAGCCAGCCCAAGTCTGAAGGATATTATTCAGAAAGACAGAAGAAAATCTGGAGGCAGAGATGTCCTGGAAGCTTAGGAAAAACTGTTTCAAGAAGTAGAGAGTTTTCAACAGTATTAAATGAAGAGATTGTCTACTTTGTACAACTCTGGATTTGGCAAATGGGAAATTGCTAATTATTTTGTAGAAAGCTATTTTAGTACCTGTGTGGGCAGAAATTGTTGTGTGATGGGCAAATGGGTTTCCATTTTTTGAATTTATTTTTTTCTTTACAAGTAAGGAATGAGGATGGCTCTTACTTAAGAGAGAAATTTGGAGCCACTTTGTTTTGGGGCAGTATTTCACTTTCAAGGAGAATTTGGGGTACATTCATAGATGAAAGGGAAGAAGCTAAATGTAAAGGAGAGATTAAAGGTGCATATATGTGTCTGCATTTATATGTACACATGTATGAGATAAGACAGAGAGACTCAGAGGGGGACGGAGAGGAGGATTGTCTGCCTGCTGCAGCCAGGGAGAAGACAGCTAAGGAGAGAGTCAGGAGCATCCTGGAGGAGGGGACCTTCTCTACAGGAAGTGCAAGGGTTTGCCGGGTGAGCACAGGAGAATTCTGGAAATTTAGGGATAGTCTTTCTCCTCCTGGAAAGTGGGGAATTATATCTTCTGTTAATTATGACAGATGGTGGTAGGTAGGATTTGGGAAGTGGTTTTGAGCCAGGTGTGGTGGCACACACCTGTAATCCCAGCACTCGGGAGGCAGAGGCAGGAGGCTCATAAGTTCTAATGTAGCCTGGGTAACACAGCAACTTAGCAAGACTGTGTCTTAAAACAAAACATAAAAAAGGGACTGGAGGTGAGCTCAGCGTAAAGGCCCTGGGTTCGACACCTAGCATAGAACAAAGAGTGGTTTTGAGGAGTCATCTGGATTTGGAGCTTGTAAAAGGGAGAGGATACCAGCTAGCCAAGTTTTATGATTTTTCTCATATCCTTAGAACCGTAAGTGTTTTCAAGGTTAGCTTTTATTTAGGGTTATGAATTGTCAAGGCCTTAATAGGAAAACTGGTGCCTTTGTGTGTATACACCTGTTGCTTCTGTTTTTCCTTCTTAGTGGATGATTAACCAAGTTAAACACAGTGGGTGGGTAAGATGTGGAGTGGCGGGTGGGGGGGCTGTGGGTGAAGGGAGAAGAACAGCCCCTGGGCTGGGAAAGAGCAAGGCCATGGGTCATTTGAATGTTGAACAATCTTCCTTTTTCACTCATCTGTCTACTTCATTTAATCAACAAGTATTTGTTGAGAACTTGTATTTCAGGCACCAGGGATAACATTTGGAGTACAAACGACAAAGTCACTATTCTCTGGGAAAAATAGTCATGTGGGAAGACACATAAACACAAATCTCCAAGTGCAGACCGGCAGAGACTTAAACTGACTGTCCATGCAAAGGCCAGGCAGTGTGGGGACAGCACACTGCCTCTTTCCCATGGCTGGCACTAGAAACCCATGCTGGGCCATGTGTCCAGGACAAAGGAGAATTTGGAGTTGCTCAGCTGTCTGAGGAAAAGATCTCAGGAGAGGCCACCATAGCACCTCAGTGATTTTTAGATGACAGTCTCTCTTGTGTGAGGTCACTCCAGGCTCTTCCCAAACTGCAGAGTATTGAGTCCTGCATCTACATGCAGTGAGTGGGAAAGCCGGTCTGACCCTACATGATGGTTCTTGAATGGTTGGAAGTTGATTTGTAGTTTTGTGCTTTGGCAGTTCCTGTCAGCAGGCGTTATGAGTATATGTACCCAGTGTGACCTCAGGGGTTCACCATGGTTTCCTACCAGGACCATAAGGAGTAGAAAAGGCATCTAGGCCAGGAGCAGGGAAGATAGAATGTTTCCAAGGATCATTAGAAGCCCATTTTTGACAACTATGAAGAGATCCCATAGCATATCTTGGGCTATTTTTGAAATAGGATTTGGGAAGCCTGCAAAGCAATCCTAGAAAACACTAACATGTTCATCTCTAGGGTAGGATCATCAGGAATTTTCAATTCCATTGGTATTTCTATTGTGTAAATAACATATGTTTCTGTGTACTACCATGGAAAATGGAAGAAAAACAGTAAATACACTTTTCAAAGTGGTGTTCTTTGGAAATAGCCACACCTGAAGGAAGCCTACTGGTTGCCTACTGGTTGAGTTCCTTGAAGGGTGTTGGTGGGAATGGCATCAGTGTGGCCAAGGATGCCCCCTGGGATGGGAAAGCAGCCTCCATGGGGTGAAATCCAAAGAGCTTCTTTGGTCATCGGAGTGAACAAGGTCAGGAGCTTGTAAGCCCTTGATTTCTGAATCCTCTGTATGTGCCAGTTGGGGGCGCTTCTTAAATGACAGTTTTTTCCCCATAAACGTCATGCTTGGGCTGTCCATGGGACAGAGCCCAACACCCTAGCACGTGGATGCAGCAACCTCAAACTCACCATTGTGAGAGTCGCATGCCAAGTCCATAGCTTCCTCCTGAAGTTCATTCTCAGTGTTATAGCCCAAAATGTCCTGGGCCAGCTCCAGAAGTCAGTCCTATGCCCGCCTCTAGAGTTGGTCCAGAAGTTGCTGGAAAGTCACTCTCTGGAAGCAGCCCTGGAAATGGATCTTTTTAAGTCAGCCACTGGAAGTCACCCCGAAGTCAGACTTGCAAGTGGGTGGAAAGTTGGCTTCAGAAATTCACCATCCTCGGAAATTGCTCTTTGTTAGTTGGCCTCACAGATGATTTAAGCAAGATATTTGTTTTGTGCACAAGGTGTATCAACCATTTAAAATCAAAGGAGATAGTACAAATTCTTGCAAAGTTTGGGTGTGATGAGAGAGGAATTTTGAAAAAAGTATGGTATTTCAGACAGCAGCAACTTACCATGCGACGGGAGGAGTGCTTGGAGGAAGCCCTCTGAGGGTGTGATTCAGGTAACCCGTGGGCAGCGCACCCCAGACTTGGAGGAGATAAACCTCAACCTCTGTGGGTATCCAGATTTCAGGGAACAACCCAATTCCAGATGGAAAGAAACTTGTTTTTATGTTTGTGTCTGGGGCAGGAGGGGCACATACAACTAGTCTTAGCCATTCTAGAGTTAAAAACCGGAGAAGAGGAAAACTGGAGAGCTTTTAAACACCAGGAGACACCTGCATGTACTATTATATAGCCTTTGGACGAGGTGGAGGAGATAGTCCCGGAGCGTCTCCTCTGCTATAAACCAGCCTCAGAGCAGAGGACTTGAGAGATGTCAAGGGGAGGAGTATTTACAGGCCCCATGTCAGCCGAGAGGAGGGGAGCAGGATGTCTTTCGCTTTGGGGTTTGCATTTCACACCAAGGATTTAAACCCTAACCCTGACAAATACTGGCTCTACGGGGGAATAAGGGCAAACAATTGAAATATGCCCCTTACCATCAGGTGCCCTGTGACTATGCAGCAGCCGAGCTATTCGGCTTCTATCAGTGTAAGTTAATAAAGTCTATCTTTTATAGTGGGGAGTCTACAGACTGTTTTAAATGGTTTAAAGAAAACATTCCTGCAGCAGTCCCTAGAGTGAGACTTAGGACAATATTAAATCCAATGAATCACCCAGCTTTCAGGAGGGCAGGGTGGCACACTGAAGAGCAGCAACAAATAATGACTCAGCCTGGCGTCCCTGGTGGCAACAGGGGCTGCACCCGGCATGGGGCTCGCATTCAACAAAGACTTGATTACTAAGAGCCAGGCTTGCATACAATTTCTTTTCTCTGTTTAGGGAGTTTCTGGATGTTGTGCATTTTTTTTTTTTTTTGCATCCCTCAGTGCAGGAAGGAGGAGCCTACGGAGTGCTTCAGTCATTTTATTTTCCAAAGGGTCAGGATAAGCAATTACTGCATGATGTATAAGGGATGGATTTGAAAATTACTTCCTATGACTGGTTCTGGCTCTTAGATCAGAATCAACCAGCTCTGAAGCAGGGAATTGTACTGCCATGGAAGGGTACGTAGGCCTAGGTGGGTTTACTTTGACTGTGTTGGGTTTTCCTGGGCCCAAACCTTCTCCTATCCCTGGGGATGCTTCTCAGTACCTATTGGGTACTTGTGTGAGGGCCTTAAAGACTGTGTTCCCAAATTGGCCTTTGATGAATTGGGTTTGCTAAGGAGTCTGGTTCTTCTTATTCTTTCCATAGGACTTTGACTCTATCTACCTCCTATGGAGTGGTAAATTGTGTGTAGGACTCAGATTGCACTCAGAAGATTGGGTTAGTATATCTGCCCTATGGATAAGGACTCTTGGGGAAGGAACAGAAGCTTTAAGGTCATGCTGCTTCAAGGATGGTCCAAGACTGGCTAAGTCAGGAATATTGAGGCTTGTTAGAGTTGTACAATCTCTGGACCCACCCAAACCCAGGAATCTAAACCTGCATTTAACTGAAGGATTCCTGTGCACACTTAAGCTTGAGAAGGACTGCTTTTGGGAACCCAACCAAAGTTGTTTATTCTGATTCATGGCATATGGCTGCAGTGAGGGGCCTCTGGTGGAGAGTACGTCGCCCATTCTGCTCGTCTCTCAAACGTCCATTTGTTCAAATGCTGTTCCACCTGTGACTCATCTGTGTGTCAAGCTTTCTAGTGATGAGTCATCATTTATAAACCCCTTCATGAGGTGTCGACACTGTCTAAGGATGCCTCACGAGTTGCTGATGGGACTGACTATTCAGTGATGTGAAGAGAGTAATCCTACTCATTCCTTTGTGAGAAGCACATGAGCTGGTGTCTTGGAGTTTTGTGACCACAGGGCTGAGTCTTGCCCTTCCAAATGCCTGTGAAGTAGCACAGGCAACAAAGGGAAGCAGCCTGGGCACATCCTTTGGATGGGACTAGAACCTTCATGGGAAGATCAAGAATTGAACCTGAGTCCTGGGTTTTTATCACTGTTGCCTCTGCAGGTACTTCTGTGCTACTGGGGGCACACCCAGGAGCTCCTCTCCAAGTCTGGCAAGAGAGGAATGTATCATGTTTTGGTTTGGCATATTTGCCACCTCTTTGTATGTAAAGAGAAGGGCACTACAATAATAGATGAGATTAAAGATGATTCTCAAGAATAGAATCAAAATATGATAGCAGGCACCCTCCCATGAACTGTAACCTGCGAACACCATCCATTGTTTACCAAGCTGGCTCTACTTGCAGTGCAGGACAGTGACTGGACATGACAGATGGAGACAGATGGTGTTACCAGTGACAGGAACTTTGTGTGTGTTTGGTTATAGTACTCAGGTTCGTCTTTTTCTCTAAGCTACACAAACACGGGCTGTGGAGTAAGAGTTACTTCTCCATCATCCCTCCCTTTTGCACGGGGGAGCCTGGCCATCTGCAGACAGGTGCCCAGGTGGATTTGCCCATCGGTTGCCCGGCTGCACTGTGAGTTCTAAATCCCTGGCTCCCCTGCCTGGACTTTTCAATGTGCAGCTGCCACAGGCAACCTGGACAAACTCAGCCAGGCGGGCAGAGGAGGGCTTCCTCATCAAGGACTTCGCACCTGCCTTAACTTTGAGTCTCCTTGCTTCTGTCAGGAGGTGCCACAACCTTAGACTTAGCTCTTGTTGGTGTTAATTATTTCCTTTTCATCTCCAGCTGGTGCAGAGCTTTAGCACCTTAAGTTGCTCAATTTGATCTCTGCACTCAGGAACAAGGTAATTAAGTCAGCCACAATTTAAGAAAACGTATCTGCCTCAACTTGTTGCCCATCTTCAGACAGTGCCCTATCCTAAATTATTTGATAATATAAGAGGCTCAGTGCAGTTTTCTACTTGACTGAGGGTTGGTTCATTAGGTCACAATCAGTAATTGATTCTCAGTGTGTCTGTGCTGGTTTTATTACAGTAATGAGGACTATCTTTTTTTTTTCATCTCTAATATGTTACCCAAACCATCAGCTTCTCAGTTTGGTGTCAGGATGACTTTGACAGGTTGTTAGCAACTATATGATGTACAGAACATCACAGAAATGTCTCAAACTGTGTTGCTGTGTACCGCACAGAGCCTTAGGTGGTCCTGAAATAAGTGAAAGCACTTGCAAGGAAAAAGTTCCAGCACTGATTGAAAATATGACTACAGGCTGGATGTCCTAATGAAGTTCTTTGCACTGTTGGATTTGTTTCCACTGGCAGGGCAGATTTTTTCCTGTACTGGATGACTTCTGCAACTCCTCTCCAGAATATTTCTGAGACACAAAGAAATGTGAAGCTCAAGAGAAAAGCAGAGTTTCTTATTACAAAATTATAAATAGTCTCTTTCGGTGTTTGTGTGTGTGTTTTTGAAGTGAGCAATATCTTGCTGGTCTCTATACAGTCTGATTTTTCCATAAGTTCCTTTTATCCTGAGAAAGGGAAATGGATAATAGGAAGGCCATGAGAGATGAATATAGTATTTTATTTATTGTACTTCCACTGCATTCCTAGATGATTTCAAAGTTCTATAAAAGACAAAAGTGAGAAAAAGGCATTTTTTTTTGTTTCTGAGGGGTATAATAAAAATGTTAGAATAAAACTTAATACTTACTTTTGTCCCATGGACACTTTTGAAAATTTAAATTTCTTTTGAGAGTTTTTGAGGGTGATGATAATTCTCAACAGAAGTAAGCATTGCTAGGTGATAAGGGAATTTTGAATTCAGCACAGCTAGAGGCCTTAAAATAATCCTCTGAGAAGGAGAAATCAAATGTCACAAAGCAGTATCATACAATGAATGGACTTCTGGAAGCTTTAACCAGTTTTGAAAAAAGAATGACAGAAATTTGGCATATGTATACTGTGAAATAAACTGTACTTCTGAACCTGGATTCAAAAAATCAGCCCAAATTTTAGAACAGTCCACATTTCCTTTAAAACCAAAAATCTTGAGACAATTGGGCAAAAACCAAAGGGCCAAGGGGTTTGGCCCGAAAGCTCCAAGACTAATTTTTGTTCCACAGTAGACACAGCGATAGGTCTTCTTGTCTATGTCACAAATGATGATCCCTGAGAGAGAAGAGTGTGAGATGTGCCCAACATATAGACTCACCTGCACTGAAAACAAACCTTTCTCCTACTCTGAAGTGATGACAGAGCGACAGAAGGCCTGGAGACTGCTGAGGACTCACTTTGCCTCACTAACATGGGTAACATCATTCATTAGCTCCCATGTGTCACTGCAACATCCAGAACTGTCAGTTTTCCCCCTGTTTGCAGCCTGAGAGTATGAAAAGCTTTTATCAACACCAAAAATAATATTTAGCAAGCCTCATTGATCCTTCTTTAAATAAAGCACCTATTTTAGGTGAGGTTAACAATTTTATTCATAGGATTAATTTCATCCCACAAACTGCTATGCAATCTCTGACAAAAGATCTTTTTGTAAATTCAACATTAGAAAATAAGTCATAATCCCATCTGCTCCTTTCATTTCCTTCCACTCTATAGAAGGCATTCAGCAATACAAGGTCTCCTGCAGACTGAGACAGGTGGAACAGATATTAATAAATCACCAGCAAATATACAGATTAAAGTGACAGTGGCTATAAGAAATCAAATCATTACTTGTTCTACCTCTAGGTGCTGAGTGAATAGCTTTCTGTCTAGAACTTGGACCCCAGAGCATCCATACTTCTAAATGTTTCCCAAGGCTTCCTGAGATTCCAGATTCAATACCATTGTATGCTCTGACCTCCAACAGGGGAAGCAAATCCCTCCAGAGAGGAAAAGTATGTCTGAAAACAAACATTATTTAGAAGGGTTCTTATGCTGAGTATCTTCAAAATTTGGGGAAAGGAAGGACAGAAAGAAAGAATGAATGAAGGAAGGAAGGAAGGAATGATTGAATGAAGGAAGGAAGAAAGCTGGTGAATTAAAATACATTGGTATAAAACTCGTTTGCTAGCTCTAAGTTGGGGTTTGAAGGAAAAGGAAACCCTGCATGACCTACTAAGAATATTTTGTGGCCTGCTGCTCCTTTTGCAAGGATAACCCTGTTTAGGGGATAGTGCTTGTCTGACACTTGTTGTGGTTGAGAATTAAGAGACAGTGTTAATACGGTGACTATTACCGGAAAGGTATAAGGTGTAGGGACCTGAACACACAGAATCCCATGTCACTCTGACATCAAATGTCAACAAAACATCTTGGCTCACCTTGTTTTGAAAGTTGCTCTCCTAGTGACAGTGATGCATGTTATTCAGGGTCCCCGAGTCTCACCTTGTAGAGACTTCCTGTCAGAAACACTACTCTAGGATTTACAAAATCCTCAGTACCAGGAAAACATTTCATCTAGCACACTTTACAAATCTCAGTGGCAGCCATCGATTGGTTAGCATTAATTTTTCTTTGTCCATTTTTCTCTTCCAGGCCAATTCCTATTCTTTCCACCTAGAAAGTCTTCTTGCCTATAATTTTATTCAAATCTTTGTACTATTTGAATCCAATGCAGTCTAACTTTTTGATACATACGCAGCCTGCCTTCATGTTGAGCTACTTACTACCCTGAGTGAGACACTCTCTGAGACTTGTGGATAACCAATGAAGCTGTTGCTTCTTGGCTTCTCGGCCTGGTGTTCTTGGGCACCTCAAGAAGTCCATGTTGGAATCCAACAGCCTCTATCCTGAAGATGTTCCCACTCCAGTTTTGGCCTCTGGAGTTTAGTCTAGACACCAGGCTGCTACTGTTTCTGTCTCCATACTAAATCCAGCCCATCTCCAAGTTCTACCACTGCTAATTCTAAATATTTTTGATTTCCTCTATTTTTATATTTTGTCTCCTCTGAACTTTCTTACTTGAATTGCCAGTCTCTAACTTGTACCCAGAGAAACACTTAACTATAACTCTGCCTCTTGGTGCACCCAGTAATCTTCCATTTTACTGCTGAGCTTTTCTTTCCAGAGCAGGATTCCAGTGTTACTCGTGTCTTTTAATCCCTTCAGTCCCTCCCCAGTGGTCTCAGGATAAAGGAGGGCACACAAAGCCATTTAAGGTCTGGCATGATCTGCTTACCCTCTAAATTTATGACTCAGCATCCCTTGACTTCCTCCTCCTCCTTCCCTGCTACTTGGCAATATCCATTTCAGCCAGACTGAACAGGGTTTACTCTTCCGTTTCTAGAATATGAATGCCTTCTTTTTGTCTTAGAATATTGCATAAAGCTCATTCTTGACTTGGGATGTCTTCCTTCCCCTGAGTCCCATGAAGGAAAGACCTTGTCTACTTTAGCATATTATTTGCATTATGTAGATGAATAAATTGTAGCCAACTCAAATATATTGAAGGAACTAATGAAATAAACCCAGCATATAGGCATTGAAATGAATATTACAACCTTCATCTATTTAAGCAACACGGGGGGGACAAAACATTTATTTTGTGAAGAAACAAATTTCTGATTTAAAACTGTTTAGGATGACACCTTTTAAGAATCTCTCTCTCTCTCTCATAGACATTTTCCAGCATGTCAATATTTATTTCCAAGATGAGTTCCAATTTACCATTGATTATATAAATAAATTTTATACAAATAAAACATATTTCAGCACTAATAAAATGTAAAGAGGATGTCTTCATTTAAAAAAATATTTGCATCTATATGAAGAACTAGGCTTTTATTTATTGGGCACTTGCTATGTGTCAAGCATTGGACTAGGGACTGGAACTGCAATAAATGATAAAAACATAACCACAGTTCTGGGCTGATTTTTGCTCACAGTTGTTTTGGTACACCTACTACACCCTGGTTCCTACTAGAGAGGAACCACTCACATGTCCAGAGGAGGAAGGAGGAAGGATCACCTGGAGAGGGAAGGGTCAGTGAAATGAGAGCCTCAGTTTAGAAAACTGAAATGGCTGCTAAGAATTTATGGGTTGTTTCCCATGTGGTAGGAGTGGAAACCTTCCTCCATCTTGCCCGTATCATCTACAAGTTCTTCAATGCTCATTAAGAGGGTGGGTGTTTCTTGTTTTTGAAGAGAGAAGAGCAGAAGGTAGTGGGCACTTAACACATACAAATGTGGTGGCCTGATACTTTCAAATCTTACTGCCCTCACCTTAATCCCTAACCCCATATTTTTGGACCATTTGATGTCTACACTAAGCTTTGGTATTGTGCATCCGTGGCTCAGGGATGGGCGACACTGGCAGCAAAGAGAGGAAAAGTTACTCATGACTTAAAATCCAGAAGAATTCGGAGAACACAGATTTCTCAGATTGTAAAACATGTATTTGTAGAATGGCAGATAAATAAGAGCCATGCATGTGCTCTTGACAAGATAAACACGGGGCTTTCAGCACTGATGGACCCGAGCTGGAGAGGGGGAGTGCACAGATATTACAGTAGCCCGACAGACAGGTCATTGCTCAGCTTTCCCCTCCCTACACAATGGACACCCAGTACAGAGGGACAGCAGAACCCAGGAAGGTTTGGGGAGTCTGAGCAGAAGTCTCAGTAGGAGTGTTAAGAGCCAGAGAGTGACTGTAGGGACTGCAGGGCAGAGTCTTCAGCAGCTATGTGGAGCTTTCCATGACTGAGCATTGGTCAGGACAGACAGGATGATTCTGTTCTCTGCATCAGGAAGATGAGAACTCCTGCAGCAAAGGTGGGACTGAGGGGGGAAGTCCCTGGTCCAGCAAATGGGTCCCCCACCAGAGTCTCTCCTCTACTGCTCTCATAATGGACACCCCACCCCTGCTCCGACACGAACTCTTCCCAAGGTCATGCACTCCTGGGCAAAGAAGGGTGCCTTGACTTGGCTGAGACTATGCTGGTTATGAAAATGAAGCTAGTAATAAACACACACAAATCCTGGCACACACATGTGCACACACACACGATCCTTTCCTTTATCTTCACTCTCACTTTTAAAAGTCATCACCATTAACGATGTATATAATATTTTCTGATGTTTCTTTCCTTCCATTGACATGTAGACACAAACTCTAAAAAAATCAGGTAGGATTCATGTATCCAGTCACCTACCAGTCACCCGTGTGTCCATCTGTATCATCCATCATTTATCTATAACTTGTTTATACACTTGATGTAGCACAGACATCTTTAGTCTTTCTAACTTTATCTCATTCTTTTTAATAGCTGCCTAGATAAACCGGTGAGACAAGCATGCCACGGTGAGGTCCCAGGTGCAGCTTGGAGCCCCACCTCCATCCCACGCTCTTCTCTGTGTGACCAGCCAGCACACACCGGTGAGACAAGCACCCTGAAGCTCCGTGGCCGTCCCGGGCCCCGCCCATGTCACTGTGAGGTCAGCTTAGCCACGTGGGCTCCTCCAAGGCCCAGTCTCCCCCCACAACGCCTCTGGTCTTCTGGCTTCTCTGCTACCTGGTCCCACACTACAGAGGCACAGGGGATTATAAAGACCCTTGTCCTGAGCGCCACAAAATAGAGCAGAAGTTAGTAACAGAAAGAGGGCTTCTCAGGCTCCTCGATGAAAACTGAAGCTCAGTGGAAAAGTGAAGAGAACCTCTACAATAAAGGCACAGCAGACCACTGTGCTTGGTCTGCTGCTGGCTTGCTGAGGCTCATTGACTCCTATATGCACACAGATTCCTATGTTGCCTACTGTGACAGCAGAGACATATCCTGAAGGAGGCCCATAATTTTTATTTTTTGCTATATTCAAAAAAGAAAAAAAATTTCTTTTTTCTCTTATTTTTAATTCTTAATTTTTACTTTTTTCTACTCTTCAAATTTTTACTTTTCTTTCTTTTCTCCTCTCTCTCTCTCTCTCTCTCTCTCTCTCTCTCTCTCTCTCTCTCTCTCTCTCTCTCATTCTCTTGCTGTCCCACATTGCTCTTCATCTCCCCATTTGTTCCTTTCTGCACTGAATTTGGATTTCTCCTTTATTTTTCTTTTCTTCTCTTTTTCCTCCTCTTGATTATCATTAGGTTTAAAGGTAAGTAAATATGGTATCTAGCCTCCCTGTTACTGTTAGGTGATTCTATTCACATCTTTGTTCTTTCACTCTGCCTTTTCCTCTTGCCTTTAACAACTTCTTAGAGTTTGTGTGATCTTCCTGTGTCTTCTGGCCTCACCACTAAACTTTCCTGATCTTTCTACCTGTCCCTCCCTCCCCAACACCTTTTAACTCCCCACCCCAAAGGGGAAAGATGCTATATTGAAGAGTTTATTCACTATAAACTTATGTTGGGTTGTCTTCAGTTTTAATTTAACTCATATAGTTAAATGTGATAGATTAATAACTACCACAAATTGTCATTTTCTAAACTGCACTTGATGCTACGGTATTGCTGATTGTGTCATTTGGGCTAACATGTTGTGATTGATCTAATTAGTTTTCCTTCCTGGTATAAGGAAAATAAAATAGCCTCAGAGTCATTAGAGTCTCAAAACCCAAACACAAGCTATATCTGGAAGACACCTCTGAAAAGCAATCATTCCACAAGGGTTTTAAACACAAGCAACAAAGATACCTGCATTAAGAAATTTTGAAATATCAACCAGGAATTAAACCAAGGACAGTACCAAAAGCAAAAATGAGAAGACACTTAAGCAAGGCACAAATGCAGGCTTCCACACCACAAAAAGGAAATTCTGGGGGAAATGAGGAAGAAAAGTCTGATAAACAACCACTTGGACACCCTGAACTGATAGCACAGGAAGTAACAAAGCAGATGCATGAGGCTGTAGGAAAATTCAAAACAGAAATAATCTCCCAGATAAATACAGACATGGTGAGCAGAGTGAAAGACATGATTAGAGGCTCTAGAGCAGAAACAGATAAGAAAATAGATGATATCAGAAACATGCTGGAAGCATGAATGCCCAGCATAAGAAAGAAATGGAAACCGTGATCACCCAACATAAGAAAGAAATGGAATCCATGAAACAGATTCAAACAGATATTCAGGAGATTAAAAACTCCATTGAAAGCATGCAGAGCAGACTAAGAGAATCTGAAGACAGAATATCAGATATAGAAGACAGGATTGCAGTTAAGGACCATGAAAACAGAGATTTCTTAAAGATAGTAAGGGACCATGAGAAATCAATCCAACAGCTTCTAGATGATGCAAAGAAGAATAACATAAGACTGATAGGAGTCCACGAAAAAATAGGAGAAAGTACAACTGACATAAAAAACTCTTCACAGAAGTAATAGTAGAAAACTTCCCAGACAGAGGTAGAGAATTGGACATACAGATAAATTAGGCATATAGAACTCCAACTAGCCATGACCAAAAAAATCTATACCTAGACATATAATAGTTAAGATCCCAGAAACCCAACTGAAGAACAAAATTCTACAGGCAGTTAGAGAAAAGAAACAAATCACCTACAAAGGAAAGTCCATCAGAATCACAACAGATTTCTCAACACAAACCCTCAAATCAAGGAGAGCCTGGAGTAAAGTATTTCAAGCCCTAAAAGAAAATAACTTACAACCTAGACTGTTGTATCCGGAAAAATTATCTTTCAAAATCAATGGCAAAATTAGATACTTTCACAACAAAGAACACCTAAGAAATTTCATGAACAACAAATCAGCACTCCAAACAATTTTAAGCAATATCCTAGAAAAAGACAATGAAGGACACAACTCCATGAGGCCCAACAGAGGGAAGCCACCAGGCAAGGTAAGACACTAAAGTGAAAGGAGGGAAAATAAGAAATAAAAGAGCCAATAAAAGTAAAACATCATGAGAAGGATGAGTCAATATCTCTCAGTTATAACTATCAATGTTAATGGCCTCAATTCACCAATCAAAAGAAATAGACTGACAGAATGGATTAAGAAGCAAAACCCAGCAATGTGCTGTATACAAGAAACACACCTAACTCAAAAGGAAATCCATACACTGAAAGTAAAAGGATGGAAAACAGTTCTCCACATGACAGGAACCCAGAAAAAAGTAGGCATAGCCATCTTATTTGCAGACAAAGAAGATTTCAAACCAAAACTAAGAGAGACAAAGATGGTCACTACATACTTGTGAAGGGAACAATGTAAGAGGAAGAGATGACAATCCTAAATATATATGCACCAAATATGAATGCCCCCAACTACACAAAACGAATATTAATGGACATGAAAAACCAAATAAGCACTAATGCAATTGTAGTGGGGGACCTCAACACCCCTCTATCACAAAGAGACAGATAAACTAGAAAAAAAATTAACAATGAAATTCTAGAACTGAACCAAGCTATTGAACAAATGGACTTAATAGATGTTTACAGAGAGTTCCACCTCACAAAATCAGAATACACATTCTTTTCAGCTGCACATGGTCATTATCCAAAATAGATCACATGCTAGCTCATAGGACATATCTCAGTAAATGTAAAAGAATTGAAGTTATCCCCTGCATATTGTCAGACCATAGTGCAATAAAATTGATCAATAACATAAGAAACTGTAAAACTCCCACAAACACATGGAAATTGAACAACACCCTCCTGAACAACCAATGGGTGACAGAGGAAATTAAAGAAGAAATTAGACAGTTTCTACAAGTAAATGATAATGCCAGTACAATATACAGGAATCTGTGGGACACAATGAAAGCAGTTCTATGTGGGAAATTCATAGCAGTGAATGCCATATTAGGACAATAGAGAGAACTCAGTTAAATAACCTAATGCAGAACCTCAAGCTCCTAGAAAAAGAAGAATATAACAAACCCAAAGCTCATACAAGTAAGGAAATTATAAAGATCTGAGTAGAAATCAATGCAATGGAGACTAAGAGAATGATACAAAAAAATCAATGAATCAAAGAGTTGATTTTTTGAAAGAATAAATAAAATCAATAAACTTTTAGCCAACTTTATCAAAAAAAGGAAAGAAAAGGTTCAAATCCATGCAATTAAGAATGAAAAAGGTGAAGCCACAACAGATTCAGCAGAAATCCAGAGGATCATTAATACCTACTTTGACAACCTGTACTCTAATAAAATGGAAAACACAGAATAAATGGACAGGTTCCTAGATACATATGGATTGCCAAAATTAAATGAAGAAGATATAGAAATTCTAAACACCTCAATAACAACGAGTGAAATTGAAAATGTAATAAAAAATTTACCAACAAAATAAAAGCCCAGGTCCTGATGAGTTCACTGCTGAATTCTACAAGACATTTAAAGAAGAACTATCACCATTGCTCTTTAAACTCATCAAGGAAATTGAAAGGGAAGCAAGGCTTCCAAATTCTTTCCTGGAAGCAAGTGTTACTTTGATCCCCAAAACCAGGGAAAGACCCAACCCAAAAAGAAAACTACAGACCAATCTCCCTAATGAACATAGATGCAAAAATCCTCAACAAGATACTGGTAAATAGAATACAGAGGATCATCAAGAAGATCATACACCCTGACCAAGTCAGATTTATCCCAGGGATGCAAGGATGGGTCAACATATGTAAATCAATAAATGTAGTACACTATATTAACAGAATCAAGGACAAAAAAGATATGATCATCTCAATAGATGCAGAAAAGGCATTCAACAAAATCTAAAACCCATTCATGATAAAAACCCTACAGATAATTGGAATAGAAGGTCTTTATCTCAACCTGATTAAGGCTATCTATGAAAAACCAACAGCCAACATCATACTAAATGGTCAAAAACTGAAAACTTCCATGCTAAAATCAGGAACAAGACAAGGATGCCCACTATCACCACTTCTGTTCAATATTGTTCTGGAAACATTAGCCATATCAATTAGAAAAGAGAAAGAAATAAAAGGAATAAAGATAGGAAAGGAAGAAGTGAAACTGTCATTATTTGCTGATGATATGATACTTTACATAGTAGATCCAAAAAATTCAGTCAGAAGTCTTCTAGACCTAATTGACAGATTCAGTAGAGTAGCTGGTTACAAGGTCAACACTCAAAAAACAATAGCCTTCTTATACCCAAATAGCAGACCCATTGAGAGAGAAATTTGGGAAATAATTCCTTTTATGATAGCATCTAAAAAAATGAAATATCTAGGAATCGACCTAACAAAAGAAGCAAAAGACCTTTACACTGAAAACTACAGCACTCTGAAAAAGGAGATCAAAGAGTATATAAGAAAATGGAAAGATATCCTCTGTTCCTGGGTAGGAAGAACCAATATAGTGAAAATGGCCATACTTCCAAAATTAATATATAGATTTAATGCAATGCTGATTGAAATTCCAACAATATACTTCACAGAACTAGAGAAAACAATCCAAAAATTCATTTGGAACCAGAAGAAACCTAGAATAGCAAAAGCAATTCTAGGCAACAGAGACATGGCTGGCAGCATCACAATCTCCAACTTGAAACTATACTACAAAGCTACTGTAAAAAAACCCAGCATAGTACTAGCAAAAGAACAGACCCAAAGATCAGTGGAATAGATTAGAAGATGCAGAAACAACTCTAGACATACTCAGCCACCTCATCTTTGACAAAGGAAAGATAGCCTATTTAATAAATGATGTTGGAAAAACTGGATTTCAACCTGCCAAAATTAAAACTAGACCCATACCTATCACTGTGCACTAAACTAAGATCAAAATGGATTAAAGATCTAAATATTAAGACAGAAACACTAAACTTGCTGGAAGATAAGTTAGTTAGAAGTCTTGATGACATTGGCATAGGAAAGGCTTTATGAACAAATCTTCAGTGGCATGGGAGCTAATACAAAGAATCAACAACTGGGATCTCATCTTGTTAGAAAGCTTCTGCACTGCAAGAGAAACTACCAACAGAGCTAAGAGACAACCTACAATGTGGGAAGAAATTTTTAGCAGCTGTACCTCAGACAAAGGTCTACTATCGAGTATATATAAAGAACTGAAAAAAATCAGACCCCCCCAAATTCTAAGACCCAATTCAAAAATGGGCATCCAAAATGAACAGACTTTTCTCAGACAAAGAAGTAAAAACAGCAAATAAATATATGAAAAAATGTTCAACATCACTGGTCATTCAAGAGATGCAGATGAAAACAGCACTGAGATTCCACCTCACCCTACAAAGAATGGCTGCTACCAAGAAATCAACCAATAACAAATGCTGTCGGGGGCATGGAGAGAAAGGAACCCTTCTCCATTGTTGGTGGGAATGTAGACTGGTGCAACCACTGTGGAAATCATTATGGAGATACCTCAAAGAACTAGGACTAGAGGTCCCATTTGACCCAGGTATTCCCCTACTGGAAATCTTCACCAAAGAATTAAAAGAATCATACTACAGTGATATATGTGCACCTATGTTTATAGCGGCACAGTTTGTAATTGCTAAAGCTTGGAAACAGCCCAAGTGCCCATCAACTGGAAACTGGATAAAGAAGATGTGGGTTTTTTAATAAAATGGAGTACTACTGAGCCATAAGGAAAGAGAAACTAGAGACATTTATAGCTAAATGGATGCATATTGAGGCCATACTCTTAAGTGAAATAAATAGGACACATGTATGTAAATACTGAATAATTTCTCTAGTGTGAGAAACTGAAAGTATAAATAAGGATGAAAATGATTAAAATGAATAATTGATAATTTGAAATAGGAAAAGTTTCAAGAGTTTGGGGGTGGTGGGAGGGGAAGGAGAAAGGGAAGAAGGGAAAGGAAATTTATGGGAAAGAAAAAAATGGAATCAAAATCTGTGTAAATAGGGAAGGGTGGAGGGTGTGCAGGGTGCACAGGTAATGGGAGAAAAAATAAGAACTAAGGTACATCATGTTCAGGTACAAACACCCAATGATAAATGTAAATGTATTGTATACCTAAAATGTACCAATAAATATAAAAAACCTGCCTAATATTAAATTTAATAGTGACACTATGATGTATTTTTAATTTTTTGGTACTGGGATCGAACTCAAGACTTTGCTTTACACTTGCAAGGCAGGCACGGTGCCACTGAGCTAAATTCCTGGTCCAACACTATGATTTATTTATTTCTTCTCTTGATGGAAATTTGGTTGCTCACAGATTTTAATGTAAGTATGGCATTCCATTTTGTGACTATCATAATTTACTAAAGTATTCTATTATTGATAGATATTTAGGCTGTGAGGAATATTTCCTATTAGAAATAGTACTGAATCAACATCCCTATAAATATAACTTCATAATATTTTCTTTTTGATAGATTCATAAAATGAAGATTGAATGGTCACAGGATATGAAAATGTGGTATTTTATTAGATAATACCAAATAGCTCCACAAAATTTGTATTAGTTCATTGTTCATGCCAACAATTAGGAAGTTTTCTGTTTTATTACATTCTCCACAGCAGTTGATGCTAGCAATATATTACATGTAAAAAATCAGTTTTGTGAAAAAACTATTTTATTGTGATCTACTTCCATGTTCCTTTAATCAATAGTGTGGCTGAGCATCTTTTCACAGATTTATTTACCATTTGTACTTCTCGCCTTTATGTATTCTTAGTTCCTTTAGGGAATTGTTTCCCATTTTCTTTTGATTTCTCTGAATATGGAATATTAACACACAGTCAGTTGTAAATGTTTCTCCTCCCCTGTCTGCCACTTGTATTTTAATATTGTCTAGTCTGGTTTTCATTGGAAATAAGTTTATAGTATTTTGTAGCCAAATATGTCATTTTATCCCTTGTTCCATTTTGTTTACTCTCACTGTAAGATTGCAGAAATATTCCTTTATATTAATCCAACAAACTTTTGGGGTTTTTTATTTTTGGGGTGGGCTGGGGATTGAACTCAGGACCTCAGACATGCTATGCACATGATCTATCACTGAGCTATAACCTCAGCCTCTAGTTTTTATTTTTATTTGTTTTTTCCTTTTTTACATTTAGGTCCTTGATTTAAAAGGAATTTATTTTTCTTTGTGATATAAAGCAATCTTTATTTTATTGTTTTACAAATGGGTATTCAATTGTTCTCATTCTAAATGCTTTTTTTTTTTTAAAAAAAAAACTCTTTTTTTCACTAATTTGACATGTTACTTTTATCATAGATTACAAACCTCAGTATACTTAAATTGATTTCTGTGCCATCTTTGTGCTGCACTGGTGGATTTGTCTGGTTCTGGACTCTTATTTCCAGCATCCTTGCAAATTAGTAGGCTTAAAATTTCTCCCTAAAGTTTCTGAGAGACAGAAATGGTGAGGTAAACTCTCTTTTCCCTTCCCAGAGGATAGAACACATTTCTGGACATAGTCCTTTTGTTAGGAGAAAATTTGGATTGTCACATATTCAGGAGGAAATTATCATACTATTCAGCTACCTTGAGGTTATACAATCACTTCTAATGGGGCAGAAAGTTCTCCCCAGAATTTAGATTCTCTTTGGTGCTCTTTATTTGCTTTCAGGATCAGATATCACCCTCCTAGGGGAGCAGGGAGAGGCCAGTATTGAAGTGGCTTAGTTCACTCTTCAGTTTTTGCTCTGCTTTGTCCTTTTCAGTTACGGCTCAGAGAAGGGAGCACTTGCCTCCTAAAGAGCTGTTTCTGTTAAATCTTCAGATCTTACAGGGCAGTGGGAAACTTCACATTCTCCCAGCAGGAGAGTAGAGACAGAGTGTAGGTGTAAATCTCAGGCAGCTGATTGTGGGAACCCAGAGGCTCTAACTTGTAAATAATTCACTTCAGAGCAGGAAATCTGCATATGAGGATGAAATGTCATTTATAACTCATATGATATTGGCTTGGCTGGGAACAACTTTCCAGTCCCTTCAACTCATTAAGTGCTGCTAAGGAAGAGAGAATATAGATGATGTAGAATAAACTCCCCACAGTAAGCCCATGACTGGGCTAGACTAGTTAGGAATACTCAGACTGAAAATAAAACTCAAGGATATGCCTGCATAATCACTCAGCTTTCTGTAAACCCTCCTATTAGGGGAGTTAGGTAGGCTCTACTCATTATCCCAAGTTGCTTCCTGGCCCGCCCTTCACCGAAATTTCCAAGCAGACCAAAAGCAGTATCAGCTGTGGTACATTCCCAGGAAGAGATGTGAACTCACTGGCTGCAAAGAGAATACATAATGTTCCAATTAAGAACTTATCTCCCTGAAATTCTGGAGTCTCACAAAGATAACTTGTGGAGAGAAAAGATGGTCTTTGTAATGAGCTCCTTTTCTTTTCTTATTAAACATTGATTGACTCTGGAAGCAATTCAATTTCCAAAAAGAGTTGAGGTCTCCTTCCTGAGGTGCTTGGTAGCAAGGCTTTTGTTTTTTGTTTGTTTCTTGGAATTTTAATATGAAGACTGAACATCTTCAGAGCAGAAATGTGGTAGAGCCATTCCCTGCCCTTGCTGCTAGTAGCTGAAACTTTGCCGTTGATGTTTTGGGGTATTTTTTGAGTGAGGTTGGATATGTTGGAAGACATAAGAAGCCTACGGGAAAGGGAAGGGTTTTTTGCCTGTGAAATAAAAAATGAAACTAATATGCCCTCTGGTCTCATTATAAGCTTCTAAAACATTTCCAGTCAATTGTACACTTACTTGATACACAGAGACCCTAATTAATCCCTGTTCTAATCACGATCACTGGGGAAATGTACTCAGAGAAGGGCTGAGCTTCCTTGGACTTCTTCCCAAGAGATTTGTTGATGAACAGACCAGAAGGGATTCTTGTGAAATCTCTTCATAAGAAGGGATTCATAAGTCTGCCTCCTGGAAAGTCCCATGTCACTGGCTCTGAGGTGGTGACTGATTAGCAGTCTGTGGCTTTAGCTGAGGCAGTCCCTTCCTGCCTCACAGAGAGGTCAGGTGGATGGGGGTCTCTGCAGAGGCACTCTGTCAAGGACAGATATTGTCTTCTGTCCTGATCTGCATTTTACCAAGTAATTTGACAGCTCCCCAGTAACCATACTCTCCAAGGTGATTGTGCATTGATTGTCTGATGTATGTCTTGGTACTTTTTTGAAATTGCTAAGGTTATCCTTTACCCTCTTTCAAAATTATATTAAGTTTACCCTGTTCTAATCACCCTCATGTCTTGCTATGATTCTTCAGTAACAGTAATCACCAAGAAAAGAATCAACAATGTGAAGAAACAAGAATATGGCAGTTATTTTCAAAATCGAAGATGGTATAAGTATAGTTATAGTTTTCTGACTTTTTCAAGCTTTGTATGTGGGTTACTCTTTATTAAATAATTTATTTTGTTTAAAATAGATAATACACATATATATTCAACCCCATGTGTTAGAAAAAAGTAAAAATAGAACTGATTTTTTATTGAGTTATCAAAAATAACTCCTGAAGCCTAACTGCTTGATTTTCAGTATCAATGAATGGTATGGATATACTGGATTCTCAGTATCAAAAGTAGATTCCCAGAGAACTTTGTGAAACAGATTTATTGTTAATTTAAGGACACTAGATTGAATAATTTTCAGGTTTCTTTTTTTTTGTTTTGGTATCAGGGATCAAACTTGGGTCCTTGCGCTTGTGCAGCAGGTGGTGAAACTACTGAGCTAAATCCCTGGCAAATTGAAGTCAAGTGAGTCATCAAAAAGACCCGTGACCAGTGTGGCTTTAGAGTTTCACTAGGGGCCACTCCTAGCCCAGAGGTAGGGGCTTCTGAGCCACCTTCTCACCGCTTCTGGATAAGAGGAAGGGGTTTCTGGGCCACCATCTGTCCCACCACTTCTGGCCCATAGAAAGGGGCTTCTGAGTCACCATCCCACTGCTCCTGGCTTAGAGGAAGGGGCTTCTGGGCCACTGTCCATCCCACCACTCCCAGCCCAGAGGAAGGGGCTTCTGGGGTGCCATCCATCACACTGCTCCCAGCTCAGAGGAAGGGGCTTCTGAGCCACTGTCCCATGGCTCCAAGCTCAGAGGAGGTGAGCTGTGCGGGTGCCAACAACACCCCCTCCCCCCCAGGTTGAAATGCGAAGAAATGGAAATAAGTCTTCCAGACTTCCAGATCACCTACAGCAACTCCAAAGGGAAATGAGATGGAACACTCTGATACTCAACCACCTGGACCCACTGAACTGTCAACAAAAGAGGATCTGGCAAAAATGAAATCAGAAATAATTTCTCAGATAACAGCAGAGATTGTGCTCATAATGCAAGACATGATTAATAAAGCTAGAGAGGAGTTGGGGAACATGAGGGAATTCCAACATAGGAAACAAATGGAATCCAAAAAAAAAAAAGATGCAAATAGATTTCCAGGAGACCAAAAACTCCATTGAAAGTCTACACAGCAGAATGAGCCAATGTGAGGACAGAATTTCAGATATAGAAGATAAGATTGCAATTAGTGACCAGGAAAAGAAAAATTACTTCAAAATTATAAGGGACCATGAGAGATCAATCCAGCAGCTGCTGGATGATGCAAAGAAGAATACCGAAAGACTGATTGGAGTCAAAGAAGAAACAGGAGAGAGTGCAGATGACATAAAAAAACTATTCACAGAAGTAATGGCAGAAAACTTCCCAAGCAGGGGAAAAGAACTTGACATTCACATAAGTGAGGAATATAGGACTCCAAATAGTCTTGATCAAAACAAAAAAAATCTACATATAGGGATGTAATTGTTAGTATTCCAGAAACTCAACAGAAGAACAAAGTTCTACAAGCAGAGAAAAGAAACAAATCACATACAAAGGAAAGCCAATCAGAATCACAGCAGACTTCTCAACACAAACCATCAAGGCAAGAAGAACTTGGAGTGACGTATGCCAAGCCCTAAAAGAAAACAGCCTCCAACCCAGATTGATGTACCCTGCAAAGCTATCTTTCAAAATTGATGGAGAAATAAGATACTTTCATGACAAAGAGCACCTTAGGAACTTCGTGAATACCAAACCAGCACTCCAAAACATTTTAGACAATATCCTAGGAACAGACAATGAGGATCACAACCCCAGGAAGCAAAGCAGAATGAACCCATCTGGCATGACAAGAAATTAAAGGTAAAGGGAGAGAATCCAACAAAAAGAAAAAGTCATGACAATGATAAGTCAATATGTTTCAGTTATAACCATCAATGTTAATGGTCTCAATTCACCAATCAAAAGAAATAGACTGGCAGAATGGGTCAAGAAGCAAAATCCAACAATATGCTGCATACAAGAAACACACTTAATTCAAAAGGAAACTCATAGATGGAAAGTTAAAAGGTGGAAAACAAAACTCCATGTGATGGGAACCCCCCAAAAAGCAGGAGAAGCTATCCTTTTTGCAGATCAAGTAGATTTCAAGCCAACACTTATTAAGAGAGACAAAGAAGGACACTACATCCTTTTAAGGGAGGAATCCAACAGGAAGAGATGACAATCATAAATATCTATGCACCAAATACTAGTGTGCCCAACTATATACAACAAATACTAACAGACATGAAAAGTCATATATGCACTAATACAATTGTAGTGGGGGACCTCAATACCCCACTGCCACAAATAGATAGATCAACTAGACAAAAAAGAAGAAATGAAATACTAGAACTCTATCAAACTCTTGAAGAAATGAATTTAACAGATGTTTACAGAGTCTTCCATCCCACAAAATCAGAATACACATGCTTCTCAGCTGCACATAGTTCTTTCTCCAAAATAGACCACATACTCGTGCATAGAACATTTTCAAGTAAATGCAAAGGAATTGAAGTTATCCCCTGTATATTATCAGACCATAGTGCGATGAAATTGGAGATCCATAGCAAAAGAAACTCAAAAAATTTCATAAACAAGTGGAAACTGAACAACACACTTCTGAATAACCAAGGGGTCACAGAGGAAATTAACGAAGAAACCGGACAGTTCCTTCAATTAAATGACAATGACAATACGACATATTGGAATCTATGGGACACAATGAAAACAGTCTTACAAGGGAAATTCACAGCAGTGAATACGCATATTAGGAAAACAGAATGAAACCCATTAAACAACCTGATGTTGAACCTCAAGCTTCTAGAAAAAGAAGAGCAGGACAAACCCAAAGCTCATGCAAAGGAGGAAATTCTAAAGATCAGAGGAGAAATCAGTGCAATGGAGACTAAGAGAACAATACAAAAAAATCAATGAAGCCAAGAGTTGGTTCTTTGAAAGAATCAACAAAATTGACAAACCTTTAGCCAACTTTATCAGAAAAAGGAAAGAAAAGGCCCAAATCCATGCAATTAGGAATGAAATGGATGAAATTACAACAGACCCAGCAGAAATCCAGAGGATCATCAATACCTACTTTCAGAACCTATATGCCAATAAGACAGAAAACACAGAAGAAATGGACAGATTCCTAGACATGTGTGAATTACCAAAGTTGAATGAAGAAGACCTAAAAATTCTGAACAACCCAATATCAACCAATGAAATTGAAAACCTAATTAAAAACTTGTCAACTAAGAAAAGCCCGGGTCCTGATGGCTTCACTGCTGAATTCTACAAGACATTTAGACAGGAACTACTGCCACTACTGTTTAAACTCTTCAATGAAATTGAAAAGGAAGCAATACTCCCAAATTCATTCCTGGAAGCAAGCATCACCTTGATCCCCAAAACAGAGAAAGACCCAACTGAAAAAGAGAACTACAGGCTAATCTCACGAATGAACATAGATGCAAAAATCCTTACTAAGACACTGGCAAATAGAATGCAGAAGATCATCAAGAAGATCATACACCCTGATCAAGTGGGATTCATCCCAGGGATGCAGGAATGGTTCAACTTACGCAAATCAATCGTTGTAATACACTGTGTCAATAGAGCTAAGGACAAAAACCATATGATTATCTCCATAGATGCAGAAAAAGCATTTGACAAAATCCAACATGCATTTATGATAAAAAAACCCTACAAAAAATTGGAATAGATGGTCTCTACCGCAAACTGATAAAATCCATCTATGAAAAACCAACAGCCAATATCATACTAAATGGTCAAAAACTGAAATCCTTCACATTAAAATCAGGAACAAGGATGTCCACTATCACCACTCTTATTCAATATAGTTTTGGAAACTTTAGCCACGGCAATTAGACAAGAGAAAGAAATAAAAGGGATAAAGATAGGAAGTGAAAAAGTGAAATTGTCACCATTTGCAGATGACATGATACTCTATATAGAAGACCCCAAGAACTCCACCAAAAGTCTTCTAGACTTAATAACCAAATTCAGTCAAGTAGCTGGATACAAGGTCAACACACAAAAATCAATAGCTTTTCTCTACATGAACAACAGACTCACTGAGAGAGAAATAGGCAAATAATTCCTTTCACAATAGCATCCAAAAGTCTGAAATCTCTAGGAATCAACCTAAAAAAAGAAATCAAAGACCTCTTCTCTGAAAACTATAGCACTTTGAAAAAAGAGATTGAAGGGGATATCAGAAAATGGACAGACATCCCCTGCTCCTGGGTAGGAAGGATTAATAGAGTGAAAATGGCCATACTTCCAAAACTGCTATATAGATTTAATGCAATTCCAAATGAGATTCCAGCAGCATACTTCATGGACTTTGAGAAAACAATCCAAAAATTCATTTGGAACAAGAAGAGACCCAGAATAGCAAAAGCAATTCTAGGTAACAGAGACATGGCAGGAGGTATCACAATTCCCAACTTTCAACTGTACTACAAAGCTGCTGTGATAAAAACATCATTGTACTGGCAAAGAAATAGACCTGAGGACCAGTGGAACAGTTTACAAGATGCAGAAACAATGCCAGACACACTCAGCCATCTCATCTTCAATAAAGGAGCCAAACACCCTCACTGGAGGAAAGATAGCCTCTTTAATAAATGGTGCTGTTGAAATTGGCTTCAACTTGCCAAAGATTAAAACTAGACTTCTATCTCTCACCACGCAGTAAACTAAAATCAAAATGGATTAACAATCTAAATATTAAAATAGAAACTCTGAACCAGTTGGAACAGAGGTTAGGTAGAACTGTTGAAGATATTGGTGTAGGAAAAGATTTTATGAACAAAACCTCAGTTGCCCATGAACTAGCACAAACAATCAACAAGTGGGATCTCTTATTAAAAAGCTTCTGCACAGCAAGAGAAACCACCAGCAGTGTGAAGAGACAACCCACAGTGCGGGAAAAAATCTTCACCTGCTCTTCCTCAGACAAAGGTCTACTATCTAGAATTTATAAAGAACTTAAAAACATCAGGCCTCCCAAATTTAAAGACCCAATCCAAAAATGGGCATCTGAAATGAACAGACATTTCTCAGACAAAGAAGTAGACATAGCAAATAAATACATGAAAAAATCTTCAACATCACTGGTCATTCGAGAGATGCAAATGAAAACAATGCCGAGATTCCCCCTTATTCCAGAAAGAATAGCTGCTGTCATGAAATCAACCGATAACAAATGCTGGAGGGGCTGTGGGGAAAGAGGAACCGTGCTCCACTCCTGGTGGGAGGGTAGACTGGTGCAAGCACTGTGGAAATTAGTATGGAGATTCTTCAAAGAACTAAGACTGGAAGTCCCATTTGACCCAGCTATTCCCCTGCTGGGTATCTTCCCCAAAGAATTAAAAGAATCATACCACAGTGATATATGTGCACTCATGTCCATAGCAGCACAGTTTGTAATAGCTAAAACTTGGAAACAGCCCAATTGCCCATCAACTAGAGAGTGGATAAAGAAAACGTGGCTTTTAAAAATAAAATGGAGTACTACTCAGCCATAAAAAATGAGAAACTAGAGACATTTATTGCTAAATGGATGCACATTGAGGTGATACTCTTAAGTGAAATAAATAGGACACACATGTATAAATACCGAATAGTTTCTCTAGTGTGAGAAACTGAAAGTGTAAATAAGGACTAAAAGATATAATAGACAATGTGAAATAGCAAGAAAAGGGGCAAAGGGGAAGGGGAAGTGGGAGGGGTAGGGGAAAGGAAAGACGGAAATGGAATTAATATGAGAAAATGGAAAAATGGAAACAAAATGTTTGTAAACAGGGAGGGATGGAGGGGTTGAAGGGAGGGCAGGGGAAGGGGGAAAGTAGAGTTTCGGTAGGGTTAGAGTATCTAGATCAGTGGGAGGCTGATCCAATGCTTTTATTTTTCAAAAATATACTTGAGAACACGGTAACAAAATGTTCTCAAATCACTGCCTAGAACATTGGTTCAGCAGAGGTCACAACTCACATATCGTAAGTTTTGTGCTTTTTACCCTGAATTTCAGACTCCCAAGAAAGCATATTAAATGAAATTTGACTGAAGTACCATAAACAGCAACATCCTGTTAATGGAAACCAGTCAAGGAAGGGGCCATTGGGATGACAGGAAGCCTCGAATTAAATTTATCTTCTCAGAAAGGGAAAAGAATCAAATAGTAAATTGAATATGTGACCCCCAAACATCTATCCTCTTACATGCTGTGGATAAAGTATTAGTAGATGTATTTTTAGGCAATGAAAAATGATTTCCTTAAAAGAAATTGGCAAATGAGAACATAGTTAAGATGGGTCTTTATTCTTCCTGTGGCAGATGGCTCTCCCTGGTAGCAAATCAGGTGGATAGAGAGGGACATTATCTCTTTCATATTGTCAGGGGGCACAGAGCCACAGAGACTCAATATTACCCACTATTAACTGGTTAAAGCCCAAAGTGCCAATTGTTTCAGTGAGGATTTTTCCCCTTCTCACTCCCTCCTCCCCGCAACTAATTCAGTATGGAGCTTCCTCTGGGTTAAAAGTGGTCATTCTTAGGGCCAGAACTTGACTGATGACAGGGGAAACTGGATCAGCCAGCCTCTCCCCCCAGAGTATTCAGTATACACTTAGTGATCCTTCAGTTTCAAAGATAGAGCTACTTGGGTTGCCTCGCATTTGCATTTTAATAGTCTACCTGCTAATAGGCCTCTTGCCTTGAGACAGTCAAGAATTGAGGCAAAAGGAGAAAGACGAGATTTCTTAATGCTGCTAAAGTTTCTATTGTAGTTATAAAGAGGTGGAATTGGTGTGTTTAATTATTGTTGAAATATATGTCATTGCTTTTTAACTACCAAATCAGCGTCTGTCTCTCTTTCTTTAAATTCCAAATTGTCCTCAATATGCAACTTTGGTAATTAGAGGGCCACTCTGTGCATCATTCACAGATGAGTAAGGATGTTTAAATAATTAGATTAGAATAAAATGCACTTAAATCAGATCTGTTCTGTTTGATTAAGTCATGTTTTAATGCTGCAATACAATCTTTGGGAAGCATTTGTATGGGTGGAAGCCTAGGAGGATTTCTTATTGGGCTGAGAAGCAGGTGATTAAAGAGAGTTACTGAAATGTTGGGTGTAGCTTATTCCTTCCTCTATTTCTGCATTTGTCCTACCTTTGAAAAAAGGGGTTATTTAGGGTTGTTATCCAGGCACTAACAAAAGTAAAACTAAGTTGGAGATGATGGAATAGAAATAAATATTGACAACCATCCTGGGTCCTAATTCCAGAACTTTCCAATTGTAGGATCATTGGGCCCTGTCTATTCCATACTACCCATCAATAGCAGCTGTGAGAGGTTTATTTCTAGAGGGAAATTAGAAGAAATCCAGTGAGTTGTTAAGGGGCATCTTGAGAGTAAGGACAGAATTGTTCTCATAATCAAGGTTCATAGGATGTGAGGTGCATGGAAACACGTGGGCTTCCTCAGAGAGCAATCCAAACTTGGAGAGTCTTTGCACTGTTTGGGTTTACCATGAGCCAGGTTTTTTTCCCTACAAATGTGGCTAATTTAACTAAAATAAAACAAACAAACAAGCAAACAGATAGACAAAAAAAAAAAAAAATCAGGGTCAGGTCCCATGAGGAACTTCCAGAAATATTTAAAGCTTGCAGTTGTTAAAGAACAGGTATAATTCCTAATAGTAGTGCTTTTCTGTAGCATTACATGTAAAACCAGAAACTACAAGAAGTACATATAAATAGGTTCTTTCTGAGAAAGTACGTTTCATTAACTTGGAAAACACTACATGAAACAAAATGTATAGTGACAGTTCCTGGGCGACACTGCGCTCTGTGATTCTGAGTGGCAATTTTCCTTTGGCTTCCACCATGATGTGGGTCTGACTGCTAACTCCAAGGTGGTGACAGGGAGGGGACCTAAGAGATCCATGTGGAAGGTCTTTGATTCAGAAGGGAAGTCCACCAGTTCTCTAACCTGAGGTCAGGAAGGATAAGCAGAAAGGTGAGAGGAAATCCAACACTGCCGTCCTTGTTTTGCTCTTTCATATGAAGCTCCAGGGCGTCGGGTAGGGGCATGACAGGAATATCCAGATAGTTGTAAGGCCCCCCCAGGAACACTGGGGCTCATGTCAGTTTCCCATATACAATGTAGCTTAAGGAGACTGTAGACCAGTAGGAGAAGCCTGGAGTTAGCAAAGCCCGAAAAGTGTCCAAAAGAAACTACACTTGTGAGAAGAGTGCTACTCTGACATTTCTACAGACCTTTTCATGCCTGGTTTAGAAAAAGACGAATAAAAAAATCTTCTCTGGGATTAATCTTTTGACATATCTAACCCCACGCAGGCTCTGGAGAACTCCACTGTACACAGTAGTAATGTTTTAGCATTGTTATGCAAGCAATTTTGAGCTTGTGGACCCCAAGAGCATCTCTGGGAGCTCCCTAAATTTTTAATCACTTGACAATGTTGGGGTTGAGAGAAAGAGAACACAGTGTACAGGGCTTTGTGATTGGAAGTGAACACTCAAGGCCTAGACTTCTTGTGGAGACCAGTCCAGTGCTTGCTCAGATCCCCGACCCTTAATCCCCACCCCTGAACTCATGCTAAAAAGTTGCAATGATGGCTACACAGGAGAAGCTTCAGGCATCTGATATTTTTTCCTTCTTACTGGAGGGTCACTGGCAAGAGAACAGGGAGGAAAGGAGACTTCATGCATGTCTCGGGTTGTGTCATCAAAGCTGCTGTTTAAGAGTCTCTGCCCAGACCATATTGATTACACATTTAACCTGAAAGGTTTTTTTTGGTTGTTATTGTTGTTGTTTTTAATCAACAAAGCCTGAGCTGGTAGAACCACTTTAAAGAACATTCTTGTGGTTTCTCAAAATATTAAGCAGAGTTACCATGTCACCCAGCAATACCACCCCTAAGGATATGCTGCGAGAAAGGAAAACTGGTATGTGAATGTTCACAGCAGACTTATTAGTTAACAGACCAAAAGTGGAAGAGACTTATATGTCCATAAACTAATGAATGGATAAACAAAATGTGCATAAACTTACAATTTCAGAAAAGAAAGGACAATATACTGTTGGGGGCTGTCACAAGCTGCTACAAAGATGAGCCTTAGAGTACACATGCTAGTATGTGAGAGCTCGTCATAGATCGTATGCTATGTGATTCAGTTTATATGAAATGTCCAGAATAAGTGGTGTCAGAGATAGAACAGAGTAGCAGTTGCCAGGGCTTGTGGAAGGGGGAATAAGGAGTGAATATGGGGTTTGGGGTGATGATAATATCCTAAAATTAGATGTGATAATACTCCATGAGTATATTAAAATCCACTCAATTGAACACTTAAGGCACATTTTATTTTATGTTTTTCAATGTATCAGTTATTTAATTTGGTTCTTAGTAAGAAATTCAGAACACCAATTTGTGAGGGTATATTCCATTTGTCAGAGCAAAAAGGGATCGGATGTAGCCCCGGAGCTGAGGATTTTTGGTAAAATCTGCTAGTCCACCGCTCTCTGATCCACCTAGCGCTGCTCTGAAATCTGGGGTCTCTCTTCCTCGGTCTCAAAGATCTCACCCTCCTGGGGTCTGGGCTTCCGCAGCTGCTTCTTCTTGAAGGATTTTCACATTGCTGATAACAATTTTGGTGGAGGTGGCAATGACAAGCTTCTGGCGTGTTCTACTCAGAGGAACTCGATTAAGGGTAAGAGGACCAGTCACAAGTAGCAAGCCACTGGCCAGCTGCTTCAGGAGAACCGCTCTCTTGCCTCGGTGGCGCCCAGTGAGGATGATCAAGACAGTCCCAGGAGTTAGGGTAGCAAGAAGTTTCCTCACGTGCTGACTGAAGGGTTTTTTGCCGTGGCTCAACAGCTTTCGGAGCACATCTTCAGCAGGGTGGTACCTAGGCATTCTGTGAAGCTTAAGCACCTGGGCACTGCCATTCTTGTCACCACCAACTGGTTTTGTGACAGTAGCAAGAACCTTCTCCTCTTTCTTCTCAACCTTGGATTTAGCAGCTGAGTGCTTACTCTTGTACAAAGCCTTTCTACAATACATAGCAGATCGGGAGTATCTACCAATTCCTCTAACCACGACAGGGTTTCGGCCGCAGTGGGGCTGCCCCTTCTTGGAATTTTTAGCCTTCTTCACATTCTTTTTAACCATGCCAGTGGCATCAGCCTTCTTGGCTTCAGGTTTCTCCTCTTTCCTACTGGGCTTCTCAGCTTTTTCGCCTGCCATCTTGCAAGATGAGAAAGAGCTAAGGCACATTTTATAGCATGTAAATTATATCTCAATCTATTATTAAAAAACAATTTGTTGCTTAGTTTGTTGAATAGGACCTGAGAATTTAATAGAGAAAAGATTTGAGTTGTCATGAAATTGGGCTCAGTAAGTTTTGCTGAAAGATCAGTTATAAAAATTAAATGTACCAACTCCCCACAATGAATGGGATCATTATGGACTACAAACATGTATTAATAAAAATGTAAAAATTAAAATTCTACTCTTTATGAAAAAATGAAATCTATTTTTCTTTCAAATTCCAAAATGTTAATAGACTTTTTTCTTCCCACACATAGCTTCGCAGAGCTTTTACTTGAATGTCAACATGCTTGGTGAATATCCAAGGTTCTGTGTTCCCTGGTCCTCTGTGATCTCAGAGAATTTGGTGTGGATGTTTTAGCGTTCAGAGAAATCAGTTAGAGCTGCTATTCTTTCTTGACTTCAAGAGAAAAAAGAGGTTCTGCTGACATATGGAAGGAGAAACAACTTGGAAACAGAGTGAGGAGATAAGCACAGAATAAAACCATTTCATTTAAAGAAACCTGAAGATGAAGAAGAAGAAGAAGAAGAAGAAGAAGAAGAAGAAGAAGAAGAAGAAGAAGAAGAAGAAGAAGAAGAAGAAGAAGAGGAAGAAGGAGCCCCACATGAGCCTTCTTGGGTGAATATTGTGGCAGGCACATATCACAAACCACATCCCTGTCCTCCCAAGGATTCTGAGGCCAGTGTGATGTGTGGTGTAGCACACGGGCAATGGGGCTTAGTGACATTGCCTTGTTGAAAGCCAGACTCAAAAGGGTGTTGGGATGAAGATCTAGCCTGGGATGTCTCCTTGTTTCCATGCTCTTTTCTTTAAATTTTGCAAATGGAAAACATATATGGAAGAAATAGTCTTAGCTGAAGCCCATTTCAGGAGAGAACAGTAAGCGAACACAAGATCTGTGTAGGTGTTCGCCTTTGTTCTCAAAACTGATTTTGGATTGACTTAAGTATTTCTACCTTGATAAATGAAATTAACCTGTTGCCTATAAATTTCAAGCATACAAAGGAGAAAGAAAAATTCTGATTCTTTTTATTAATGAGCTTAATGAAGATACTTTCATTCTAGTAATAGGCTTTGGAATAGAGGAGGAACATGATCAATTACTTAATGGTTTCTGTCCTTTAGGTTTCAAATCTATTATTCAGGTTGAAACAGTTTTATACAACACCTTACTTCAAAAGACCACTCGATTGTTTTATCTCAGCTTCATTCAGCAATACAGAAATGAAGATCATCGATAGTTGCAAACTGATTTTGGATACCAGGTATGAAGTCTTTGGGTAAGCAATTGGATATGGCCTTAGATTACCCACATAAACCCATGTTATAATCATCTACTGGGATGTCAAAATAAGTAGCAAATACAATCAATAAGATTCTTATTAATAATATTAATGATAACATTTAATTAGGGGCGTCTATGGCAGAACAAAGAAAAAACATTTTTTTTCCTGGCCTTAAAGTGCACAAATAATCTCATGATTATACACACAAGCAGAAACAGTATTATTATTATTATTATTTTTTACCAGAACTCAAGCATAAATCTAAACTCAAGTTTGATGAACAATGTAAAGTTGATTGGGAGGAGGGGAGTTTTCTTTGTCATTGAGGGGGATATTAGGAGTCAGTATAGGAGTTTCATAGTGATACTGTCCTTGCAAGGAGTAGAGAAGAACTCTTTCTCTAAGTGATAGGACAGGTGAAATCTCTAAATATTTTAAAAGCAACCCAGCATATTTATTAATCATTCTGCCTAATGGTAGTATCTTTCCAAGTCTTGTGCATAATAATGGAATGATTTTCACTGGGATAGATGATTAAGTGTAAAATATAGCACAATAGGTACACTTATTTCAAAAGAGACAGGATTGAGTTAACGATATTTTGCTGATTTCATTATTTCTGTGTGACATGAAGCCAGGAGGAAAGAAAACCAGTGTTTATGGGTTGTGCTGTGAGCAGGTGGTGTTTCTTAGTGGTACCACCAAAGTTAGAGAGGAAAAGGAATACCTTGTTCAAGTAAGTTTGGAAAATGATGGGTTAAACAACTTTCTTTATTGCAAGACTTCTCAGAGCCTTGGATTAATATACATTGAGAATCTCCAAGAGAAACACAGAGCACGCAGTGCTTCCCAAACTTAGTTATTCCAGAATTTTTCTTGCTCTTATCATCCTTCCC
Source organism: Heterocephalus glaber (assembly GCF_053883595.1). Classification (NCBI taxonomy): domain Eukaryota; kingdom Metazoa; phylum Chordata; class Mammalia; order Rodentia; family Bathyergidae; genus Heterocephalus; species Heterocephalus glaber. The sequence continues at coordinate 5,136,849 of NW_028258142.1, read as the reverse complement.
TCTCAGTTTTACCTTTTAATTCCACATAGGGCAGCCGTTGCGACTGGTGTTTGATTGAATGAGTTTTAAGAATTGATCGTTTAGACTATGACCCAGACTTTTCTTATCAAGGTTGGTGACCAGGAAACAAAAATTTCTGACTGTGTGCAAAAGTGGACTTCTAACTACTTAGGCCCCCTCATCTCTGATTTCTCGCAATGAGTCTCTGCTCTCTGCCCTGTCCGGGTTAACCACTTGTTGTCTTTCTACATCTTCAGGTTCATAGCCAAAGTTGAGCTCTCACTTCTGATGGTTAACAGTGAATGTGGTGATTCCTGAAGCTCTGTGCACCTTGTCCCAGCAGCACCTGTATCTCAGCGTATTAGTCAGCATACCGTGGTGACAAACAGTCTCCAAATCTCACTTCTAACACTTCTTTTTTGTGTTAAATACCTCACTACTGTGATACTGTGTATTTATCATTTCCAGGACACAGTCTCAGGTGCAGTTTCCTTGGACAGGGCCTTCCTGTGGAAGAGAGGAAGGACAAGGGGAAGAACCAAATGAACAGTCACCTCTGAGGTTTCAACACAAACATGCTACATGTCATGCTGTTCACATAAGGCCAAAGCAAGCCATAGGCCAGGTCTGACCATGAGTCAGCTACAGCAAGTCACACGGCAATGGGCAGCATACCATCTCTCACAGAGAAGAAAGAATAAATGCTTATGAAAGATAATAAAAATTTGCACTCCCAGCTTGAAAAACATCTTAGCAGAACGTGCTATGTATATTGCTGGAACCTACTGTCAGCTTTTGGATTTTCTTTCTCTGTGCATAAGAGATGTCATTCTGGACACAAAACTTATTCCCAAAGTCCCCTCAGAAGCCTGGACTCATTGAACAGCCAATTACCATCTGCAGTCATGTGAAAGTTCCACTAAATAAAACCTCCTGGAAGCATAATACTTAACAAGTAATGAAATGTAGTGATCTGATCAGAAACATAGTCCTTGAATCAGTGAACATTGGTCAAAAGAAAAGAAAAAGTCTACTCTACTCCTGGGAAGGGCATAGGAAGGAATTCCTTCAGTTTCACATCCTAGATTGGTTTGGTGGATACATTATTAACTGGCATTTGTGTTATGTGAACTAATGGGAATTAGCCATATTCCAAAAACATTTTCCTATTGACTACTGAAACTTTACTGTCACATGACTTATTAATACGTGTTGCTTTTCTTGTCAACATTTTATGGTTTAATGGACAACTTAAGTGTGAATAAGTTTATCAGCTTGCTTTCTTGGTGAAATGATAAATGGAACTGTAGGAAACATTTACCATGTGGGCAGGAAGCAGCTGGTGAACAAAGCTGGGGTAGGACCCAGAAGGTGAGCCCTCTTTTGGTTATTCAGATAATCCAATCCAATCCATTCTTACACTGCTGACATTCTCTCAGCAGCAAGTTAATTTCCAAAGTGAAAAAGATGGGAGAGATGCAGAACATAGGATGGAGGAAACATGGAATGTCCCTGGGGTGAGGCTGTCTGCCTCGTTGATCTTGCTATTTCTCAGGCCTGATGTCTGATTGGCATGGACTGGTTGCCCTCAGATGTTTGAGCTGTTTTATTTCCATTGCCTTTGTTGATTTCTCATCCCAGGCATTATCACAGCCTTGGTAGAAGGGCTGGAGACTGCACCAAGACACATGAGCTAAGGGTCAATTCAAACACCATCATATTACCTAAGCATCTGTCTACTTGAATATTGACTAATGAAATTTATAAAGCATTACAAGGACTTCAAATCCACTTATAACCATTCCATATGAAATTCACAAAACCAGCTTTTAAAACCCTCTATGAGGATTTTGATTAAGAGAAGGTTAAGGACTAGAGAAGGTTAAGGTCTTCATCTTTAAAATGTGAAGAATAAGAAGGATGGATGAGAGTAAAGGTAAAGAGTGGAGGGGAAAGGAGAAGAGAGAGAGAGGGAAAGAAAGAAAGAAAAGAAAAGAAAAGAAAAGTCAGGCAGCAGAGAGCAAGATAGCAGGGGATGATACCAAGCTGCTCCTTCTGTCTTTTCATCAGAAGTACGGAGCATGAAAGCCTGGAAAGTTTAGGAGGCCCAAGCAGGAATCTTATCTTGCCCTTAGCAGGGTTGAAGGGGACTTTCCAGGACTTTCCTCTTTGTGTCAGGACTTTGCACTTACTGATATATAACTAGGTCATGGACTTGCCCTTCAGAAGCTATTGATCACCCCATCAGGTCTGCAAATGGGAAGCCCATGCAATGACGTCTGCTGCTAGTACATGGACTATTCAGTAAGGAATGCTGACGTTTGCTACAACTTCCATTTCTGTCCTGTTGTGAAGGCAAAGAAACATTGTTTTGCAGCAGATTGTGTCTATCCTATTTGTTTTTGCATGTGCCACAGCTGCAGTTGGGGTGAAAGCACATGGGTCATACCTACTCCCATGTGGGAGGCAGAGGTTGGCCTCTTTGTCCCATGTTCTGGGAACCCTAGGGGCTGGCATGGTCCTTCTCCTGAAAGGAGTTCACTGTTTCTCAGATTGGGAGCTGGAATTGGAGGGTGTCTTAGCCAGGACTGTGGAAGCGTTATCTTTGGATTGACATCTCATGATAACCCTGCAGAGTCAGGAAGTGGGAGGTAGGGGCAAGTTAGGGCTTTAAAGGAGCACAGACAAGCAGGGATACTTCTCTGTCCTGACCCAGAGCTAGGAACTGTAAACCCAATGTGGCAGGTGCTTCCTTCTGTGGTTATTTCCCTTTGGTTATCCAGCTCCTTTATGCAGAGTCTTTTTAAATGGTCCCAGCTCGTCTGAGTTGTGCAGTGGGAAACCAGGGAGGAGCTGTATGCACAGGCAGTACCCAGTGAGAGCTCTCCCTGAAGACAGCATCTCTGATTCTCTGAGGATGCAGAGCTGATGTTGCAGCATCTGGGACCCCATCCTCATGGAGTTTTTCTCTTTATTGCCAAACCTGGAAGGATCCTGTTATTATTTTTCAAAAGCAGATGGAAATTTCCCAAATACATAGAGAGTCCTGAGGTTTGTCAAATCATTCTCAGACTCAATGATGTGACATGAAAATGTATAGCCATGTCTGCATAACCTAAGTTTGGGGGCTGGTGGCAAGATGCTTTTGTGAACTTCAACAATAAATTCAGTCTCCCTGAATCAAAATAATACTACTATCTATACTTTGGAAACAGAAGAAGCTGTACTTTTTACACTGTAGGCACAGTAGATACAATGTTCCCGTATCAAACTTTTCAGTAAGTTTCCTTTAGCCAAATGAGACAGTCCATGGGCGTCTGTCATTTCTTTCACTGAATTTCAAGTGTAGGTTTCCTGAGTTGTTCATTTAATGGTTTAAGGGAGAGACTTTGATTGCAGGATGAAAGGCTGGATACATGAGATTGCATCAGATCCTTCTAGAAGAGGCCCACATGCCAAGACCATCATCACAGAGTGGGAACAGTGACCATCGGACACACACAGTGGCCGCTCGTAACTCTTTTGTACAGATTTTCATGCATCTTCCACTTTTTGTAAGTGGTACACAGGGAGTAGAAATGCTATTTAATGGTACTTGTGCACATTTACCAAATATATGCTGTGTCATCTCCACAGTAGAGATAGCTTTTTGCAAGTACCTGACAAAGAGATCTACACAGTTTTAAAAGCTAACCTGTAGAAGCTCATGATGGCCAGACGGCAGCACTGGAAATTGAGTAAAAGTGCCCAAAGCCGTGTTAATTATGGTCAAAATATAATACATACCTAATAAAATATTTGTTATTATTTTCAGGAGTGTGCTAAGACGAAGAAATGAACAACACAGTCTTGCCTGCGGTGAGGTTTATTCTCCTTCAGCTAGAGACAAGACTCATTCTCCAGAGAGAAGAGCGAGCAACAGTGGTCATATTTCACGTCAAGGTCATGGATGTGGACAAGGCAGGAAGATGTAGAGGGTAACAGAGACGGAGAGGAAACCCTGAGGTCTGCTGAGGGGAAGAATCCCATTTTTAGCAGATGCCAAATTTTGATAGTAGATGGTCCTTGAAGTATACAGATGTGGAATGACACCTAGAATTCTCAACCTTTGCTTTCCAGAGTTTATCATTTAGAGAAAAACAAAAACAAAAACATAAACCAACAGACACAGACTAAAAATTAATCCTCAATTCCCCACTGTCCTTAAACCTTCCAGTTAAAGAAAGATGGTGGTGGTGGGGGAAGTGACAATTTCCAGAAGGAGAGGACAGCCCTTGTCTGTGAGTGTTAAGATTGGTGCTGAGAAAGGTTGTAGGGAAACATTTTTTCTACTATGCAGATGGCATAAGTACAAATTCTTTTGTTTCCAAAGTATAGATAGTTAGTATTATTTGATTCAGGAGACCGAGTTTATTTTTACACATCCTTTCCAAGTAGAGTCAGACATGCAAAATAGCCCAATCCATATTTTTTCAGGAAGATCATATGCAAATGATACCACTACAATGTATAAATATGGTAATTCCTTTCTATGGATAAAATGAGAGCAACTTAAAAGTTGTGAAGACCAGAAAAAATAGTTGGGTATACTTGGTTTTCAGAGAACTCAGGGTTTACGCTAAGCTGTAGTTGAGCTTTGGAATGGTTTTCAATCTTTTCTGTCTCTGTAGTTCAAGGAGAACATAAGATGATCCAGAGACACAGTGAGGCTGGGTGAGTCCCAGCTGCAGGGCCTGCCCACTGTGTGATCCTGAGAAACGGACCTAACCTCCCTTTGCCTCAGGTTTCTTCCCTACAACAGGGGCAGGATTACTGGGAGGCTGAAGCCAAGAGATAAGATCTGAATTCTCAATGTAAGAAAATAAGCACTGGTCACTGGGAGAGGCGGCTGCATCTCAGGGTCCTCAAAGTGTGGTTCTCTAGTGATAAAACACTGAAAACTGGATTTTAATTCCAAGCAGTTCTATGAATTGACTGAGCTGAAGACCTAAGTAAAGGCACTTAATGTGACGTTCAGCAGATTTTAGATATCTAATTTCACACTTTAGGAACACCACCTGTATCTCTGCCTGACCACATTTAGCACATCTGCTGAAAATTCTTTTCAAAAACTTAAGACCATGCAGCGTATTAGGCCAGCTTTGTCCTCCACCAGAAGGATGTGCCACTGCTATGTTGGCGTGACAAGGCATGAAATAATAGAAAACAAAATGGATTCAGTGGCTGTCTTCAGTGTTTCTTCACCTTTTTTGAGTACCCTCCCTTCTTCTTCCTCCCCCACTCTTCCTTCCAGATTCAGACCTCCTCTTTCCCTTGAACTCCTGTATGAGCTGGTTCTTGACTGAAGTATTTATGATTAGAAGAGGACATGGATAACTTAAAGGAGCACTGTCGCCCACTCAGGGAAAGGGACATTAAAAAGATTACTCCTTGATGTGGGTGTGCTTACTGTGCTTAGTGTAGCACCACAGCCATATGTAGTTGTTTGAAAATGCCATTTGGCAATTTTTATTACTTCACACTGCGTTCTTTTGTCAATCAGGCTCCTCCCATGCCTATTATGAGGCGTGAGAATGAAGGATCCCACAATTTATGGGCTGATGAACAGTGGGTAATTAATAAGCTAGTGGCCTCTTATCAGAGTCTTTACTAAATTAGCCCATTTTCTCTACAGGTCTTCTCTATTTAGAGAATTAGTCCTTTTGAAGAAAGGATTTTTTTGTTGCTTTATTAGAGACTTTTACTGCAATATTTAAGGGTTAGTGATAGCCTAAAGGTTTTTGCTTTTGGCTTCCTTTTCTCATTTTTCAACCCTTAAAAATAGAGTAAACCCCATTTCTTTCCTATGAAGAGAAAGATTTTCTTTAAACTGTCAAAGCAAAGGGGATTTTTCAAGCTGGTCAAAGCTATATCCACTTTGGGGTTACCAAGACAGCACTCAGCATACACGAGTCTGAATTAAGCAGGACAGTCTTCCTGCCAGGGGTCTGTAGTGCCTGCCGCAGCTGGTGTGGAGCAGGGCTGGATGTTGACTGGATGCTTCTGAAGGAACAGCAGGCATAATCCTTGGAAGGTAGAGCAAGCTTAAGAGAGACTATTGCTAAACTCTAAGGGGTGCAGGTCAGACACTAACCTCATCTCTTTAAGAAGGGGGTTGGAAGGCTGGAGGATTATTGGCAGCTGTCCTGTTCCCACTTGGCTGGAAGAATTGGGGTTGTACTTTCCCCCGTCAACACTCCCTGTCTTTCAGATTCTTTCATTTCAGTTTGCTTGTGAAGTTCATCCCTGCTCTTGGTTTCTCTTTCTGTACTTCTGATCATCTGTCCTTGGCCTTCACGCCAGGCCTGTTTTCTGTGTTTAACTATCTAGTTCCAGCTCTCAGTGTTCTCAGGTTCCCACGAGGGCATCTATGTTCCCAGATTTAAGTTCAAAGATGGAAAGATTCTTCTCCTTGCACTCTGTGGCAGCTGCACTATGTGGGCCTCACAAAGCTACACGTAATGGGAGCACGATGTTCCCCCAGATCCCTTTCCCTGTCACCTCACTCCTGCAAGACACTGGTGCTTGTGAAGCCTCACTTTGGGCCACTGGGTTTTGTGCCTCTTCTCTGACTCACTCTACGATGGCAGCCCTGGAGCCATCCTCGATTATCCTGTGGCCCCCTGAATTAGCCTTTCATGTTTTATTCATACCCTGCAAATCCATGATAATATCTCTGCAGACGATGAGAGAAGTTTTCTTGGTCAGCATAGAGTCCCTGACTCCTAGGATGTGTCGTTTGCATGCTTTGCTTCCATCTCCAACTCTGTGATTTCTGTTTCTGTTCATGTCATCTCCAGCGTCTAGTTAGCCACCACCATCATTCACTCATCCATTTCCTTTCCTTCCAGTCCTGTGAGTTCTGACCTCAAGATTTCTTTGTACCTTTTCCTCCCGTGCTTTAACGCCTCAGGCTCTGCTCTGATTCACACCCTCAAGTGCTACTGATGGAGTATAAGGCTGCAATGGGCACTTGATGTCTCTCCACCCGTCAGATATTTCAACAGCATTACCTTATGCCTATTGCTAAAGCATGCCACTTGAGTGCTAAGACAACCCTCAGACCTCCATCTACACTCAATGTTTACAAAATGAAGTCTAAATACTTCAAATTCCTCACTGAACCCTAGGTATCTGGTCCATGTCTACTTTGTAGCCCTGTTAAAACCCTCTCATCTTCATCTAGCTTCTTTTGGTTCCTGAGAACTGCTTTAATGTCTTTCCTATAGCACCCTTGCCTAACCGTAGTCTTTCTGCCTGGGACACTCAGCTCTCCTACCTAAATTCCACTTGGAGGCTTTTCCTCTGAGTCCCCAGAGGGACTGCTCTTCCTGGCTTCTGCAGCCCATGGACATCCTGGAGGCACTTGCCATGCAGTGATTTGTGTTTTTAGGTGCCTCATCTTTTTGTCAACTCTAAGCTTGGTGAGTCAAGGACTTTGTCTTCTTAATGCATGCATCTTTCACTTATTGCATGAACTTCCTTCACTATGGTGAGCTCTGAAAAATGATTTATTTCATCCTGTTGGAGAAAGAAGAGCAGCCTGTTTAGAAACTGCCTATGAAGGGAGTGTTATATGTGTCATTTATCTGCAAAAATCCTTATGAGAGTTTTCTTCTGGTTTAGGTTAGACTCGAATCTGCAGATTAGAATTAGGAGGACATATGAGTGACCTATAAAATGTGATTCTATTTTGGGTATAATTTTTGAGTGATCTTTTTTGTTATTACTATATATATCTTTTTTGATAATTGCTTTGAGGAGAAAAGAGAAACACAAAAATTTGAGAATTTCTGGTGGCCAAAATGCTCCTAAAATGTCAGCTAATAGGATTAGCTCAAGAGCAATTACAATAACCTAAGTATTCTGCAGTTGAGCATAATTTGCATAATGTGAGCTTTCAGAAAAAAACTAATAAGATAAACATTTATTGTTTTATTTTTTCATTACTTTTGAAAAATTATATTGGTATTGCTTTGTATGAATAGGTTTCTATGAGTAAATTATGATCAAAACTCAAACCTCTCATAAATTCAATGTTTTTTTCCTACTTTGGTATACAAGACTTTCCATTAAGCTAGCCCCATATAATATACCTTGGATGTGTTCAAGAAAGCCCTGTAAATTATAGTAAGTATTTAAAATGGTAAGGAGACATGGGAAAAGGCCACATTAGGGTTAATGAATGAAGGGATTGATACTGAAAATACACTTGTAAATAAATAACATGCAAAGTAAAGATGACACATCGTTAGGTTAGAGTTACAAGTAGAGTCTGACAATAAATTGCTGGGTGGTAACAGTGTTCATGGAACTTCAGTGTCTTTGTAGGAGCATTTCTAATTTTGTCTGAGCCTAAACTTCTCAGTTTCATCCAGTTTGTGTTCAAGTCCAAGATTTTCCTAAACCTTGTTTTTGGATTCAGGAAGGACTGAGGTTTCTATCCTCAGCTGTCCACTCCTTTCTTGTCAGCATCCAGTTTGCTCACCCAGGCATTGGGGACACTAGAAGGTGGACCTGGCTTAGTGGTGGGTGATTATATTTTCTTTCAGTACTCCAGGACAAAAGGCTCTGGGAGAGAAAGAGGAAGCAGGAGTCACATTACTCAAGACAAAACAAGAGCAAAGAAATGCACACACAGGCAGGGCATGCTTTAAATACATGTGTTCATTCCTCGAAAAGTTTGGAACAGTGAACTGGGCTTTAAGGGGAGTGCAAAAGGGGACAGTACATATTTGGACTGTTATTTAAGAATTTGTGTGGCCTTGATGGAATTGAATGGAAACATTTAGAAAAGTATCTTGGATATATTTAAAGTTATAGCATGAAGTTTAATTAACACTTTCCTTAGGCATATCAGCTTGTAGCTATATAAACTCTGGTTTCTTAAATTATCTATACATATAAATGAATATGCACATATTATGTGATGACAGGAGAGAAATTTCCTTCTGAGATGTTCATTTTCTCTAGCACCCAAGTGTGTACAGCTTCAATTATGTGATCTGTAATACCTGTTAGATTTCCCATGTGCTAAAGATAACCTTAACTTGAATCACTAGAGACATGTTTTTAGCATTGATGCAGAGATGCTTCACAAAGGTAAGTGGTGAGAATAAGTAGAAGAATAACAGTTAAGCTCTGTATCATGAAAAGAATAGCATTGATAGAAAATTCATAGTGTTAAATAAAGATCTGAAAGTAAATCTGAAGCTCTCAAAAGCCATAAGACTTTCTAGATTTAAAAAGATGGTCAGTGTTCTGTTTCTTATAAGAACATGTGCCTGAATACCACCCCCCCCCCCCGGTAATGATGATGAAGTCTGGACAAATGATATCAACCAACTCTTTGAAGGCACTGGAGAATGATGAAAGGCAACAGACTGAAGGGGAGTCTACCCTCAAGTGAGGGGAATCCAGGGGGTGCCATTTGCATGTATGTATGTATGTATGTATTTATTTATTTATGGTACTCCCAGATCTGTATAGTGTAATGTGGGCAGAATTCAAGGAGAAATTCATACACTTACAGTCTGGAGAAATTGCTGGGCATAGTTTGACAGGAAAGCATAAAAACTTAGGGTACAGAAAGGATAGCCTCCAAATTTGTGTCTAAGCCTATCACTAACAGTGACTTATTGCCAAATGGTATATGCATGGGGAAAATCTCAAGTTTTCTAGCAAAAGCAGGAGCTATAAAATAGAGACGGACCAGTGTGCACTGCTGCCTTCTATCAAGGAAGACAGAGTTTGAGTTCAGTCAAGTGAACTGCCTGCTAGAACAAAAATCAATGTTCTTTGGTGAAACACAACAGAATCAAGTCTCTAGAATGGGCACCCACAATGTATAGTCTAGTGAAAAAGTTAATAATAAAAATTTACTAGGCATGCCCAGAAACCAGGGCATTTGACCCAGAGTTGAGAGAAATTGACACTGATACAATACAGATGTTGGATTTAGCAGTCAAGAATTTTAAAGCAACATTTATAAATATGTTAAATGACTTAAGGGAAAATATGATTGTAATAAATGAATGGGTTAGGACTCTCAGCTGACAAATACAAACTATGAAAATAAATGAAAAATTTATGATGAAAGAGTTTAATGTTGAAATAAATTGCTGTGTGTATAAAGTAGTTATGGAGTTAGAAAATCAGCAATAGATGTTAAAACTAGTGGGTACAAGTTAGATGGAGAATAAAGGTACATCCTGGAAATGTCTCCCTACAAATTCCTTACTAATTACAAATGGAAAAATAGGATGTTATAGCTCAGCAAACTCTATTTTAACAAGTGATCAAAGCAAACTTTGCTGAAATTGAGACCCAGTGACATCACATGACTCTTCATGTGATGCAGTGAGAAAGACACAACACTTGTGTGCGATTCCTGCTCCAAAGACATAACCTGAATCTAATCATGGGGCAAGCTCAACAGCCCCCACTTCAGCAGGGACACCTACAGTGAGAGTGTTCTGTCCTCTTCAAAATGATAATACAGTGGTACCTGGATTCATGAACTTGATTCTTTCCACAATTCCAGCCACAAACTGAACTGGATGAGAATCAAATCTAATTCAAAGGTTAGGTTCAATGTTGACCTTATGGGGAAATTTGATTTGGTTTTCATCCAGTTTGGTTTGCAACCAGAACTGTGAAAAAAAAGATGGTGAAATGAGGTACCACTTTTATACAGAAAGACAAAGGCTAAGCAACAGTTCTGGATGAAAGGAGACTGAATAGACTTGACAGCTATGTGCATGTGGGACCCAGAAATGGGTGGGGAGTTAAAAAGACCTAGTTAGGGCAATTGATACAATTATAACATATGAAGGACTAGTCTGATGTTAAATGTTCGTAAGTTGATAATTGTACTGTAGTCATGGAAGTCATATAACAGAAGGCCTTTGTTCTTGGTGAATACACACGGGTATGTAGGGGTAAAGTATCCCAGTGTTGCCAGGTTACTCTCAAATGGGTCAGAAGAAATACACATCTCTGTCTCTGTCTCTTTCTCTTCATGTAAGGATGGAACAAATGTAGCAAAAGATAAATTGTTGAATCTTGTAAATAACATGGGAATGTCCCTTTGTGTTAGTTATGTAAATTCTCTACAAGTTTGAATACATGTAAAAATAAAATGTTATAAATAGAATTAAATGAATTAATAATTGATTTTATTTGAGCTTCTTTGTTGCAAAACCAGTGACTGCCAAGTTTTTCTAGTTTTTGACCTACTATTTTGAACTCTTCCCCTTTCTTGATACTATTATTTTGCTTCAGGTAAAGACTCATCTTGCCTTTCAGAATTCTAATACTTTTGATAAATATTTTTTTGTCTTCTGTATTCTTTCTTATCCGTCCAACCTATTAACCCAAATTTCCTAAGAATTTGTGTGCATATGAATTTTGAAGTATCTCAACATAAATCATGATTTGCTCTGAATCATCCAAAATAAAAATATTTGCATGCTGAAAGCAAAACTATCACATGGAAATGGTCACATTACGAATGTTGAATTCTTTCTCCTTACCTTTCCCCATTGTTTTTGGTCTTTGCCCCTCTGTATCTGGATCAGCATGTGACTATCTTGCTATCATCCACCTCACCAGTTGGTTATTTGAATTGTTGGCAGACATTCTGCTAATAAGTAACAACTGCCTGTAGTACTTGCCACAAAAAGCACCAGCAACGAATATTAACAGTGTGTTTCAAAGATATTCCAGAGACCTTCACTGATAATACTCTTGAGGACTGTGGCTGTCATGTCCTCCGTCGGATGCTCCTCTGGCCCTCAAGCAGGGTGACACAACATAAAATGCATTCACCCAACAGCTATTTACTGTGTGCCCCCTCGTGTGCCCTGGGCTCTAGGGATCCAGTGGGGAAGACAATAGAAAAGCATCTCCATCCTCAGGGAACTTATATTTAATGAGAGAGTCACACAATAAATTAAAAAGCCGAATCAGAGAATGTTAACAAGTGATAGGTACTAAGGAGAAAAATAAGACAGGAAAAGGGCATAAGAAATGCTGGCAAGGAAGGAGGTAGATTTTCAAATATTCAGGGAAAATGATTTTGAGTTAAAATGTGAAGGCAAAGGGAAGATCACGTGATGTCTGGAATGTCAGGAAGCAAGTGACCTGGGGGGACGCCAGTGAAGAAGTGGGTGTGGGGCAGTTGGAAGGTGCTGAGTTGCGGAGGTGGCTCATGTGACGCTGGCAGACCACTGAACGCACTGGCTTTTGCTTTGGATGAGATGGAAAGTCTTGGTGGCTTCTGAACAGAGGGCTGGCATGATCTGATTTATGTGAGGTTCTTTCTGAGAACTGCTGAAAGTAAAGAAGAGGCTTACTGCAAGAGGCAGGGGGATTGCAGGGAGTCACTGCCAGGATCTGGGCTCCCAGGCTGGGGGCTTGGAATAGGAGCAATGGAAGAGGAGAGAGGTGGTTAGCTCTGGGTGTATTTGGAAGGCAAAGCAAACAAGATTTTCTGGTTGATTCAACATACACTGACAATGAGAGGCAGGAGCCATGACAATAACAAGGTGTTTGGTCTGAGTAGCTCAAGAACTAAGTCATCATTAACTACCATAGGGAAGATAGGAAGGGAGGAAGCCAGGAGTCCATCTTGGGAAATGAATTTAAGATGCTTAGTAAATATCCATGTAGGAATGTCAATGCCATGGTTGGATTTTTAAGTCTAGAGCTCGTCAGAGGTGTAGGCTGCAGATGTAAACTTGGTAGTCATCAATCTGTAAGTGCTATTTAAAGATATGAGACTATAGGAGATGGCTAAGAGCACCAGTCCAACTAAAAAGGAGAAAAGAGTAAAGACTAGGCCCTCAGCATGCCAAGTTTGGTCATGATTCCCACTGATCAGCAGCGTTCTTGGTTACAGCCGGGGCAGTGTGCAAGGACAGGGCATTGACCTCAAATCATTGCCTTTTACTGAGGCTGACTCTATCCTCATTGCAGGGACCCAGAGCAGACTTTGCAAGAACTCTCCTATCATGAAGATCCCCTCTAAAAACATTCTAGTCAAAAAGGAGAAGCTAATCCCCAGGCACCCACTGTTGCCTTTGTTAACAGAGGCTCCTCTTTGGCTGTTTCTGAAAGCATTAGAGAAAGATAGGAAGGGGCATTTGAGTTGTCAACCAGGAAACCCCTAATTGCCTACAAGTCCCAAATAGGGCCTCTCTAGGGAGCACAGAGGCAAACCCAGTTGCCGGAGGTGATGGCCTCAGTCATTTGAGCTGGTCAGGGCAAGGTGACCCCAGAGCACTTGCCAATGCTGAGAGTGATTAGAATTTGCCACTTTTTCCACATTCCTTTGGGGGACTGGATGTGGCTCACAATTTTGGCATGTGAATGTGGGTCTGCAGATGTTCACTTGTCTCCCTTGCCCTTCAAAATGAAGCAAATATACACAGAAACAAGATACAATTTGAGGGCTGAGCAGATTAAGTTAAAAACACTTTCTGACCCTCTAGAGTCCCAGACACTAAACATATTCTTCCATTTAAGCAGGTACTTGTTTTGAGTTATTAGGAAAAATGCACTCAATATTTGTCTCACCTTCAGTGTCACCTTCATTCTGTCCCCATTGAACTAGGCTAGTATTTACCTCATCAGAGAACCGGTAAAATAAATAACTAGTTGAGGAGGACAAAATAGAATTCAGGGTTGACTATCATCAGCTTATTGATGGTATATGTCCCCAAGCGTCCCATTATCCCTTGAGCAGGCTTGCTTACATGCTAAACATAAGTAGTTGTCCTGGGGAGTAATGTCAATCCCCTGGGGCTTCCTCCAGAAGAAAACTGACCTTATATGGGCATCTGCTGACTCTCATGAGGGAGGGGATTTAATTATCTTCCTCCTTCACAGACCAGGCTCAAATGAGAAACCAGTCACCAACCTGCACCACAATCCTTTCATCAGTTCTGGTCTCTGAGGACAGTGTATGGCTCTTGCTTTTCACTTGGGGAACCTCTCCTTGAACAATGACATTGACCAGTTCAGAGGCAGGTTGATTTCTGTGGGTCTCGTGGAGGAGGCTAAGTCTTTCCATTTAATTTCAAGGCCAGTTAGTTTGCCCCTGTGCTAAGGGTGCTGACAACACCCTTCTCATGTGTAAGCCTTTTGAATCTTGTGAGTTGTTGGTCACAAATGGTGACAACAGTCCTTTATCCTCCAAGTCACAGAGAAAACCCATGTGCCTTGGACTCCAAAGTTGCCTCCATGTTAAGCACCCTATTTATTTTGATGAATGCTTTGGCAGAACTTCTTGCAAACTATTGTGCTGGGGACTGATGGGGATGGTGACACCACTAACACTGACAGAGGTCTCACACTGGGTCGTTTTTAAGGAGCTTACTCACTCTTTCAGATAGGTTATTGCAGATTTGTCTGTTGGTTAAAGCTTTCTACATATCGCTTCCATTTATTCTGAAGATTTATCTGTCCAAGAGACAGATCCCTCCACAGTCCTGTGCCTTTTTAGTAATTCAAAAAGCAGCCTTGGTAAGAGATTTAGTTTGAAATCACCATTCTTCCAAATCTTTAGGGAATCCCAAGGTAGGAAGAGTCAATGAGTGATAGACATGATTAGGTGGAAACTAAAATTCCACAGCTCATTACACGTGGGCGAATGATTTGATCTGGGGCGGGAGACTGGTGGGGTGGGGCCCCTCAGAATCCTAGAAGGCTGCTTCCTATGGGTTCCAGAGACTGTCTGTTCTCATTTGTTTCATATCTAATCATAGGGCAGGTTCTGGTCTCTGGCTTCTTCATAACCATTGATTCAAATTCCTTAAAATAGCAATCTTTCCTCTTTCTTTGGTGTTCAAAAGTGTGAAGCAGCTCTAAAGAAATTAAAGTCACCATCATAAATCTTGAGTGATTTTAGAAAGATATATTATACTCCTAAATGATGACACATTTCCAGAAGATCAGTAAAACATTTCTGAGTGATATATAGCTGGGCAGTGGTGTCTCTGCTGGGAACCTGAGGAAGAACATCAAGCAAACAGTATTTTATGAGTATTATTGGCTATATCTTTTGTTTTTAATCTGCAAGTAAAGAGGCTAGGCACACAGAAAATTGGTCTACTTTATACCAGACCTGGCTGGGAAAAGCACTGAGATTTTTGATTTGCCATCACAACACAAGACTGGTGTGGGACAGGGATGGGAGGAGAGGCAGGAAGGGGTTTAAGAGGGAAAGGAAGTCCCATGTCTGAAAAGTAAGTGACAGCATCTAAGAATGGTTCCAGCATTTAAATGCTATTATAGGGTGTGTGTGTGTGTGTATGTGTGTGTGTGTGTGATTTACTCACAATCTGTTCTGTACATTAACTAAATTTGTAGTTTTAATCACTGATAGAAAAAACAAAACAAAGCAAAACATACACACACTATCCTTCACACTACCCTAAGTGGCAGGCCAATTTTGCCAATCCCTAGAGACTTTCATTCATGAGTACTGGCTTGGGAGGAGGAAGAGGCATGAGCCTCCTGCAGCTGTTAACAAATGTCTACAACAATGGAAACACGGTTGTGATAGGTGAGCCTGGGAATGCTATTAAAACTAGCTAAAATTATGCACTTATCTGGCTTCCTGGTAGAGCAGAGAAAGGCTAGCCTAGAAAAGAGATTGCACTGGCTACAGTGATGGAGCTAAAGAAAAAGAAGGCTTTCTCCCCTCCACTGGGAGCTAATGGGGCATGCAACGCGCATTTTCAGCCCAAGACTTCACAGTGCCTAACACATCTGGCAAAGCTACTTTGAGGCATGTTACACCACTTATAGTCTCACTTGTACCTTGAGAGACAGCACTCTGAAAACAAGGTGCATTGTAGCTGAATACACGTTGTTGAAAGGTTCTGAGAAGCTGCAGAGATCTCCAGAATTACGGATGACGTCTACAAAACCACATTTCTATGGCATGTTTCTACACTTTCTTGTAATGAATTATCTGCTTTTGCAATTTGACAATCAGCCCTCCCACCACCATGATGGCCCCTTGCACAAACAAGCCTCGCCCTATGAAAAAATGATCAAAACAAACCCAAGGAGAAGATGTTGGGAGTAGAATCATGTTATACTAAAATGGAAAAAAATGATCTTGCTTGAAAACCACATAGAAAAAGTTCTGTAAATCACAAAGGCCTACAGATACACATCTTGTATTTAAATATGTGTGATTCTATGTTATTTGTAACTTTACTATTTCCATATTATTTTATACACTGCAATAGAGAAATCTTCCAGAAGAGAAAACTGAATCATTGTAATGTCCTTCTTTCCCAGAGTGCAAACATTACATAAAAGTACTATTTTCAGATATGATGTTCTTGTGTATCTCTTGGGAACCAGTTGAGGGGCAGTGTGCTAGTCCAGCAGCAATATGGATGGTGGACCCACATCTTAGTCCATGTGTGGGTGGAGTAGGTAGGGGAATCAGTGAGGATGGGTTTCTCAGGACACATACTTAAAATGCTTGGGAGCCCTGACTCAAGGTTGTTCAGTAATGAGTAACTTATTAAAACCTTTAACAATAAATTTAGCATAATCAATTGTAGTCTGGGTTTGGAAGGGAATAGATTTAATACAGGACATGTAATTCATAGGATTATTTTAAAATATTCACCCAAAAAGTCAAATGTAGAGGAGTGCAAGAGATCTGTTCATGGGCTAGAGACCCAAAGAATCCAGCCAAGGGCCTGGATCTCAGGCAATGTCTCACACAAGTCCAGCCAGAGACCTAGAGCCCATGGCAGTGTCTCATGCAAGTCTGTATCAAGGATCTGCACCGGGAAGACCCAAAGACCAGTGGTAGAAGATAGAAAGTCTGTGCCAGTGGGGTGATCTGTGCCACCAGGCTAAGGGATCTGCCCTGGATCCAGGGAGCGACGCTCAAGGGGAGGACCAGAGCTCTCCTGAAGAGAACAGCTGCCATCCTCTGTGACAGCGAGGAATGGAGCTCTTCCTCCAAGGAGAACATCCGAGTTCATATCAGAAAAACTCACCTCGGCAAGCTTCTCCAGGAAAATCAACAGCATACAATCTTCCCCTCCAGTTCTCCCTTTTATGCTGTTGGCAACAATTCTCAGGTGGGTCTTCATGCCCAGAACCATGCTGACTCAGTTCAGCTGGGTGATCCAAGTTGACTATTAGTTAATCCACCACAATCAGTCACCAAGATTTTCTACCAGCTCGCTCCTGTGGCTGGTCTCCCACACTCTCTGCGGAAGCCTTGGTTCATCACTTGGCCCCCTCAAGACCCAGACACTAGCATGTGGGTTCTGTTTCCAATTAGTCCCTACTTCCCCAAAGTTAATGTGCTTTAATTAGATATTAATAATAGCTGAATGGGGAGTATCTTCCATAGGAAGATACTATATATCTAGCATGATGAATTTTACTTGAACTATTAGGTGGATCATCCTCTGCTTACTTGGATTGACTGAGGTGTGCTCTTGTCTACCTGTTTAAGGTCAAGGACAAGTCTGCGCTCTCAGACATTGTATATCTGCATTGTACTTCAAAGATGTGGGGAGAAGGAAGGTCCTCCTACATTCTAAACTCAGTGAACCACAGGGATGGCTGTTATTACAGCTATTGTAGACTTAAAAGTGGTTCACAGGAAAACCAAACTGGAATACCCACCAAAGGTTCAGAGTTTTCTGCAACTGGGCCCAATAGTATACAGGTTTTCTGAATCTCTATTTGGCTGTTTCAAAATTCTGGCTTTAAAGAGTCCCCTGAGTCCTATATCACACCCGTGATTATAAAAATACTTAAAGCCACAGAAAGAATATATAGCTGTGCAGACACAAGTGCTGATTTATTGTATGGCATGGTTTGATACACACTGGAAAGCAAGGTTTCAGGCTGACAAGAGCATCAAAGTAGCAGGCTTCAATCCATATATTATGGGACCAGCCCCAGCAAGGGAACAGGCCTGAAACAAGACTATGTTATAGGGTTTCTGAAAACTCCCCTACACAAGCAGAAGACAGCATAAAAAGTTACATGACTATTTATGTGACATGGAGTTATATTAGCAGTGATGTGACCACATAAGTAGTATTGTGAATTTTTGGAATATGGAAATTAAAGACAAATATTTCAAACCCAAACCATACATTGTGATAAATAACAAATCTTCACAAATGCCATTAAAAAAAGGTGGAAGAAGGACAAAGGGCTAGAAATATCTGTGAGTGTTCTTTGTTGATGAAATTTTCATATTCTAAAAGTACTTCACAATTTTTGTATGTAGTAAATGTGTTATGTAAGGAAGTTATGTTGTTTTAGTTTTCTTTTTAAATGTCATCCATAACTGGTTGACATGCTGATTTTTTTTTATGAATTGAACCTGGGCCTTCCCACTGAGCTATATCCCAGCCCTTTTTTATTTTGAGACAGGGTCTGAGTTGCTGAATTGTCTAGGCCGGGCTCGAACTTTTGATTCTTCTGCTTCAACCTCCCAGAGTGCATGTCTATGCCTGGATTTGTGTGTTTCTTATAGCATGGGGGTTGTGTTTGCTTACAGCCTTCCTGTAGGAAATCCTGGTCTATGAAGCCCTCCATATCCTGTACCTCCTGTTTCTTCACCTTGCCTCCTGCACATCTGCCCTGCATCACAGTCCCCTGCTGTGAGGAGCTTCTCTGTTTCTGAATCTTGTCAAGCTGCTTCTGGCAGGGAGCTTTGTGTTTCCTATGCGTGTGTCTCTCTCTGGAATGTTTTGACTCATATTCTGTATCGCTTTCTCCTCAGGGCAGCCTTCCTGCCATAGTATGGTACCTCAGCCCTTCCTCTGCCATGGTCGACTTTTATTAATGAGCAAGCACCTTCTTTCACATGATCTCAAGTTTAGCCCAGTTACCATTTCAGGGGAGTTTCCTCTAGGTAGGAAGAGGTGGAGCACCTACTCAAGGAGAATGATGACCAAGAAGAATGAACGGAGAAGTCTAATGATGCTCCTGTTTTTTAAGCAATAGTCCAAAGAACAGTGCTAGACACCCAGAAACTATGCCTGCTTTGGATTATAAGTTACAGATGAAGTCTGTTACAGAGTAAACAAATAGGTGTATTCTGCTAATATGGAATACAAGGGCTATGTTATGGGGAATCCCTAGGAGGTGATTCTAATAATAAATAAGTAATAATAATGTTTAATAAAAAACTTCACGACTAGCCAAAATACAAAGTGAAGAGTGTGGAAAATAACGAACTTTTTTGTAAGTGATATAATTGCTACCATCGCCGTATTAAAAAACTTCAGAAAGCTTGAATTTTCAGGCCTCACAAATATGTATTAAGTATATTTTTTGGCAGTGTTTAGGTATGGTTGATTAATCTGATATATCTAGTTTGTTATTTTTATGAGTAGAATGATATCTGCTATTTGTGGTTAGGAAAATGTATTATCCAGCTCTTCTATTGCTGGAGCGAAATATGGAACACACACATCTTAAAAGGGGAAAGGTTTATTTTGGCTCACAGTTTCAGAGGTGTTAGTCCATGACTGGCTGGATCCAAGGTACAACATCAAAGTGGAAGGACTTGAGGGAAGAAAGCTGTTCAACCCATGGCAGCCAGGAAGCAGAGAGCAGGGAAAGAACCAAGCAAAGATACACCCCTCCCAGGCAAACGCTAGTGGGGTACTCTTCCAACTAGGTCTCAGCTCCTCACAACTCAATCAACTGTGAACACATCAATAGACTAATGCATTGAGGAGAGTAGTGCCCTTAACGCACGAGTCTCTGTGGGACCCTTCATATTTAAACCATCTCAAGGAGTGATTGTGAAACATAATACAAATATTTTCATATAAAAAAGTCCATCACTACATTGTTGAAGTTTGTGGAGAATGGGTTATTAATTACTCAAGTATATTTGCACCAGTTTATGCACTTTTCCTATTATTATTATTAGGTTCTTTAATAAAATATCATGTGAAATAAATAAAGATACTGAGTTTTTAAAAAGTAAGTTGAATTCTTTGAAAAGATTCAGTAAAGTCTAATTGATAAATTGATGATAACTTAAGTATGGGCAAGAAAGATGGTAAAATTTAGCAGGAAAATGCCTTAAAAGTCTAAGATTCTGCACTTAAATTCCCTCCTAAGTTCTTCTGTTCTTTTTCTACTTTAAAAAAATGTGTAGAGAAAGCATAGAGGATGAATTCAGAGTGTGGCTTATGTGAAACAGTCAACAGTGGATTCAGCCTTAAATGAAACACTGGCCTTCACTGGTGAATAAGTATAAAGTTTATGTTACATAATATCTTTAATGAATTTTTCCTTCATTAAAAATGTTAGTATTTTCTTTATTTACCTGATTGTATCTGATAACATAACTTCCACTGCATTTCCTTAAAAAAGTAGGTGACTGGTATAACATTTTTAGGACATGTTTACTTATGAATAAAAAGTGGAAGTTTTTTTCCTAGAACAGGAAAGAAATTTTGCCAAATCACTTATGCTTTATATTAGTTATTAAAGCAAATCACTTGTTTATGTTGTTTTGATTTGATAATGCCTCCAAGGGCAAAGAGTGAAAAATAAAGAATTGGAACAATTTTTTTGAAAAATAAAAATCAATTTGACATGAGATTTTCTAATTGGCATGACTTAATACTAAATGGAAATGGTAGTATCTTCAAAATTTAGTGGGAAGAAAATTTGAACTTAAAATTTTATATAGAAGTAAAAACAGAAATTAAGTATGAAAGTAAAAATCATTTCCCACTTATAAAAGACTTGGAAAGTTTAGTTGATCTAGAAAAGTTACTCCAGGAAAAGTTCCTCTAAATATTGGAAGTTGAAGGATAGAGGAGAAGTGGAAAGTAGGTGAATAGATAAACTTCTTTATCTTTCATTATAGGACTAAATCCATAATCTTTCAAGTGGACAAATCAGTATTTGATTATCTTTTCTACTGTTTGGTATTGTAAATATATATATATATATTTTTCTAGTATAAAATTTAATAAGCACGGAAAAATTTGAAAGCTATATGGTGACTTATGAGTTTGAAAGAAATTATACCTACATTATGAAAGTTATTTCTAGCTTTTTCTAATTCATCATTCCAAAGACTGAATGAAGCAGAAAAGAGAATAAGATTGCTCACAAAAGAACCAAAAACGTTATAGAGTGCTATTTTAAAGTGTTTGCTTATGGAAGTACAGTGGTACCTTGGTTCATGAATTTAATTCATTCCACCATTCTGGAAAAGACAGCCATGTTCATGTTTGTGTGGGAGAGATGGCTGCAGTTGTATTCATCACCCAATTCAGTGTTTGCAAACAAAAACAAAATTTTGCCAACCACTTGTTTGTGAAGCAAATTGTTTGTAAACAAATATTCAAGAAAGGAGGTACCACTGTATATTTTGGGAAAATGTATCTAATAAAATATTATTGAAAATTCTTCAACTTTATGTTTCAGTTTACAAGTAATTTTAAAGCCAACTTTAAGTAAAAGAATAGAAAATTATAAATGTTAATTAGGCACCAAGGTGCATCTTCATTTAGAATAAGAATAAAAACCACAAAGTATCATAAATTTATAACATCTTACAAATATCCTAGATACTGATGCATTAAAATTACTTAATATTTTACTAACAAATGGCCTGCTATGGCATAATTTTTTTTCATTTTTTTGCCTACTTCCCAATATCATTGACCACACAAGGCCCAAATCTTGCTTTCTAAATATGCTCTCCAAAGAGAAGTACTGTGGTTTCATGAAAAGTAGTAATAGAGTAGTCATTCCAGAGGTGTAGCAGGTACAGTAATACCATATAATCCTGGAACATCCTGGAGACCTACAAAAGAGCTTGCAGAACAGTGAGAACATGTCAAAAGGAACACGACTAACCTGAGAAAGCTCCTAGGGCTAAATCTGGAATAATCCGAGCAACAAAATAAAAAATGACGATTAGATTATAACCCATAGAATAAAATAAATATTCATGAGCCCATGCTGATATAAAAAGGAATAAATTAATAAATGGAGAAGTGACAATTCTTCTTTACAGAAGAATTAAAATTAATAAATGTAAAAGAAATGAGAGAAATACAAAATTACCCTTAGGCAAACCTTACAGTAATAATTAACACAGGGAATTAACTACTGATAGATACTAAATACCTGGGCAAAAGTTAGAAGAGAAACATAATATTTGCATGTATTTAAAAGCTCTTCCCTTAGATATCTGTCAACTACAATGAGAGAAATTATAATTTTATGGTGGATAAATATGGTAAGCAACACCTTCACCAAACGGTCAACTTAACACCACTAGTAATAAGAGAGATGGACACCATACAGTTCAACCTCATACGCTGACAGAAGTACATAACTTCTGTCATAGTCTTGCCAAAAATGCATAACCTCAATTTAATCATGACAGCCATCAGACAAATCTAATCCACAGACAGATCCAATTGATCATGTCTCATCAAACGATTCAAGATCAGGAAAGAAGTGGAAAAAATGGAAATAAAGTCTTTGTAAATAGGGAAGGGTGGAGGGCATGAAGGGAGGGCTAGGAATGGGGAAAAAATAAGAACCAAGATGCATTATGTAAAGGTACAATTCCCAATGAGAAATATAATTGTGTTGTATACCTACAATGTACCAATAAAAGAATTTAATACAAAATAAAAAGAAAGAAAGCCTGAGGAATCATAGAGTAGAGTTGCTTAGAGAGGCAGAACTAAATACAGTGAAGATACCTGGAGTGGATCCTGCAACAGGAAAAGGACATCAGGGGAAATTTGTGTAAGGTCAGTATTTCAGTTAATTGTATTACACCAATGTTAATTTCCTGGCTTTAAAAATTGTACCACACGTGGCTAATATTAGAGCAGTGATTTCAACCAAAGGTGATTCTGTCACCCCTCTGCCATGGGAAATGTGGCAATGTCTGCAGAAATCATTATTTTTGTAACTGGGGGAGAAGTGCTAGTGGCTTCTAGTGAGTAGCAGCCAGGGATGCTGCCAGAGGCAGCTGGATGAAGGGTATTGTAAACTACCTGCCCTACTTTTTGCAACTTTTCCATGAGTCTAAATTATTTGAAGATTAAAAGTTAATATATTATATTATACTATACTGTACTATATTACATTATACATTATAGTATATAAAAGCCTTGAGGAGGAATTCTACAGGTGCTGGGCATTTTTCCCTGAGACTTCCCTTCTCCCCATAACTTGAACTCCTAAATTACACTTATTTTTCTGAAGTTCAGTTTTTCTCTCTCCAGCACTGTGAGAAGACCAAATTATCTGTCAAATATTCTGCACTTTACCTGCAATCTTCTTCTTGGATTCTCAGCCTCTCGATCGTCATCAAGAATCGGCAAATGCAACTTTCACTTATTTAACTGAGTTGCTCTTTTCCTCAGGGTCTTGGTCCCTCCAGTCCTAGTAGCATCGACAAGTCCTACAAGGATTACAAACCATTTTAATCCAGATTTCCTATTTGCTCTGAACGGGACCATTGGTCTTCCGCAAGTTACTTAATCATGGCTGAAAGTAAAGTTTTGTTGCCATTTATTTAACAGCTTTACTAAGTTCCAATTTACATAAAATTCACTTGTTTTAAGTAGATAATTCAATAGTTTTTAGTACATTTGCCAAATTGTGAGACTATCATCATATCCAGTTTAAAAAAATTTCACTCTAATGCATGTCTCGTGCCCCTTTACATTTAATCTCCATTTCAACTCCAACCTCAGAGAACCACTAATTTACTTTCTGTCTTTATGTACATGACTTTTCTAGATTTTTCATATAAATGCAATCATGCAACATGTGATACTTTGGTACTGATTTTTTTCTCTTAGGATAATGTTTTTTGAGGTTTGTCCATATTTAAGCATGTATCAATATCTTGTTTTTTATTGCAGAACTGTGTTTATTATATGGATTTGCAACATTTTGTTAAGTACATAGATATTTAGATTGCTTTCACTTTTTAGTGAATACTGCTGGTGTGAACATTAGTGTATAAGTATTCACATGAACATGTGTTTTCATTTCTCTTGAGTGTCTATCTAGAGGTAGGATTTCTAGGGAATTATATAGATTTATGTTTTTTGGAAGCTGCTAAATTGTTTACTTAGGTGGCTGCAGCATTTTATGTCCCATTAACAATATACAAAGGTACCAATTGCTCCCTATTCTCACCAAACCTTGGTGTTATCAGACTTTTCTATTACAGTAATCTTAGCATGATGCTGCCTCTTGTGCTTTTAATTTACATTTACTAAACTGCAAACAACACTTCATGTATTTATTAGCCATATTCTATATCTTCTTTGGATAAATCTCTTTTTGAATCTTTTACCTATGTTTAATTGGGCTATTTGACTTCTTAGTATTGACTTCTAAGAGTTTCCTATATACTCTGGATACAAGTTCTTTTCTGGATATATGATTTGCATATATTTTCTCCCAGTCTGTGTCTTGCCTTTGTACCTTATTAATGGTATGTTGGAGGTGTAAAGATTTTAACTTTGATTAAGTTCAATTTGTCAACTTTTGCTTTCATCATTTGTGCTTTTGGTATTTATCTAAGAAATCGCTTTTGTGCCCAGGGTCACAAAAAAATTACTACTATGTTTCTTCAAAGAGTTTTATAGCTTTAGCTCTTACATGCAGGTTAATGACCCATTTGAATTAATTTTTGTATATGGTATGAGGTAAGGATCTATCTATATCAATCTTTTTCCACGTGTATATCTGATTATCCCAGCACCAGTTGCTGAAATATGTACCCTTTCCAAATTCAGTTGCTCTCACTGACTTTTTAAGTAGGATTTTTATTTCCATTTCATTTTCTAATTTGCTGTCCTAATATAAAAAGGGCATCTATTGATATATTATTTTAACTTATATTCACTTACCTTACTGAACAATGTTAACTTGATTTTTTCATATATAATAATCTTCAACTAATGATACCTTTCTTATATATTCCTTTAAACTAATTCTTTCTGAATACATTATTATTTTATTTCATTCATTTGAAATTCCAAAGTGATATTAGAAAAAATTCAGATGAACTGTTGGTTTAGGAAAATTTTCCTCAGGTTGTTTAGGACATGTCTTACTATCTTAATATACTATGTTACTAAAAATAGAAACAGCTGTTAAATTCTGAGTGTTCTTTTTTGTAGTTAATGAAATACATAGAATTTCTCTTTTTAATAATAAATCATGTCTAATGACTTCTTATATTTGAATTATAGTGTGAAATAAACCAACTTCTTCAGAGTGCTATTCATTTTATTTGATTTGACTCAATATATTAATACATAGGATTTCTTTATGTTAGGTGAAGTAAATCTATATTTTTCAATTTTCCTATATTTACTTGGCTTTTAGTACTGTTTTAACTTTATACATTTATCTGGTAACTTCTCCACATTTTTCTATGATTTGAGATAGTTGAAACTACAGAAGAAATTATGTGTTCTTTAAAGGTTCATAAATAATCAGGGCCTAAGAATTTTTTGTGACAGATATTTGATAAGTTTTTACATTTCTTTAAAATTCTTGGCATAATACGTTTTTCACACTATTCCTCTTTTTAAAGATAATTTTGGAAACATGTTCCCCCCACATACTCTATTTCATCTGTTTTATATATTTACACAATTGGGATGATGCTATGCATGTATTATTTTGTTAAGATTACAAAATTTTTATGTTTATTTGCTTAATATCCTCTTTTTCAATTTCTGTTGTTGACGATGTTGCATATTTATGTTCTCTCTCTCCATTTAGTTTATTGTCTATTTTATTGGTCTTTCCAAAGAAACTAGGTTTTGCTTTCCTTTAATTTCTGGTACTTATTAAGCTTATACCTTTATATCTCTTTTTAGCCCTTAACACTTATTCCAAAGAAGTTTGTTCAAGGAATAAATAAATTTAAACAGTTTCCTTGGAAATCCCCAAAAGCAGGTTTTCAAAATGGAGAAAATGGAAGAAACAGAGAGGCAGAAAAAGAGATACAGGAATCTTTCATTATTCAGGCATCAATCAGAGTTACTTTCATATCTAAGTTTCCAATGTGCATTATTATTTTTTCCTGTTACTGACTGCAGTATATTTTTATCATTTGAAAATCAAATGTTGCATTCATATAAATGTTTAAGTTTCCCCTTTTGAAAAATATCCAATCAAATCCCTTACAAGCAGCGATACTCAAAAAGTCTTTAGACTTTTGAAGAAGCTCCTGTGAGCCTTGGAATTTAAAAAGGCACAAAGCAGCCTGCCCTCGGGAGGTGTGTTAGCAAGGGCCTCAAGAATGACAATGCAATGAAGCTGTGCAGAGCAGGCACACTGGTGCTTCCTTGCCAAGGAGAAACATGGCCTGTTATTTAATGTTCTCCTGCTTCCTGGGCCCCTCTTCCACCTTCTAGGAGGCCTCTGGAGGAATGCGCATGCAGCTGTCGCCTGGCTGGAGGGTGATGACAGGGAGGCCTGCAGACAGCTCTCCTGCTCAGTCACACAAGGGAGCCAGTGCTGCAATGAACTCCACGCCCAGCACACGCCCATATTACCAAACTTCGTGCTTACTGACCAGTACGTCGTGTCCCCTTCTCTGGACACATTAAGCAATATCTTCACTTTATGTCCATTTCCACGAGCAGAATGTGGTCTGAAAAGCTGACTGTAACCGAAGTCAGCTTGACAGTTCTGCAGACTGGAAACAGAAAGGCCCACCCTAAAATAAGCAGAGGTCAAGACTGCTTACATCCCAGGCCATCTTGAAGTCCTTAACCAGAGTCACATTTTCTGTGTGGAAAAACAGTAGCAACAACAAAAGGCACACTTGGTACATTGCCTCATATGGAGCCACAGCTGGGAAAATTTCAGGACTGTGACTTCTGAATTGTCTGCTTGCTTGACGGTGGGTGGGGTGTGCGAGGGGAAGCAAACCCTTCAGCCAGGCCTTTCAAGAGCCAGGAGTTCTCTTTAAAACACGTGTGAGATTCCACGGTTAAAATTTTCAAGCCCCTTTCAAAGTCAGGCAAAGCAGAAGCAACTCTGGCCCTAGAAACAGAGGCCTTGTAAGACTTGAACTTTTCTTACTTGCAGTTTTTTGTGTTTTTTTTCTTAAGGGATTAGACAGAAGCTGCACATAAAAGGACTTTCTAAGTCAGCTGGCCATTAGCCTCTCCCTGTGAAATTTCTAGCGCAGTCATTGAGGTGCGCTTAGCAACTCACTTGTGGTGGGGGCAGAGCGTGGCCTTCTCCCACCAAAGCCAACCGGCTTCTTCTCCCGGGCAGTGCTGCCTTTATTGGGTCGTTTCTCCTCGCTGATCAGTAGATAAGCGGGGTCCCGATGTGGCCTGAGCCCACAGAGCTGAGCCCTGGTTGGCTACCAGTGGAGGAGAGTCCGCAGGAACGCAGGCCCCGGCTGCCCACAGCTGCGCGGTGAGGCGAGGGGGTGCAGCCGGGTCCAGGCCAGGCCCATCCATCACCGGAGCTACCGCTGTGAGGACGGTCTCCGCAGAGCAGGATGAACCTCCTGTGACTCTGGCCGGGTCTAGACTCCCCCGCCCGCACACCCATGCAATCATTCAACTCTGGGTGAACTCCGGTTCACCTCCTGACCTCCAGCTCAACCCAGACAAACGTGCAAGTGCGAACTGGGCCTCCCAGGGGCCAAGAGGCCTCTTAACCCATCCGGGCTCTGCTTCCAGCACGCATCAAACGCGCCCACTCTAACCCCTGCTGCTGCCATTTGTCCTCACAAGCGTCCTGCGGCTACTGGGCAGCTGGGCCCGGCCTGGGGAATCCAGTCCTGCCCTGGCCGGCAGAGTTAATGATTGTGCTGGGTCCACCCGCAGCCTGCAGGCAGAAGGAAAGACAACATCAGCTGAGGTCCAGAACCAAATGCAATACAACCATACTTGCCACCTGCCAATTTTTGCAGAGTTTCTGGAAAAAACTGCCCAAAGCATTGCCCATTTCTTGGGAATAAAATGTGCACAGAGAAGCTTCACTTGCAGGCTTTGGCTGGAGAGGAAAGAGGCAGTTGCGATTAGACTGCCTTTGATTAGGAAACTGAAACCTGGGCTGGATCTTGGGTGAATGGCTGGATTACTGGAGTTGTCTGACTTTTAAAAGTCTGGGTGAGATTGTACTGAGAAATTAGGACACAGGTCCCCCCCCCCCCCACGCCTGTATCCCTCTCTCTCCCTCTCTTTCAGAAAAAAAAAAATGAGAGTGTTAAAAGCAAACTAACTCCTTGGTAGAGGACAGTCACTACTTTTTGCCTTTCCAGGATGCAACATGGACCTTTGACCTAGGGTCTAAGAACACATCTCCAGGAACGTCCTTTGGGTTTCTCCTTCCTCCTACAGAAACCTGGGTGATGGTACCATGTTGTTTCAGTGCCCGATGGTGAATATATATGAAGGTTATCAGATACAGGGTTTCATTCTTCACCAAAATCATTTCTTTTGAGTGATTTTAGGAGTTTATAAACTCTGGTAAAGGGACTACTCAAACACTTTGCTTTGTATCACTTTCCCTGTCTATAAAACAGTTAAAGCTCATTTCAAGAAATGAGAGAGAGAGAGAGAGAGAGAGAGAGAGAGAGAGAGAGAGAGAGAGAATATCAATGGGATTTTAGGTTAATAATCACAGATGGAGAAGTTCAGGGCTGTAGCAACTGTTTCCAGGCTCCCTCCCTCCTTGCTGTTCCCTAACACATCTCAGGCCTAGGTTCCAGGACTCCCAGGACTGCTGGGGTCAGGGCTGAGGTTGCCTTGGGTTCTGTGTGTGGTGGGCCTCCTCAAGGGCGGTCCAGGTGGCCGCAGAGTGTGGGTGCAGCTCCAAGTAGAGATGAGAGCATGGCCTTTCAGAGTGCTCCACAGAACAACTCTGTCTGGATACAAGGCAGCTTGTAAAAAGGAAATTTCTGTATAAAAATGAAACATTTATTTCAAATCTATTTGTAGAGCATTATTGGTACATGTATTGATATGTATTAATCATTACTGGATCCCTGAAAGGACCAACAGCATGTGGATTTTTAGTTATTTCATACTTTCCATAAGTATGAGTATATTTCATTCATTTTAAAGTCTCAAGTTATAATACTTTAAATTATTGTCTTAGTTACCTTGTTGCCGAGACATAATACCTACATCTACAACTTAAAGAAGGAAAGCTTTATTTTGGCTCAGAATGTCCATAGTTGCTATGCTCCAAAGCAGGACAGCATGGCACAGGAGAGTACAGTTCCCTTCCTGTGACTAGGTCCTTAAATAAATTGGTTCATGAATGAGGAAATGTATATAGTATATATATTATAATATTCAGAACAAAGAAATGGTCAAAGAAAACTGCAACTTGATGACTTTGCTTTTATTTGCATAACTCTTGCATGCAATACAGTAATTGTTAAGAGCATAAAAGTACAGTACTGTACAGTACAATCAGCAAAAATTACAGTACTGTACTGTAGAGGAAGCCACCATAAGGCTGCACTGCTGCTCATGTTCCTGAATCCTAAGACCAAATGCTGGTCATAAGTCTGAGTAGTACATTATAAGTCTGAACAGCAGGCCTTGGTCATTAGTCTGAACAATCATTAAACACGTAGGTCCTTACACAAGGAATATGTATAGATCATAGCATGGAAGGCAGGAGGCAGACAGAAGTATCCTGGGAGAAGGGAAGGAGATAGACCTTTCCAGGCCACACCCCCGTGCCTCATCTCCTCCAACTAGCCACTCCCCAGTCTGTCCTGTGAGTGCATGAGGCTCTGGGGGAAGATCTAGATCTAAACCATAACCGTTATACTCATTGTCCTGTTACAGCCATTGCTAATGTGAGCACATTGCAGCCATTATTACTCCTTAGCAGGGATGACAATCACAATAGGACTTTCTACCTCAGGACCTATGATTGAATATTTTGATATACAGATAGGTATAAAATATGACTTCATATTTTTCTAACCCTACAGTACATACCAGCTCAAATATATGGAAGAACAATTATAAACTTCATTAATTAGATTATTGTTGTTCTAAAAAACAATGATTTCATTTGAGTCACTGGCTTTTAAAAATATAGACACATTTGAATCTCACAATCTTCCCAGAATAGATAGAATTTCACAATTTTCCTAGATTTAAGTTTAAGAAGAGTATTTTCCTTATGCTAAAGCTATCCGGGATTTAACATTAAAACATAAGTGAGATCCTAGTTTATGATTTTTCTTGTGCTGTGTTAGGTATAGAAGGATTCATCAAAAGGCAAGGCGATAGTCATAAAGGCTAAAGTGAAGAAGCATGAAAATGCCAGATGTTGGTAGGAAAATGGAGCAAGTGGAACTTTCAGACTTCACTGGTGGAGTGAAAATGGAATATTTGCTTTTAAAAACTGCATGCAGTTTCTTACAGATTAATCATACTTTAGGGCCTAGTGTTTTTATACTTTATAATTCAGCAATTCCAGTTGGAGGTATATATCCAAGAGAAACAAAAATATATGTGCACAAAAAAGCCTTACACAAGAATATTCATAGAAGCTTTATTCATAATAGAAAAAAAAGGGAAAGAACCAGGCATCCCCAAACAGGGATCAAATTTTGTATATCCACCTAATGGAATACCACTCAGAGATGAAAAGAAATGAACTCTTGATACTTCACATGGATGGACGGATCTCAAAAACTTTACAGTGGAAGAAGGGGATGAAACAAAAATTAAAATGTGTTATGTATATATACTAACTCCCCACAATGAATGTAATCATTATATGTATTGCAAACATGTACTAATAAAAACAAATTAAAAAGTTATGCTAAATGCAGGAAGCCAGTCACCAAAGAGCACATACAATGCGAATGCTTTTATGTGAGTGTCTAGGAGGGCAAACTGATCTATGGCAATAGAAGTCAGAGCTGCAGGTGCTCTGGGACAGGGTTTCCTGGGATGGTGCATTAGGGTCTTCCTGTGCCTCAACAGAAGTATGGGTTTCACCCCACTGTATTGAAATATCACACTATCCCACATAAATATGTACAATATTACAAGGTAATCAAAAATTTTAAAAAATGTTTAAGGAGAAGGAAATGGTAATTATCCTGACTTGATAATTGCACATTGTATACATGTATGGTATTATCACACTGAAACTCATAAATATGTACAATTATAGCTGTAATGATTAAAAACAAAATGTGGATTTTCACAGGTGTATGCATTTGTTAAAACTCATTAAAGAACCCACTTAATATGTGTGCATTTCACTGTACATAATTCATTCCTCAGTAAAAAAATATGAAAAAAGAAATATCCGTGTTAAAAACCATAATATAACAAAAGGAAGAATTCCAATATTCTTATGGGATATGCAATTTCAGAAAATTGTTAAAGAATAAACACAATACATTTTAATGATGAGGAGGCAGATAGAGGCAAAAGTCTCAAAAACCAAAGAATTTATTCAGTGGTAGCACTGTAATATTAATTATTCACTAATTAATATGTTAATAAGTGTTGCATTTCCCAAAATATTTTCATTGGGATATTAAAAGGCATCCTGTGCAGAAAGATTCCATGATCACAAGTTTGAGAATCTGTAGGTTAAACCAAGTTAAATATGATTTGTTCTCTAGTGCTGCTCACAACCATGATATTCTAATCCTTTGTATGGGCCTTGTTGTGGGTTGCTTTCTGTCCCTCAACAAAAAAAAAAAGATATACTGCAATTCTCAGCCCTGGTACCTATAAATATGACTGTATTTGGAAATAGGGTTTTAATGTACACAGTTAAGATGAGGTAATTGTGGATTTAGGGTGGGTCCTTAATCTTATATGACTAGGGTCTTTATAAGAAGAGAGAAACATTGAGATGACACCCAGGGGCAGCAGGCTGTGTGATGATGGGGTGATGGAAGCGAAGTTCAGAGTGATGCATATGGAAGCCTGAAGTGCCAAGGGTTGCTGGTGAACACCAGAAGCTAGGAGAGACAAGGAAGGATCCTACATAGGTTTCAGATGCAGCTTGGTCCTGCTGGTCTCTCGATCTTAGGTTCCTGGCCTCCAGAACTGTGATGGAATAAATTCCTATAGTTTTAAACCACTGAGAATGTGGTTTTTGGCTTATAGCAGCCCAAAGACTACAAAAGGGATGTGATTATCTTTATTTCCTACATTGCTTTGATCACATAACCTTCATTATCCAAGGCATATTTTAAGAGCATTTGGCTGACCCAGTGTGGTAATGCCTGCCTGCAAGAAAAGTCTTTCCTTTACTCTTAAATTCATGCTTTGAGAGCAGTGTGAGAAGAATAATACTGTCCCCTAAAGAATCCTAGACTGGAACTGTGATTTTGCAGATTACACAGCAAGCAGAGAGAAGGCAGCAGATGGAATGAATGTGCTAATCAGCCAATGCTTAGGTAGGGAGGTGATCCAGGTGGGCCCAAGGGTATTTAAAAGTTGAAAGGATACTTAAAGAGACGAAGGAGTTACTCAAATTAGAAGAGAGAACCAGAGAGATAGCTTGTGGGAGGTATTCAGCCCTATGATGCTGGCTTCGAAGGCAGAAGACAGGCTGCAGGCCAAGGATTATGGACGGCTAACAGAGGCGGAAAAGAGAAGAGGTGGACAGTCTTCTTCAGTAGCCGGAAAGAAATACACCCTGCCTACAGCTTGTCCTTAGCCCTATGAGACCTATGTTGGACTTTTGAGCCACAGTAGAGTAAGATGATACATTTGCATTGTCTCAAGCCTCTAAGTTTGTGGTCATTTATTAACAGTGGCAATTGAAAGGTGATCTAAGGATTAAGTCAAGTCATTCTCCTTTGATTTTTGAAAACCTGACTTTTGATGTGGAAAGTATATCTTAGATTTCTAGAATATTTTTCCAAAATATTTATTTTGCACAATTTATCTTATTTCGTACTCAAGAAAAGACTCTACATTAGTATTTGTGATGTGAAAGAAATAATACATGTAAAACCATATTTCCCCAGATGTTTTTTCCTTTTGCTGGAAAAGATTTTATATATTAACAGTATGCGTGTTATCTTCCTGTTTAGACTTGTATTTGTGTTTGTGCTGCTGTGTTCAGCAGCTTGAGATCATTTGAATCATTTATTGTGATTGGAAGTGTCATAATGAACATGCTATACTTGCTGCATCCTTATTTTCTCTATACTGTCTCCCTTCTCCATCTGTCCTGCCTCTGCTCCAAGTTCTTTGTTGTTTGAGGTCCTGAGTTTCTTCATCTGTATGAACTTCCACATCTCTGTTTACCAGTTGTAGGATGTGCATATTTCATTTGAGCTGCCATGACAGAGTACTGTAGACTGGGTGGTTGGCAAACAACAGAATTTATTTCTCACAGTTCTAGGAAAGTCCAAGATCAAGGCACTAGCACGTTCAGTATCTGGTGAATGTCTTGGTTTATAGATAGTTATCTTCTTTCTGTTTTACATGGTGGAAAGGGCAGAGAGCTCTCTGGAGTCTTTCTGTAAGGGTACCAATAATCACTTTCCAATGATCCCATAGCCTAGTATCATCACACTGGGAGTCAATTCATTTCAACAAATGAATTTTTTGGAACAGATATTCAGATCACAGCAGTCAGTTTACAGAGATTGGATGCTCTCCATTCTTAAGAGCCTAACCAGTACTCACAATGTAAATCATCAATCATTTAGCTGTATCAAAAAGTTGGAGGGAATGATGCCTTGAACTGAGATGCTTCTTAACTCTCCTCCATCCCCCTTCTTTCTTCTTTCTCTTCCCTTCCCCTTCCTTCTTTGTTTCCTTTCTTCCCTCCTTCCTTCCCTTCCCCTTCATTCCTCTCTCCCTCCTTCACTTCCATCCTTCCTTATTTCCTTCCTTCCTTCTTCTCTTCCTTCTTTTCTCCTATTTCTCTGTGATATTCCTCATGGCAAAGTAGAGTAATTATCTAGGGTTTGCAGGCAAGGCCCAGAGTTTTCCAGTTCCCTGAGAATGAGGATTTTTATTCCATCACAAAATTCATGGGGTTGTGAGATCAGCATTCCAGACATATCTAAATGTATTGTACATAACATGTATGTCATTCAAGTCACTCATTGGCTAATGCTGTGTCTTCCTAGCCCCTCTCTTTGTTGACCTTGGAGCAAATATTTGGAACATGGATACATGCACACACATGTGTTCCCATACAACATACACACAATTTGGATGTGTACATATGTGTGATGATGCATGTACAAAAGATACAATATATGCACCATGAAAACTCTACACACGCAGATGCACACACGTGGGTCCAGTAGGTAGTGGAGTAGCTGTACTGTGAAAGGCTGAAGAAATGCATTTCGTTCAGAAATGGAGAAACAGAGCCTTGTCTGCCTGAGCTTCTGGGGCAGGTCAGGTGTGTACACTAAGCACTTCACAGGCCCACTGTCACTTTCCCCACTGCAGGTGGCCCCAGTGATCCTTGGGGTTGTTCTTCATCACTCCTCCATCCTCAGGTACACAGGGTGGAGATGGCTGTCTTGGCCTCTGGCGAGAGGGTGCTATGGCTGTGGGGTTAGCTTGTCTATTGTTTTGGGGTATGCATAGAGTGACAAATTAGGAAGGGTGTACTCAAAGGTTATTCAAATATTTCAAATAAAGCATATTTGAGCACAGAAAGGCCAGGGTACCTTAATCAAATGTCAGCACCAAGACACTTTGTAGGCTATTTCTGTATGTGTTTGCTGAGTGACAGTCTGGCTTAGGCTCTGTGGGACATGTGATTGCCCCAGTGTGAAGAAACATGGAGAGAATTATGCATGGGTGGCTCCACAAGAGCTGGAAATATACAGATGGAGCACTGTGGACAAGAAGTACTCTTAAATTGCCTACAGTGATTCCTCTGAAATGGATACAAAGAGACTACGGTGGTGTTGACTGACAAGGCCAGAGTCTATTTCCATTCCTGTTCCTCTTGGGAAGTTGGATTAAAAGAGGGGAAATATTTTGCATAAAAATCATTTTCACAGAGTAATGACTGAAATGATAATATGCCGGTGATGGGCATCAATCATAGTAATGAAACACCATCCTGCAGGATTCACGCGACTGGCCACTTCCCCCAGAAATGTTGCTCCTCTCAGCATCAAGCCCTGGCATCCATCCTTTCTGATCTCCCTCTTGGAGTTTCCGTTCTCTGGGAGTGCTGAGCACAATATTGCCTCTCTCTCCTTTAGCTACTATCAAAACAGTGCAGCAGTCCCAGTTACAAACTCGAGAGTCTTTTGACAGCAGCAATTAAGCAACTTAATTAATGAGTGAATAAAAATGATAATATTTACTGAATGGGAGCATCCTGTTTTGCATTTTTATTCAAACTGCACCTGAAGAACACCATTGAGGAAAGCTCCCCACCTCCCCTGTTGTGGAAACACTCTCTCCTCTCTCTGTCACTCTCTCTCTTCATAGGTCTCTGTCCCTCTCTTTCTGACTCTGCCCTCTCTCCTGCTTTCTTTGATTTCGGTCTCATGAGCAACCCAAGGGTGACACACACAATGTAAGACGCCACGAGGCTAAATTTTCTTTCTGTTTCCAATGGAAGCAAACTTCTAGCTTTGCCATGGTCTTTACTCACCCCTAAAAATCCTCATTCGCACATGAAGGACAATTTCATGATACTTTCTGAGACTGAACTTTACATCAAAGTGGATGATTAATTACTGATAAGGGTATAATAAAACATTAATGCATTTTGTAATTGACCAGCTTAGGAATGACATCTCCCATCTCTTCGTGACTAACTTGCTCACCAGTGTGTCCACACACACGTACATGTGCACACACAAAGAACTTTTTAACAATTCCTTATTTGGCTATTAATCTCAGCAGTGCCCTCAATGCATTATATCCTTTTTAAAAGCCACATATATTTTCCTCAATGAAATATATAATCCATCTCGAGTGTAAGGAAAGCCCCATACATAATTATTTCATCGTGACAGACAGTGAATTTTTCAGCTATTATTTTTGACGGTGCTGTCATGGATGCCAAATGTATATTGTGGTGGGAGCCAGCCAAAGTCGGAAACCCACCTGGAGAGCAGTCTCCTTTTTTCTCTCAGGAAAGGTTCCCAAGTTTGACAGGCCACCATTCTGGTTAAGTTAATTAGTCAAGAGAGAAAAATAACTGACTTCAGAGTGTTACGTTTGGGACCCCCCCTTTTTCCCCCTTCCCACTCAAAATCTGACATTCTTTGGAGAAGATGAGGTTCCAAATGGGATCTGTGTTTCGTGCTTTCTAACCTTCTCATCATCCTCATGTGGGACCGACTTCACAAGGCTCCTCTTTTGCCTACCTGGTGCCTCGCAACACTGCTGACTCGAACTGGGAGCACAGCATTCTGCATGGGCAGAACTGGATGTAACACTGCACTGAGAAAAACTGATTTATTTCAGGGTAAAACTGGATACAATGGAAGCAAGTAGGATTTGGGGGGAGGAAAGCATCCCAATAGTAGGGTGTGTTAGAGTATACCCAGGAACAGCTCATGATTTCAAGGACTCTGGGCTTCCAAGCTACTTGCCTTTGCACTCACTGCATATGGATGCTGGTCTTGGCAATGTGACTTATCCTTGCCAATGGGATGCAGGCAAGCTGGACACAAGCTGAGGGTTAAAAGGTGCTTTTGTGTGTCCACTCTCTCTGCACACTAGCTCTTGGTGATGTGGCAGACATGTGAAGGAGAGTTTCCTGCTAGGCCAAGCTCAACCATTCTCTAGCTGAACTGACATTAACTTGGATACAGATGTGTGGGTGAGCTTGACTGATCACCAGAACTGCACAGCTAACTCATAAACTCAGGAGAAATAATAAATTAAAATGTTAAGTGAGGAGCCAATGAGTTTTAGTGCAAGCAGTGCAGCAGCAACTCTTGATGCCTGAGGTTTTTCAACACAAAGGTATTGAGTTGAGCCTCTAGGAGTGCAAAACTGTGGTAGGCGTGGCAGGTGGGTACAGGACAATACCTCACAACGGGTAGCCCACTGGGGATGCTGTCAATTAAAAGCAGTCAATTAGGAGGCAGTCAATTAAAAAGACAAGAGAAAGGCTGTGAGTGTAGCTCAAAGGCAGAGTGAACAAGGCCTTGGGTTGAATCCCCAGTGCTGGATCGAGAGGAGAGAGAGAGAGAGAGAGAGAGAGAGAGAGAGAGAGAGAGAGAGAGAGTAAATATAACATAAGACCAGAGTCTTCTACCCTGGCGGAGGAATGGTCACATTCTCACCAGGAGATGTTTGCTGAGTTAAGGGTGGTTATGGAAATTTGGAGAAGTGAGAAGTCAGGGGCTCTGAGTGAGGTGGTAAATGTCTCAGGGGACACAAAGCTGACAGGGAGATACAAATGCTACCTGGAGACTTCTGCATAGGTTTCCATGAGCCACGAGGGCATAATCATGCTTTAACTAACCTGACTTCCTGTGTCTCTGTTTCACTCAACTAGTTAACTCTGGACAAGCAGGGAGAGCATCCCATTGGAAATCCACTGTGGTCAGTACTTACAGGGCAGGCAACATATGTAATCTGGCAGGTGAAAGGTGACTTTATTTGTGCAGGCTGGTCTTGCAGAAGTCTGAGGAATGAGGACTCTGAGGGTGGGGAAAGAGGTCCTCATAGGCTTCAGTACCCCCACTGTGTAAGGGTGTGTGTAAGAGCTTCAGATCTACAACCAGACACGTTTTAATTCAAGTTCTGCCTTTGTCAGCTTCTTAGTTCTGCTTACCACACAAGTTATAATGAGGGTTAAATGAAAGATTACCATGAAGAATCTTATAATTTTGCCTATTAAATGTCAAGTATTACTCTCTCCATTATTAATTTATGGCTGCATCCTCTTGTTTTCCAGAAAGACTCTTGAGAACTGGGATGGGCTTGTGTCATCATCAGGAAAGAAAGATGCATCTGAGAGGACACATCTGAGCTTATAGAGGCTTAACAGGACAATTCAGTGTTGGAGAGATTATTCCAGGGGCAAGATTCTTGTGAGTTTTCTTGCTGCTGTTGCTTGGATGTTACTATGTTGAATTCAACAATCCTAAGAAGGAATAAGTTCAATGATGATATGCAGTGTGTTTATAAATCATTAAAGTAAAACACGCAGAGACACACCAGACAGCACAAATGTAGTACAGGTATAGATGATTATAGAAAGTTAGCTTGGTATAATCAATGGAATTGAACAAAAATCCCTGGTCCTTGGAATTCTGGCCCTTTACTGCCCAACATTGTCTCTGGGTGAAACATGAAACTTCTGTCAGAGCCACATCTGAAAGATGACGTTGTCATAGTCTCCCTGCCCTACCTTCAGCTAAAGGGAGCAACATATATGGCAATCCTCATGGAAATGTTCTAAAACCCCTACAGTGCTTATCAAATGTGAAGGACTTAGAATAAAAAAGGCTTTGGTTACTTCTATTTACTGAGGGTTTTCTACATGCCACGTTCTCTACCTAATCTACCTTTCCTCTCATGTCATCCTCAAAAGAATCTTGTGAAATGGGAACATTTGTCATCCCAGTTTTTTAGTGGTTTTTCATGTCATCATGTTATTTTCTTTTCCATTTTGTGCCAGAAGATTTCACTGCCCATATTCCAAGCACTGGATCACAAAAGCATTAACCTGGTTAGGTCTGCTCTCTCTTTTGGGTTACTCCTGTGTTCTCTCAGATCTGCTTGGGGACCATGGGCCAGGAATACAATTTAAAGGGTCCAGTTGGCTGCAAACCCGGTGACTGAATATAAACTAGGCCCAGTGGGCATTCAGTGTTTTCTTTCTCCATAGATATAACACTCTCCTTGAAATCCTGCTCAATCCTGCTCCTGCTCATGGAACACACTTGGTGAGAAGAGCCTTTGATCCCACACCACCAATTTTGGTTCAGCAACTCCATTTATAGATACACAGAATTTCCCTCCAAATGAGGGGCTGGTTTTCCAACCCAGAGTCTCCACCAGTTTGTCTGTGCTCAACATTGCCTGGTTCAGGAAGGATTGGAGAATATTTTGCTCTTTGAGTGTCCCTCTGACTGCCCTTTCTCATGATTACCAACTCAACTGTTATTTTAGTGGAACATCATAACCAGCACTAGTAAGCTTTGTTATCGATGCCACGTTCTTTTTCTCTGTTGTCACTGGGCTTTTTCAGGACCCCCTTACCCCATTTCCCTGATACTTTATACCTCCTTTTCAGTCTGTCCTAAAAGTGACAGCTGGATTTATGACAATCGTTCCATCTGTGGGACAAATTGTTCTTAGACTCTGGGCTGAATTTATTCTTTTACTGTCAGCTGCTTGATCTCCCTAGATCTCTTCCCATCCAGACAGGCAGAGGTTGGATTTCACACCTTAACTTCCCAATCTGTGCTTAGAAGCTCACTCAGGCCTGTACTGGGCTTTGGGAGGCCCTAAGCTGGACTGGTACACACACTGTCACCTGGTCTGTGCTTCAAGTTACATGGGAAAAGGAAGCACTGAATACAATTCTTCACTCCCAGCCACCTGCCAACTAATGAGTGACATCATTTAACACTGTTTTGAAAAGAGAGATTTAAAGTTGTTTTGAAAACTGAAGGAAAAATACAAATGTTTGCGTGTTAAACATTTTGCCCAAATACTAAAATGTTAATGTCTTTTTATTATGACAGTTCCACAGGGAAGTGAGCTCCAGCATGCGTGTGGTTGTCAATGAAAATCTTAGCACTGAGTTTGGTAAACATTATGGCAGTAGGGAGGCAGCTTAAAAATAAAATTTAAAGAAAAGAAAGAGAAGTGTTCAATGTTTTTCCAATTCTTCCATATTTAGTCAATAGTTTGCTTACTTTTTAAAATCTTTTAACTAAAACAAAAAAATTCAAATTCTACCCTATGCATCTTATAATTATTTCTTATTTTCTCTGATTATAAAATATACATTTTAGTAGCAAGTTTGAAAAATACAGAGTTATGCAGAGTAAAATAAAAATAATTTAAAATTCCATCCCATAAGAATAATCATTTAGATATATCTTTATATTATATTTTTTTGAGTGATATGTGTTATTTTATTCTAAATGCTTAACATTTTGGTAATACTTTAAATAACAGTTATATTCTTAATTCTTTTTTTGTATTATAATTTTCAAAGGAGAGGCTTTTGTTACTTTTATTTTTGTCCACTACATAACTATGTATTCTTTTGTTAGAAAAAGAAAAATACAGAATAGGAAGATTAGAAAATAAAAATCAGTAATGACTTCTTCACTTACAGATAGGACTACTGTTATATTTTTAGTTTTTTGTTTCTATTTATATCCAACTTGAACTAAAATAGCATAATCCCTTTCTATAGGTTGCTCAATAATACGATTTGTATATTATATGATTATCATGAATGCTAGTCTATATGACATTTTTATTAGCTGTATACTGTTCTATTGCATAGTTATACAATATTTTTTAAATAAATGAACTCTTAGATATCTAGATTATTAATAATCTGTGATTTATAATGAAGTTATAACTTAGAGCTAAATACTCATGGATACTTCTAATTGTTTATAAAATAATACATAGAAGTAGAATTTTAAGGTTTATAATAAAATCATAATTTAGTCTTGTCCATTGTTTTACTGTAATATATTTAACTATCTTCCCATCTTTTGACATTTACTGCATCCCAATATATTCATTTTACTGAATTTTTGTAGTGATTGCCGATTGTTAGGATAGGATTCTTGAAGAAGATTATAGTGCCAGAGGAGAAAAGAAATTAAAGGGTAAATGGAAATGGCCATCTTGTAGAATGAGAATAATCATAAAATTTATAGCGCAGAGTAAGTTCTCAGTTGCTCTCAGGGCACACAACTGTAATGGATGGAGCCCACTGTGTGCACAGTGCTCAGCTGCTCTTCTACTAGGGTTCCAAGACGCAAGAGAAAAGTGCCTGGCATCTCACAACCAAATTACACTATGCACAGAAATCTGACTAGGGACAAAAAGTGATGAATTTGGAATTGCAGTCCCATATTTGCCATACCTTAGTGCTATGATATTCCCCCTTTCTGTGAAATAAAGGGCTGGTGCTAAATAAATTTGAGCTGGTTTTTGGCTCAGGAATTCTATCTTCTTGTCTTTAGTTCTCTCTTTCCTATTCTAAGGGAATTCTAGTCTATCTGGGGATATAATACTTTCTAAAAGACTTATAGGTGACCAGACATCTCAGCAAGGCAGTGGTTATCTGGGTCTGATGAAATGGACATAAATTATTTTAGAATTTTGGCTTTTTAATTGTTTTAGTGAGAAGACTAGCTATCAAAGCAACCATCCTAATAACTGCTAGGGTTAACACTTTAGGTCAGCATCTCATCAGAGCCACACCCAAACTGACCTGTGGAATTTAAGATGAAAATCTGCGTAAATGAAGCAAAGGCAAAATAAAATTGCTGTGCTAGCACAGAGTATACAAATCATTAATAATAGGGCTGGTGAATCTTGTTTACTTCCTTAGCTTAGGCCATCCAATTTTGTGGCCTGTTTGAATTGAGGAGGTAGAAAGTTATAGGAACAATATGGAGAGTTTGCATGAAAGTGATGATATCAATAATAAAAGTTTGCTATTATAATAAAAGCAAAGGTCTCACATGAAGTAATAAGTTACAGAAAAGCTGAGCTAATAATAAAATAAAGTAGATCTGAATCTTTGGCACTTCTCCTTTTCTCACTGCAGAATTTGTTTCCTCAATGTGGGTCAACCATGCACAAGAAAAGCTCCTGTAGTAGGTGCAGCTTCAGGGATGGAGGGTGTTAGAGATGTAAAGAACCTGGTTCCCAACCTCAACAAGCTCATCCTGGAGTAGGGAGTTGGACATGAAAGCTGAGAAGTGCATCAGCACCTCATATATACGTGGAGGCACATGTTAAGTTTTCAGCTACTTTTTGAATTCAGGCCTCACATGACTTTGAAACCTGGAAAAATCACAAGCAATGCCAAACAAGATATCTTGGAATTGCAGAAGTTAGTTCTGTGGGTTTCTGTCAGGGATCACATATCCCTGGATCCCTGGAGTGGATGTGTGACATGCCTTCCAGAAGGAAGTCTTGAGAACAGTGAGAGAACTTAGGAGCCTGCAGCACAAAGGCTTCAACTCTGCAAAGGAAAAGACAGATAGTGCCCTGCCTTTTTCCATGGTATGGACTGGGCGGGGACTGGCGTTGTGGTTTAAGACAAAGGAACTCTGTCCTTTGCTCAGGTAGCTTAGGTCTGGCAGAAACATCACATCCTGCCCTTGTCACCACACGTCACTGTCCACAATTACTCATCATCTGCAGATAGACAGCCCTGGAGGAGATCATCAATTGCCAATGCAATTCAGCAGATACACTTCATAAATTTTAATTACATTCCCACTGAAAATGAATGGTCAGAAAATATAAAACATCTGCCATCCAGATCATTTACATTTTTCATACAATAAATCATCAACAACATCCAAAACCATGGATTAAATCATGTGAGTGTGGTAGGTCATGAAGAAGGGACACCATCCATCCTCAATAACCATTTAGATCTTAGCCCTTCTTCGGGAAATGGGAAACAGGGCAAGGAGACAGGCACCCAAAATATTCTTGATGTGGTTCAAAGCCTTTTGCCAACTCCTCATAAATAGATGTTCTTAAGTTTCACCCAACACCTGGTAATTGCTCTGACTGCTATTATTTTGACCATAGTAAAACAGGATCTTAAGTAAAAGAGTGTTTGGCCAATTATAACTGGGAAGAGCAGACATTTATCACTCAAGCAGCCTGTTTATCTACCCTGCAGGTAGCATAAAAAAAGCAACTCCATTTTCAAAAATTGATTTTTTTGGCATTATATTCATAAAACTCCCATTTGCCTCTAAGCATCTTCTGCTTAGGAGAGCAAGATGCAGGGCATTTGCATAGTGATGGGCCTTCTTGGCAATCCTTTGGCAGGCAGGGACCCTACAGCTAAAGAGAAAGGACTCTGAGTACTGTGGTGCTTCAGCTACACCTGAGGTGTCCTGAATCAGCTACAGACAGAAGCTCTGGGAGTGCTGACTCAGTGTCCTAAAGGTAGAGCCATATAGCTGCTCAGGTGCTACTTAACCCTATTCTCTATGCATTCTTGAATTTTCCTTTTCTTTTTTTTCCCGTCTTTTCCTGAAGATCAGGGGTAGGGATAGGGAGCAATCTCTTTCTATGCAGCAGAGAA
The DNA here is from genome assembly GCF_053883595.1 of Heterocephalus glaber. Lineage (NCBI taxonomy): Eukaryota > Metazoa > Chordata > Mammalia > Rodentia > Bathyergidae > Heterocephalus > Heterocephalus glaber. The sequence goes on along the minus strand of NW_028258142.1, from coordinate 5,093,526 downwards.
GGTCCTTTGCTGGGGTCTGAGGAAAGGCCCTGATATTCGGGGTCAGTGAGATTGAGTACAACGGAAGGAAATGTGCTTTAAGTGAGGGGCTACAAGTTGAATGAGGGGTGCAGGATGAGCGGCCATTGGATTTCAGGGATTACTGACATTAAACCCACCTGGAGTGGCAGACGCCTGTTGCCTCTTCAAAGGTTAAAGAGACATCAATTCAACATCATTGTTTCCAGTTGACTAAAACAGTCCACAGAGGTCACATGACCTGCCCAAGGCCATGTGGGTTGGCTTGTGCAGTGCCCTTGCTCTCCTTCTGTGTTAGTCAGCTCTTCCGGACCCTTCTGGCTGGACTGGATGCCTTTACAACTAAGAATTCATGAGTGTGACACAGAGTTAACCTGGAAAATAGAAAAAGAATGGTGTAAGATATGGTGCACCTTTCAGTGAAACGTCCAAAAAATTTCATATGGAAAAAATATATGAGCACAGTGTAAATTGAAAATAAAAATGGATAACCCTATTGGCAGCACTATTTCCAGGTGCAGTACCTGGGGTAGAGAAGTAGTGGACACACCCTGATGGCCTGGGCTCTTTTGCACCATCTGAAGTCCCTCACAGGCCTTCCCCGTCCCTTTGACCCCTTTGAACTATGCTGTCCAAAATACACAATTTAACTCTCTGCCTGTCTCCAAATGCAGACTTTATTTCCTGGATTCTGCAGGTTTCTCCTCTTTGCATGCTGTTCCTCTTCCTGACCTGGTCTCAGGATGCCCCCCAGGAGGACAAGGTGAGCCTGGGCCTCCACTTACAGGCACCTTGACCCAGGCCCTGCCCACAGGACCCACTGGGAACTGAAATTGCTGAATTTGACATGATCTTCTACAAGCCACTGCTGCATTTTCTCCTAAAGATGAGCTGAGACACCTGGTATTTCAAGCAATATAGGAGATTTAACATACATGGAAACTCGATAAAATCATTAAAAGGCATTAAAAGCTAAAGGACAATTTTCTCTCTAGTATCAGTATTTATTTCGGTAGGCATTTCTTTTGAAAAATAAAATATGAACATTTACTGAAGCATTTTTGTTGTTATATTTTGAGTGAAGATGTGCTGGCTGACTAACATTCTCTTTTCACATCCAATCGGACATGGTTCTTCAGTGTTTCTTGGCTCTCATTACAGAGGAATGTGCCTGCGAGTTGTCTAAACAGCTGACACGTCCTTGTTAAGGCTAGCTGCTTGGGAGAGCCAGTCTAAAGTTAGAGATCTTCGGCAAAAGTGAATGAGAAGGTGCCATATTTGTCTACATAATTAAGAATGAGATGTGCTGAAATGGGTCTGAAGTTCACAGTGCTTGAATGGAATTGAAAAGAGTACAGTTGATTTGGTATTAGCATATTTCTGCTTCCCAGAGGAAAAAAAAAGCTTTTCACTGTAACCATTTCTGACAGGTCTAGAATTCTCTAGAAGAATGGAGAGTCCTAGCTTTGAACAGAAAAATATTCAACACACCTGTAGAATTTAATATTAGTGGTGGATAATATTTTTCCGTCTTATTCAGTTCTGGCAGTGTAAACTTATGAAACTCTGTTTCTTTTCCATAGTTCTCTAAAAGCAAAATAGGAAAAAAAATTAAAGAAATATTTAAGATAAACTTTTCTATTTTCTCCCCAAACTTCATTTTTGATTAACCCTAAACCAAGTCTATTTAAATTAATTACACCTAAAGAAGAAATCTGTAAGCAAATCAACTACAAACAATAAAGATATATTTAAGTGAAGTAAAAAAAAAAACTGTTAAAACTTGTTCTGGCCTAGACTCTAATGAGAAAAATTCTTGTGAGAAATTTGAGAGAAAAGAAAAAGAAAAATAGTGAAGTTTTAGGAGAAAAATAATGATCTGTGCTGAGTGGGAATAGTGGAGATGTGGGGAACTAGCAAAACTCATTCTCCTCAGAGCTCCATAACAACAGAGTGGCTGGCTTTGAGAGGTAAGTTCTGAGGTTGCTGCTTTATTTATATTTTATTTTTGCAAACAGCAAGAAAACATATTCAAACATAACCAGTCCACTCAGGTAGCATTATGTCTACCTTCACATCAAAAAATAATTCACCCAAAGTGCATATGAGAATGTTTTCAGTGTCAGAAACTATTGGACTGGGAGGCTTTTGGTATCATAAGCAAGCTCATTTGAGCACTAAGAATTGGATCAGAAAAGAATGAGACCAAAAATGTAGGTAGTTATCTTTAAACATAATGAAAACATACTCTGTGTTGACAAGTGTGTTTAGTAATAGGAAAAATGGAGGAAAATGAAAGAATTATATGGCATTTACATATATTTTATTAATAATAATAATATTCTACATTATGTCCAATGAATAAAGTGATCACTACAGATGCTCCTTATCCCAGAACTAGTGGCATTTTTCTAAAGGACCTGTAATATCCACAACAGTGACAGCAGCCACAGTGATAATAGTGGTCCAACAGGTTTATGGAGAACTTTTTGTGTTAAATGCTGTGTTCAACACTTAAATGTTCTTGCATTTAACCCTTCCCTTAGGGTTGACTTGGTTACTAGATCACAACAGCTGCCAAAAACTTAGAGATCTTACATATGGCATAAAGTTGGCATGCCACTTTGCTGTTTATTTCTAGGGTGGAATTTCATGCCTTCAAAATAAAATGTAACTACATGACATGTTATAACAGATCTATCCCTATGGTGATGTCCTGCTCCATGTGTCCCAGACAAAAATTTAGTCTACATTTAATTCTTCCTAATATATAGCTCCATGTTTATTGCTTTCTGAAAATTTCCTAATGACTCATTGACTGTTATTATTTTAAAATAAACTGCAGTGAAGGAAAACTATGAAACTGCTTAAATTGGTGACCAACTCTCTTATTGCTTGGTCAGCCCGCTTTATTATGGTGATAAAGCTTCACCTTTGCCTTCCAAATATCTATACTGCCTCACCCTCAGCTAATGATGTTTAAACACACCCCAGCTTCTTTTATTTTAATTCTTGCTCAGGCACTTTCCTAATATTATTCTCACATCATGAGAGTCAGTGAGCTTTGTAATAGAGTCTCACAGATCCTGTTCAACTTTCACTGGTCACTTTGTTTCCCTAAACTTTGTACGCCTTTCAAATCATCCAAGCTAGCGAAGCTTTCTTCAGCCAGGATGCATCTGTTTGTAGAACAGAGTGGGTGGCTTTGGAAGACTTCACACTTTAGAACATTGGCCCTGGGAGTCATTGCCACTGTTCAGTTTCTTACTGTGTTTTTCTTCATGGGAATAGGGTCTTTAAGACTTTGAATACCTTACCAATAGCAAAAATTAACATCCCTTAAGGCTTTGACCTGCCTTAATATCATGGTCTCTGTTCTGATGTATTCCAATTATGAAGCCTGTATCGATTAGCTTTCTATTGCTGGGAAAAAAATACCTGACACACCCAATGCAGAAGAGAAAGGGTTAATTTTGGCTGGTGGGTTCAGTCCGCGGAACTGAGAGGAAGCAGATATTTCTACATTACAGGAAAAGGGTACAACATTTTTCCTGTGATGTAGAAAAGGTCTAAAGGAATAGGGGAAATGGGAAGGGTAGGGGAAAGGAAAGAAGGGAAAAGAAAAAATATGAGAAAAGGAAAAAAAATGGAAACAAATTATTTGTAAATAGGGAAGGGTGGAGGGGGTGAAGGGAGGGCTGGGGAATGGGGAAAAAAATAAGAACCAAGATACATCGTGTAAAGGTACAAGATCCCAAAGATGAATGTAACTATACTGTATACCTAAAATGTACCAGTAAATAAACTTAATTTGAAAAGGGGGTACAGCAAAGGAAAGCTTCTCACTTCATGGTATGTGGGAAGCAGGGAGACAAGGAAAAGATGGAGAGGAAAGGTCCAGGACCAGGTATAATCTCCTAGCTCATGCCCTCGCAGTCCCCACCAAGAGGTGTACTTTGCTAATCTAGGTGTCTTTCAAGCTTATCAAATTGACAATCAATATTAACTATTACAGAGCCAGTGCATTTCTTCCCTGATGTTAGATGCTCCATGTTTCTAACACCCTTCGGTCCCGGACAGCGTGTATGTTGCCCTTTCTGGTTACTGCTGGAAGTCTGAATGAGGATCGCAGTGGGGTGTTCCTACTTGGCGATGGCATGATGAGGTGGTCCCATCACTGGAGCCCAATCTAATTGGGAGGAAAATGACTCTTGTTCATTGTGTTCTTGGAACTACTTCTACTTTGGACCGATGTCCAGAATAGACTTACTCCCTTTCCCTAACTCGACCGTTACCTCATCGAGCTTCCTGTCACTTCAAATACAGTTTAGTTAAACCAGCAAACATAGCAAACAAACCCAATAGGCAAACAAACAAAAAAGAAAACAAACCCCTGCCACTCACCACATGAATAAATTTTGTTTTCTGTAATTTATTTACTATATTAACTTCATATTTTTCATCAAATCTATGAAGATGCTCCCCAAAATATGAATACACTGATACATGTTTTGAAGAAATTCATAGTTATTGGAAGTCCTGACAGAACTGTAAAATCATCTGGCTACATGAGGCTGAAGGGTGCTTTAGTAAATGATTTGCGTCTCTTAAAATTTTGACCAGATTCATGCACGGTTATGCTATGTTTGTGTTTGGAGCACTTTTTCACTTCTTGTGGTTTCTCCTTCATGGTCTCCTTAATCACAAACCCACACCTGCAGCTGGCTGCAGGTATTGCTCGTGCATTTTGCCTGCAGTGCACTCACTGACAAGACAAGCCATTGATGGGCAACCTCACCATCTTTTGGATTTGATGAAAGAGGTTAATCATGTATCCACTGGGAAAAATATTAATATCATTGGAAACACAGCCATTTTGTGAGCTAATAAGAAGTCAAGATAATATATGCCAAAGAAAGAAAAGAAGGAAGAGAGACAGGTAGGAAGGAAGAAAAGGAAGATAGGAAGGAAGGAAGGGAGGGAAAGAATACATTGTTTACCTGAGGATATGTCTCTTTTCTTTAACAAAACAAAACACCCACTGATAATGCCTCTAAAAGCCTACCTCTTAGTCATTTGTTCTTCCTGTGTTTCTGTTGTTTTATGTTAGATTCAAGAGATTTGAGTGTGTTACTACAGGATCAGGGATGGGAATGATATAGGCTTTCTGAATATTTTTATCCGTTGTTTATTATAGCTATGTAAAGTTGGTAATATAGAAGCAAAGCATTTACGCAAAAGATTGCTCTGCTTGATTTCTGTTGCAAAAATCTCCATTGGTGACTCCTGTCTCTCCTCTATTGGTCAGAGAAATCCTAATTCTCAGGTCATTTTCTATTCTACTCTTTTTTTCTTCTCCTTCAAGATGAGTGAAACCATTTCTACCATGATTGTTCTCTTGTATTTCCAATGAACTTTTTAAAAAAATATTTTGTGTTCTTTTCATGTTGACTTCTCAGCTGTCTAGTTTTTCTTTTTTTCCCTAAAATACTGAGGATTCAATGCAGAGCTTTCACACTGAGCTACATCCCCCCTCTTTTTTCCTAGTACCCGGGATCAAAAATTGAACCTTGCACTTGGAAGGCAGGTGTGGCGCCACTGAACTAAATCCCTGGTCCACCCCTTTTTTATTTCTTTATTGTGAGACAGAGTCTGGATAAGTTGCTAGGTTGTCTAGGTTGGACTTGAACTTGTGATCTTTCTGCCTCAGCTCCCAGAATGCTGGCATTACAGGTGGGTACACCACTACACTTAGCAAAACTGACATTTCTTGTATCTATGCTCTCTTCTCTCACACCGTGCACCTTCTACACTGGATTAGGCACTTTCAGGTTTCATGGCATGAAATAAAGCTCAATCTATCGGAGTTGATTTGAGATTATTGAAAGGACATCAAGAGATACCATATAATTTACTTTCCAAATCAGGGCACTTTTGAGAGTGAAAATATTAACTATACCATGGCACACATGTGACTGGCGCTATCTTGGCCTAGAACTGGACTATTCTTTTTTCTCTGCTCTCCCTCCCTCTCCTACCCCCTTTTCTTCTCTTGCCACCTTCTGAAGGGAATCTATCTATTTATCTATCTATCCATCCATCTATCTGTCTTCCAAATGAACACTGAATCATCAGTCAACAAGTGCTATAAATTGTTTATACTAGAACAGCCCAATGCTGGATTCACTTTCTAAACTCTTAGATTATTCCATAAAGGAAAGGAGTAGGGTTGCAGGTGTTATTTCAGATGTCCTAAATGTTACTAGCATAGGCAATGGGTTAATATAGTGGTCTAACAGCTTAGAGATATGTTCCTATCATACAAAGGTCTAAGTTGATGTGGTGATTCTGCTTCTCAAATTGTACTAACTCAAGCTTTGTGTTCCATTGTGTTATCTTTTCCACAAGCCCCAGAGGACTCCCCATTGCATCCTCCTTCCAACCACTGGGGAAAGGGAAGAGAGCATGTTCCATTGTCTCACAGGAACTACCACCAGTCACATCCCTTCCCTTCATATCCCTTTGGCCAGAATTTAATCACCTAATTTCCACCAGCTGCAAGGAAGTCTGGGAATTGTAGTGTTTTCTTTGAGAAGCCCTGTACACAGCTGAAATCGAGTAACTCTGTTATTAAGAGATAGTAGGAAGAATCAACAACTTCTACCACACTTAGTGATGTGATTATCACTATCACTGAAAGTGCCTAATCCAGTGTAGAAGGTGCACATGTTACGAGAGAAGAGAGCACAGGTACAGGAAAGGTCAGTTTTGCTGAGTGTGGTGGTGTACACCTGTCAGGTCAGCATCACTGGGAGCATACTCACAGAGACATACAGTTTCTGTGGTTGCTTTTGGTAACAGAACTCTGTATTTTTTGGTCTTCCATCTACCATATTGTGATATATCCTACGTGCATATATAGGAATATTGTTTCTTCAACTCAAACTTTTCAATTAAGAATCATTCAACTTGTTATGTGCACATATGGATGTGCCAAAATGAAACCCATTCATCTATCTGATCAATATGCACTAATAAAATGATATAAAATACAATAAATAATGAAGAGTCCCCAATCATTCAACTCTAATTGTGGGTGTTTTAGTGAGTTACTTGGAAAACTTCCCAGATATACCATTCATTTCCTTACCAGCACATTTTATTTAACTTAGCTACAAAATCTCAAGCTATTTTCAAGATCTGATACTTTTTGGTACATCTTTGGAGCTTGTATATCCTGCACGATAATTTAGGACTTAAAGCAGCCTTTCTCAAAGTCTCAAAATCTACTGGTCAGAACTTTTTCTTTTTCTAATCTTTCTAAACTTTCCTGGGAAGAATAATCTCATTTGACCATTAAAATTCTGCCATAATTAAGTTTTATTCCACTAAAATTGATAAGGATTTGGGGTCGGGGATTTAGCTCAGTGATTTCGCCACCTGCTGCACAAGGGCAAGGACCCAAGTTCAATCCCCAGTAGCCCCCCCAAAAAAACAAAAATAAAAATAAGTAAAATTGATAGGGACTTGATTCCTTCTTAGAACGGGATCATTTTTTACAGGCCTGCAATTTTTACACCCTCATTGATTTTCAAGGTTGTTTTAAAAAGTATGGTCTGGATGCTGTATGAGCTCCATCTCCAACATTAAAGAAATCGTTATGTTAATGTTCTCCAGGTTATAATGTTCATTTTTAAAAAGCCTTCACCATTGTCCCCAGGAGAGTCAAGAGAAATGAGTCCATGCTTTGTTTGTGGTCACTTAAATAATGGGAGAGCTCCCCCTACTGATTGGCATTGGTGAAGGATGGAGGAGGGGCTAATCCTAGGCCTTTGCTCTTGATTACTTCACTAATGCTCAGCACAGACCAAGATGAAAATCAAAAGAAAGCCTGTTTGACATTGGCTTTTGAAATACTTAAAAACATCAGCATTTGTCAAGTGGAAAGATTTTCATTTCAAAGTTCTAGCAGGTTATTATTATTCCAAGCAGTGGAGAGTTAAAAAAGGTTGAACAACTATAATAACAGTGGCATCTAAATGTGGGAAGCGATTAGGTTTTATTGTTTGTTTGCATAAAACTATATCATCTAGCTTTGTTTTGGGTTTATTTAAGAAATGTAAGCTAATTAGACCAAGCAAGTCACTTTGTTTTCGGAAAATTAATTAAGCTTTTCTGGCCTTACCCCATTACAGGGCCAAGCTCCCAGCCCACACAGTTCCTCTGCAGATATGTAGGAGGTGAGCCTGTCTCACACTGAACTGTCAGATACTTCCGTCATGTGAAGAATGGAGTTTAGTAATGTGGCGTTTGAAAGCTTGTTGAAGTTGTAAAATGTTGGATTCTATTTTTATTAAATCACTTAAACTTTCAACATCGTGAAAAAGATTTATTTAACATACTTTTCACAAGCCATATTCAACGCATATTTCTGGGAAAAAAGTACAGCAGAGGACATTTCTATAACTAAAGTTATTATCCTGAAGGGACAAAACAAATGAGTTAACTGTTGAAATCTTCTTGTTTCACAGGCTGTCCCTAGAAACATTTAAAGTTTTTGTGTTTGTAGCATTATGGGGAAGCTCTTCCCATCACCTTCAAATTGAACAGATATAAATATTATTTATTATTTGAGAATATTGTGTGGAATCTATATGAATTGTAGAGGCTATGTAGAAATATATTTTACTGGAAGAACCCTCAAGTTGAGAAACCAAACTCAGCACCCAGAGAGGCATATAATGTAGTGAGCTTGATAAAAATGCCCCATCTGTGAGAAGAGGGGCCATTTTCAGTAACCCCTTTTTCATATCTAAATTTGTTTTGAGCATGTTATTGAGATGTAATGTATATACCATGAAATTCTTCCATTTAAAGTATATGGTTCAATGCTTTTATTATATTGACAGATGTGTGTAACAGTCTGCACATCCTAATTTTACAAGATTTTCGTCACCACCAAAAGAAGCCTTGTACCCATTAGAAGTTACCTCCTCTCCTTTGACTTCCCTCAGCTTAAGAAATGCACTGATCTTCTTTTGTCTGTATAGATTTGCCTACTCTGGACATTTCATACAAGTGGAATCATAATCTTTGATCTTCTACATCCTATTATTTCATGGCATAATGTTTAAGATTTATCTTTTTTTCTTGTATTGCCAAATAGTATTTCACTTTATGTACATATTACATTTTGTTTACCCATTCATTAGTTCACCAATATTTGGATTTTTCTATTTTTTGGCTATTGTAGATAATCACTATGAATATTCATGCATGAGTCTTTGGGCATATGTTCTTATGTTCTAAGAATATTTACTAGGAGTGAAATTTCTGGGACATATAGTGTCTTTATATTTAATGTTTTGAGGAACTGCCAAAATGTTTTCCAGTGGATCTGCATCATTTTACATTTCTACAGTCAAAATTGGTTTTAGTTTCTTCATAATGCTACAGCATTTGTTATTGGCTATCTTTTTGGTGATAGCTACTCTAGTGGACGTTTTGTGGTAGCTTATTGTGACTTTGATTTGCATTACCCTAATAAGTAATGATACTGAACACATTTTCATGTGCTTTCTTATATATTTTCTTTGGGAAAATGTTTAAATTTTTTGCTCATTTTATAGTTGGGTCATTCTTATCATTATTGTGCTGTAAAAAGTTTAAAAATATACTTTGAATATAATTCCTTTATTGGAGATACAATTTGAAAATATTTTCTTGAATTCTATGAATTATACTTTCATTTACTTGGTAGTATTATTTGATACATAAAGACTTTCTGTTTTGATGAAATGTAATTCATCAATTTTGTCTTTCATTGCTTATGCTACTGGTGTTGTTTTTTAAGCAATCATTGCTTGACCTAAAGTTCCAATGTATCCCAATGATTCACTTCTATATTTGTTAATGAATTTTATTGGTTTATCTTTTATAATTAGATCTAAGATGAATTTTAAGCTTATTTTGTGTTAGGTAAAGATCCAAATGAATCTTTTTAAAGATGGATATTCATTTTTCTGAGCACCATTACTTGAAGAGACTATTTTTCCAACTGATGACCTTGTGGAAAATTAATAGAAGGTTTATTTCTGGGCTTTCAGTTCTACTTCATTGATCTCTGTGTCTGTCCTTGTGCAAGTTATGCCATCATGATTGTTTTATCTTTTTAATAAGTTTTGAAATCGGGAGGTGTGAGTCTTCCAACTTCTGTGTCTAAGCTTGAGTTTGGCTAAACTTGAGGATATGTCAAGAAAAACTTCCAAAATAAAAAAAGCAAAGAGAAAAAACCCCACCAGAACAGAACATTTGAGAACTATGGGAGAACTAAAAAAGGTGTAACATCTGTGATGTGATACACAAATATCAGAAGAAGAGAGAAAGGAAGAAAAGAAATATTCAAAGTAATAATAACTCACTTTCTTGTGGTGTACAACTCTTTTTATATATCACTGGATTTGATTTTCTCATGTTTTGTTGAGGATTTATTGGATCAATGCTAATGAGAGATGCTGGTTTGTTGTTTGCTTACAATATCTTTATTCTGGTATTGATGGTAAAGTACTGTTGAAAGCATTTCTTATCTTTGTTCTTCTACAGGTAAAGAATTTTTCTTTTCTGGCATCTTTCAAGATTTTTTATTTATCATTGATTTTTATCAGTTCAAATATGCTATGGCTTGGTGTCATTTTTATCTAATTTGGATTTTGTTGCTGCTTTTGTTTTGCTTTTCATTTTTCTGTTTTGTGCTGTTTGAGCTTCCTGAGGTTATCTGACAATTCTTTTTCTTGCCTAATTGCTCTGGATAGGACTTTCAGTACTACACAGAACAGAAATGGTGAGAGCAGGGCATCTTTGTCTTGGAGAAAAAGTGTTCAAATATTCACCATTGAGTATGTTAGCTGTCACCTTGTAATATACCTTGTAGCCATAGGTTAAAAATAAAATAAAAATAAAAAACTCAGTCAATAATTCAAAGCAATAGGAACAATAAGATATAGCTCACACCTATTAGAATGAATGACCAAAATACAAAACATTGACAACACCAAGTGCTGGTGAGGATGTGGATGTGTGCAATGGTTTAACAAAGGATACACTGTTTTGCATTGCTTGTGGGGATACAAAATAGTAAAGTCATTTTAGAAAATAACCTGGAGGTTTTGGTAAAAACAAAACCAAACATATTCTTGCCATATGACTCCCCCAAAATAGCCTTTTGGTATTTACCTTATGGAGTTGAAATTTTATGTACACGTAAAAACCTGCACAAATATTTATAGCAGCTTTATTCATAATTGCCAAAAAGTTGGAGGCAACCAAGATGTCCTTCAATAGAAGAATGAATAAATAAACTATGACATATCCAGACAATGGAGTTTTAGTCACAGCCAAAAAGAAATGAGCTACAAGCCAAGATAATACATGAATGAAATTTAAATATATGTTACTAAGTGAAAAGTACCAATTTAAAAAGTTTACATATCATATGATTCCAACTATATGGCTTTCTGGAAAAGGCAAAACTAAGGAGACAGTTAAAGGCTCAGTGGTTGTCAGGATTTGGATATGTAAGGATGGAAAAGAGGGTTTTGGGGCAGTGTAACCATTCCATGTAATATTACAGTAGTAAATATGCATACGTGTCATTATTCACCTGTCTATATCTGTAGAATGTACAACACAAAGAGTGAGTCCTGATGTGAACTGCGGACTTTGGGGGATAATGATGTGTCTGTATAGGTTCATTGTTGGTAACACATGCACCACTCTTGGACAGGACATTGACAGTGGAGGAGGCTGTGCGCATGTGGGGGGATGGAATAAGTGAGAAATCTGTACTTTCCGCTCAATTTTGCTGTGAATCTCAAACTGCTATAATAAAGTCTACTAAAGAGGATTAAAGTGGAAAACAATAGTTGGAAAATGTGATTCTGCTTGTAAAGTACTTAGAATTGTGGAAGTACATGGAGAGAAACTAATAAGCGCTGTAATTGTCGTAGTCCTCCTCAGGACTTTGATGAAGTTGGTTCATTTATTAGTGCTGGAGATTGAATCCAGGGCCTTGTGCATGCTAGGCAAGTGCTTTATCACCGAGGGATACCCCCACACCAAGTCTCAGTGAAACTGGAAGTTGACCCCATCCTTGAAGACAGTCCATTTTCTCTCATAAGCCTTGGCAGAGAGTTTGAATAAAGAATTAAGATGAAAAGTCTCATCTTGTAGCAATAAACACAGCCTTCCTATATTTCTTTCTCACCTTCTTCTTTCTCAGAATACGTCAACTTAGGTGTATTTTTTTTCTGTTAGCGCTCCTACTTAATCAACCATTTCCCTGGATTCAGCTCACTGGAGATCATTTCTATCAGAATTGATGCCAATATTTTTAGCTGTTTGAATGAAGTCACATTTTTGTCTGGGGATATTAAAACCCTTATTAGTTATTCAATGGTGGACTAAACTATCAGAAATTAATTAACATTAATAAAGTTGCTATGACAGACTTTGGGTAGGGGTTGTTGACAAAATTTGTGTTAACAACATAGATATCATGACACTTGTGCTTATTTCTGTTCCTGTCATTATTGAACAGTGATCTTACAGATTTGCCAGTGAAGATTTCCAGGCTTCAGCTTCTACAGCTGATAATAGCCTCCATGTAGCTAACAAGGGCATCAAAAGATACCCAGTAGTGTGGTTAGCTCATAGACATGAGATTCCAAATGCATTCTCTTCTGACATGGGACAGATACAAAATAAAGAGAATAAGTTAGATAATTTATAAGGAGCATTTGATTTACATGTAGCTGAAATACATAACCCAGTTAAATCACCAATGAAAACAACAGAAACAGTAATGGATGCTAACTCAAAAGATGTACTACCTGGGCCATTTTTTCTTGTAGATATTATGTAAATCTCACAACTATTTTTCAGAAACATAGAGGCATTTTACTAATAACTAAATGAGAAGTAAGGATAGTAATAGCTTGATGAACCTATGCTCTGTGTCCGAGTCTCTGTGAGTCCAGAGCACAGGAATGGCAGCTCAAAGACTGGAGTTACGGGAATGCAAAAATGTTCAAGGGCGAAGTCCAGAGGAATTGGGAATCATGCTCCTTCACTGAGAGAGGGTCTTACGGTGAGAGCCAGTGGCAAAGGAAGAGAGCTGACAGTTGCTAGCCATGTGGATGGTGAGCACCTGGAGGTGGCCAACTTGTCCTTTAGTGGCCAAGAGGCCACTGCACCATGCCACGCTCTCAAAGGTTGGTGTCTACCAAGAAGCAACATGGTGGTGCCATGTTCATGTCCAGGAGCACAGAAACCACTGTCAACAGTGGCACCTCACTCAGGGTTAGGCTTTTGCGTGACTGATACATTACCTCGGTAAAATCTGTTAGTGATTTTAACTTAAGGTTGCTCCCTCTCAGATTTTTAAAATTTTTTCTTTCACATCCATTGTTGGCCTTTGTCCTTACTCTTTGATATTTTAACACTTGAAGTCATGAAGGAGCTTACACTTTTGTGGGGCATGAGTGACAAATAGGTGAGCAAACACATAGGGTCCTTTGAGCCAATGGTGATTATGATGCTTAAGCTCTTCTTAATGTGTCTCTGTCACCTGTTCTTGCTCTCTCAACCGTGGCTTCTATGTTTGGAGGAAGCCAGACCAAAGAGCTCCTGTCTTTTCTGATGGTTTTTTCTTGGTGTTACATGGTCTGTAACTTCTTTTGTTTCCCACTCCCAATTTACTTTTTGTTGTCAGTTTGGTAACCAAAAAAAAAAAATGTGTGTGTGTGTGTGTGTGTGTGTGTGTGTTTCATGCAGTCTCCAGGAAATATATCAAATTTCTGGTTTGCTAGTGATGCTTTCTGCACTCCATTTGTTTTGGAGACAATGAAGGAGGAGACAAAAGTGTGTGGACTAGCTCTTCTATTTTGATCTAGAAGAGATAAATACAACTTTTTTCTCTTATCTACTTTTTCCTTAGGATCAGTTACTAAAAATGGGATTGCTGGACCAAAGGAATAGGCTTTCTAAGGGTGTTTGATTGTTATTGCTTATATGTTGTCCAGCTTGTTATTGCTTATATGTTACCCTGGTTTATGAGGTGTGGTTTTGTACAGTTTTTCATGAACACTACCTGTTCTTTTAAAAAGTATTTTCACCGATCTGCTATACAAATGAGAATACCTGATTGTTATCTACATTTATTTCATTATTCGAGACACTGATTACATTTTATGTATTTGATCATTTATAATTTTCTTTTCATATTTCTCATACATCTAAAAATTATAGTATAACTGAGCTAAAATAAGTATTTATTGCCCAAAATGTACTTCTGAGTTTGCAGCTCATGTTTTACGTTCATTTACCTGTTTAAGAGTACATATTGGTCACCTTCCTGCTGTATAAGCAGGAGGCTGAGATATCCCCAAGATCTCCAACCTTGGTGGACATACCCTGTCACCCTCTCCCCTGAAGTGTGGGGGTGACTTCTGCCCATGAGTAGGTTATATTTCATGGCAAAGTGAAGGGTTTCTGTCAAAGTATTTAAGGTTCCTGATCAGTTGACTTACTCTAGGTTGGCTTGGCATCTTCAGATAAAACCTTTACCACAGGGCCAGGCTTCCTCCTAAGAGAGGTTCCAAGTGGCATTTCTCCAGTTGGCCTTGGAGAAGCTAGCGACCATGATTGGGTGCTCTGTAGAGAGGCTGAGCTGGGAAGACCTGGGAGAGATGCCTGGGAAATGAAGAGGGGCTTCGGGGTGACAGCTAGAAAAAGAATGGGCACCTGAGCCACACATACAAAAGCATAGTGTGCCAACCACCCGAGGGAACCTAGAAGTGAGCCACTTTGGAGCTCAGCCTGTAGGTGAGGGTGTGGCTGTTCAGCACCTGGGTTTCCACCTCTGAGATTCTGAGCAGAAGACCTACATGGAACAAGCTAAAGTTTTGATCCATGAAAACTGAGAAATACTTGTGCTTTTTATTACCGCCTATTATTAAGACAGAATAGTGAGATTCATCCTGGTATGTGGGTAACAGGGTTAACTATTTTCAACCCTATTTCATCCCTCTTCCTTTCCTCTCCCCCAGTCTTCTTCTCTCCTTTTCTCTGAAAGTCTGCTTTCTAATCTCCTATCATCTCTATTTTATTCATAGATTTCTCACACAAGACAAAAAGTGATATTTAACTTTCTGAGTTTGCTTTCTTTCACTTAACATAATAGTCTACACTTCTACTCATTTTTCTGCAAGTGACATGATTTTTTTCTTCTTTGTGGCTGAATAATATGCCATCGTGTATATAAATTATAAATCTGTGTTGCTTTAAGACATGAACTTGTGGTAATCTGTTATGCAGCCATAGGAAACTAATACACCCTGTATACCAACTGTCACATTAGTCGCACTCCCTAACTTTGGATAGGATGTGCCTCATCTACCGATCCTTGCCTAGTGGCTTCTGGCTTTGATGTCAGGCTTTGAAAGACTTTGTCCTCACGCCCAAACTTTTAAAAGTAGTTCCCCTATAACCTTTTATTTTCATAGCTTCATCTTTACACATAGTTTAAAATTCAACAGGAATATGTTTCCCTTGAAGATGTAACTTATCTAACTTTGTTCATCTTTATAGTTAGCCTGTTGTCTGAAGAAAAAGTTTGAATAAATTACCCATTACTCATTGATGTGGCAGATATCCTAGTTTAGAGACACAGCCACTTTTTTTTTTAGTGAGATGTCTATAAAACACCAGCTTGCATTTGGGTAAAGGATGCTTTACTTGCTAGTTACTTAATTATTGTAATAATGACCTAAGGGCCAACTTGATAAACATAAGAATATAGTGATGTCATCTTTTGGATTTAACATCCTGGTTTCTTGTCCAGATAAGAAATTATTTGAAATGCTTTTTTTACTAAAGCACTTTAATTCTCAGTTAGAATAATTATTTTCTTTCTTTTTACCATTGCATTTTTTAAATACTTGACTTTTAATACCTATTTACGTTAACAGAAATAAAAATTCTAAAACATAACAAATTTTATTTTGCATAGAATTTAGTAATGGTTTCAAGACTAGAAAATTTGATCATGTAGAATTTATTCTAGGACTTCTAGGATGAGCCAATATCAGGAAATCTGTCAGTGTAATCTGTTATATCAATAAACTAAATTTTGAAAAACAATCACATCAGTATTGAAAATATCGTATAATTTTTCCTTTTTATGTAACATTTTAAAAACAGAATTTATTTTATTCTATCTCATTCCCCCCTCAAACCCCTCCCCTCCCTATGTAAAAAGTTTGTTTCCATTTTTTCCTTCTATTTTTCCTTTTTTTCTTGTCCCCTCCTTTCTCCCTCCCTCCTCCCTTGTTCCTCTTCCCATTTGAATGGTTTCTTCCCGTTTCCTAAAATCCATTATACATTTCAGTCCTTATTTCCACTTTCAGTTTCTCACACCAGAGAAACAATGCGGTATTTAAACATGCATGTCTGATTTATTTCACTTAAGAGTATGGTCTCAAGGTGCATCTATTTGATATAAATGTCTGAAGCACATCCTTCTTTATGGCAGAGTAGTACTCCATTGTATAAAAGAAGTACATCTTCTTTATCTACTCGTCAGTTGATGGGCATTTGGCCTGTTTCGAAGATGTAGCTATTACAAACTGTATTGTTATAAACACGGGTGTGCATATATTGCTGTAGTATGATGCTTTTAAGAATAATTATTTTCTAAGGGAGAAGTTTTCCTTCAGGAGCACATTGAACGAAATATTCTTGAAACCAAATGGATCCTTTTTTATATTGTAAGAATAGACTATACATTCTTTGATGACAAGGACCATGTCTGAATCATGCGTTTGTCCCTAGTAACTAGTATGACCCCTGATTCACAGTATTTGCTTAATAATTTCTGAATGACTGGATTATTTTAGTTGGAATAATACCACTATGAGTTGTACAGTGCTGGTGTGTTCAGTACTTTCTCTGTCAGTCGTTGATAGTAAGAACACACCAGTGAAACAGTCAAGTTGATTTTAATCTGTAAAAAAAGATACATGTTCACCTAAAACTAAATTTCAATATTCTTGTGCAAAATGATCCTTACATCTTTTTAAAATAAATGGCCCTTGACGATCTTCATCTTGACAGTGAGTAGCTCTCAATGTAGCCCAGCATATCAAACTTACCTCTCTACCTAAAGTGGCTTTATTTATTTATTTATTTTTTTGCCAAATAGCTCATCATTATCTATATTTTCACACACAAGGTCTCCCTCTCTCCCTCCTTAACCTTTCCATCCCTCCTTTTAATCAATCCATGTCTTCAATATTATTTTGGAGGGAGAATTCTCCAGAATATCTTCCTGGAAGATTTTATAGGCATGGGATTTTAGCACATGTATTTTGTAAACAAAAGCATAGAATAAATCACATGCTATGGATTACAATAGATGGGAATTTCCAAACCAAACATTAAAATATTGATTAACATGTATTTTGTGTTTGCCTCTACATCCAGTGCAATGGTGTTATCATTGGATACTTTTAAGCTTCTCCCCCAGTTTTAAAATTTGTACAGGGTTAAATATGACTCTAAAAGTGTTCTCATAGTTCCTCATGGGAAGAATGTACCAAGACAGAGGAAGAGGTATTCATTAGTTTTACAACTGCTTTACAGCTAAAGGTGGGGGAATGGTGCTGATGGGTGGAGAAACAGCAAATGAAACGAAAATCATTTGTCCATGGGCACCTTAAGGTAACTTATATTTTTGCTTCCTTTTTTATTTTTGCCAATTAGTTGATTAATTAATTAATAGGGACAAAGTTAAGAGTATGTTTTATTAGTGTACTTCCTCTTCTTTTCAAGCAGAAACATCATTATATTGACTCACATTTGCCAGAATATTGTTCTGAAATATTAGTCCTACAAATAAATTTCATGTTTCAAAATACATCTTAGTAATAAGTCTGTTGATTTAAGTTGGTCATTGTCAAACCCATTTGACAAGAGACCATAGTTTTTCAACACATCTGTTACCATCCTGTGGATCTTGGGTTCCATGGGGCCCCGGTGGAATGCATGTCCTCAGGAAACATGAGCCTGGTGAGGGTTCCTGATCACAGAGTTTCCCTTGCATGTGCATGACATAAAGACACTTAACTCAAGGAAGGAGTCACGTCATATTTTAAATCCTCCTTTGTAAAATATTTTCTCTAGTTCTTATTTCCGAAACTTTTAAAGAAATGGCTTTTAATTTGCAAAATTATCCTCTGCTGATGCCCTCGCTCTTGTTTGACTGCTTCCTCTTAACTGTAGGGTGGTTGGAGAAGATCCTCACCCTGAATAGTATGAGATACTGCACACTTGACACCCAACTCTGGATGGATGCTTTATCCATCCAGATGGATGAAATCAAACAGGAGTGGGGCAGCACGTAAACTTCTAGGCCTCCCTGAGTGTTCCAAAGCTGTGGCTGTGGTCATTGTGCATGGGATGTGGAAAGGCCACGTGCCTCTCCTTTTCTGGGGCCCAGTGCCTCTCACTGTCAGACTTTCTCTGGCCTGGCTGCAGTGCTTCTTCACTTGGTATTCACAGTCAGCCAGATTTTGATCCCACTCGCCTCCTGATGCTCCCCTGGTGCTCTTTGCTATCCCAATGGATGGTGACTATTATGCTTGATTCATTACATGCCATTGATCTTTGGAATTTTGAATAATGATAGGAAAACTGAAAAGTTCAGAGTTTGGCTTTGGTTCAAATGAGCACCCGGAAGTTCAAATGCTTAATTCAAACTGTCTAAGTCTCTTGCATAAGCAAATGTGGTTATGAAAATTAGTCTGAAAGATCTGCTGGAAGCAGCCCCTTTTGGGAATTTCTGGTATTTCCTACATCTACTTAGAGCATGGACTGTAAATACAACAAAGACTTTATTGCTTTCTTTCATTTGTTCTGCTCATTTACTTCTGGCCGCAGCCCAGGTTTTTAGGTTTTGGGGACAGGTAGCAAACCATGGTGGGAGAGTTCATGGTAGAGTTGTTCAACTGTCACACTGCTACTAGATGTACATGCATTTTCCATGTGCCTGGGCACACAGAGAGATCCTAGCATGTCAGGGCCCAGGGTTCATCTTGAAGAGTTATCTATTTGTCTCTAGAGAACGGACTTCCTTTTTAGATCTGTGAGAATGTGCTGATACTGTGTGAATGCACAGGCGTTCCCTAGACAAAGCCAGGAGTTGACAAATGACAGCGGAAGAAATTCCCTCCAAAATGCAGTTACCTCTTTTTAGCTCTCCTTTGCTTAATTCAGACAGGCAGGCCCAGGCTATAGCCTGGGAGCTGTGCTCAAAGGTCAAAGGAGAGCCACTCAATGACGGTCCATAGTGAAGGACATTCCAGGGCTCCTGAACCAGAGCACTGAGAACATTTCCTCCTCCCACCCTCCTTTCCAGTACATAGTACATCTCTCTCAGTTCAAATGAAGAGATCATCAGCTAGGGTACCCTTGTTCAACTGGGTGTAGAATTCAGCTTGCTGAAAGTTCAAGAAGGAACAAGACTCAATAGGCAAAATATGGCACCCCCAGGTCTCACCTGCCGTTTGATGACAATTTCTGGTTTGTTGACAGTAAGAGATCTATTTCATTTTCCTTTGAGACCAACTATAATAAATAATGTGTTTATTATAACGAGAATTCTATTGGAATTTGGGTTATTCTACAAATACTTGGAAAATAAATATGTATTTCCAACCTGTGATATACATGTACTCCATGTGTGTTGCAGATCCAGGAAAGCATTAAAACAAGCTTTGAGCATGAACCTTGCAACTCAGAACTCTGGTGGAGTCTTCTCTCAGCTCTTCACTGTGCATGGACAATTTACCTGGTGGGAATGAAGTTGTTCAGTCCTGGAGGGAAACTAGGAGGACTGGTAATAATGCTTATTTTTCCAAATTACAAACCTATTAAGTTTGAGTAAAACAAAACACAAAGCCTTCAGTTTCTGAAGTGTGATAAAAGAGACCCTGCTTGAAGAAAAAATAGCATCATGGCATTTACAATATTTTTACCTCATGCCCATCATGTGGCTCAAGTTCTTAACTGAACAATAAACATAAAGTAGCTTTGGATGTTAAGTACATATTCTCTTATGAGGTAATATACATATTTATTGCTCCACAACCAATTAGTAAATTCTGAATGATTCTAGTGAGTCATGATGAAAGATCAGTAGAAAATTTTGCTTATTGCTTTTAAGAATTTAGTATTAAGTTATTTTGAAATTAAAAGTTAATGTTTAAAGGTTATGTATTCTTATGAGTTTTCTTAGTAAAATACTTACCAATATCTCCTCATAAATTTACCTGTTTACTTCCAAACATATATGTAGAAAAGGACTTTTGCTGGGATAAGCAGGCTGGTGATCTTGGAGCTTATTGAATCTCCTCTAGCTGTCTTCTCTGATTCTAATAATGTGGACCCTTTTGTGCATTTCTTCTCTGGCATTAGTCATATCTGCCCCCATACAGGGAGTCCATTCCATGTAATTTAACATTAAAAAGTCTGGAGTGTTCAGAAGGACTTGTCTTAATGTGTTCCTCTGATCCTCCTATACTCTCTCAGGATTTCTCCTCTCTCTTCCAAATAATACATGGAAGTTTCTTTTTCCAGCATCAGTGTGACAGTGAACTCTGTTATGGAGTGATTTGCATAGGAATTAATATACTCAAATCTTGAAACAAAGCTGAGGGAGCTTAAAATATCACTTCCAGTACTTGCTGAATACCACATGTATATAATTAGAAAACAAACATTTCTCTTTTGCATATCACTGAGAGAACCAAATAACACATTATACATTTAGTTTACTAGAAACCCAAAAAATAGTCACACACACTCACATTTAGACTTTATTATATTCTACTTTGAAAATTTTATATATAATAAATACAAAATACAAACAATCTGGGTTAAAGAAATAGATCTAGGAGCTATTTCCAAATATGACTGTGTCAGACATATCTTTGCACACAAAAGGGTTCCTATTCCAAGGTGAGGTTTCTCCATCTCCAAAGAAGGGGTATGTCTCAGCAGGACCTATACCTAAAATGTACCAATGATTAGAATGAAAAATCAATAATGTAAAATAGGAAGAAAAGGTCCAAAGGGGTAGGGGTAGTGGGAGGGGCAGGGGAAAGGAAAGAAGGGAGAGGAAAAATGATGAGAAATGGAAAAAATGGAAATAAAGTCTTTGTAAATAGGGAAGGGTGGAGGGTGTGAAGGGAGGGCAAGGAATGGGGAAAAAATAAGAACCAAGATGCATCATGTAAAGGTACAATTCCCAATGAGAAATGTAATTGTGTTGTATACCTACAATGTACCAATAAAAGAATTTAATACACACAAAAAAAGAAGGGGCACATCTCACACATTTGTGAATGCGTTTTAGTATACAACAATCTAGGTCAGATAGACCTCGGGTAAAGGACAATGGGATTGTTTTGGAGAATCATAACCTAGTAACATGAACACATAGCCAATTTTTAGCAAAAATTAGAGTGACTGTTGGTTTAGTTTTACAGTATAAGTGTAATAAAAATTATAAAAATGTAAGATATCATCAAGTACAAATTGCTCTCTGAGGACGAGGCCTATTTTAGAGATTGTATTTGGCTCATTCAGGCTGCTAGTGAGCCTTTGGTACACACTGAGAGCATCTTCCTAATAAAATGAGAGTCTCGGGTTAAAAGGCTCTATAAAAGTCCTCAGTCCACCCAAATCCATGTTGAAACCACAGAATAATTTGCCACATTTAGATAGAGCAGCTGAGATTGCTTACATGTTACAAGTTATCTGAATTAATAGGTTATAAAAAGAATTAATAAGACATAAATACTTCACTCAGATCTCCACCCCTCTTACCTAATAAATACTGTGGCTTGAATCGTTGTAAATTTTCTCCAAAATAAATTACATTACAAATGTGAATTTGAGTGGCATGACTGATTTATGACTACTGCTGATTTAGAGCTTTCTTATATTTTTGTGGTTGGTCCATCTGGCTATTTTTCAGATTCAGAGTTTTATCTTTACTTCAGTTGGTATGAGCTACTTTATCCCTGGAAAATCAAATATAACATTTTAATAAAAAAGAAAGGAAAATAATATCATGTGATTTTTGTACAAATAAAGAAGAAAAGAAAGAAAAGCATATTCATCAACATAGAAGTCAATACTGAGATAAAATTGGAACTTCTGGAATTCATGCATTTTAAGCTGAAAAGAGAAGACTTTCAGAAATACCAGATTTATGAAATACATATACTTTGGAATATTAAGGGACTATTGAAATTTTACCAATGAGTTGAAAAAGTTTAGGATTCTAAATAAAAATATAGCTTGTTAAACTAAGATTGAGAATGTTGGACGTGACATTATTCACTTTTCAAAGTCTTTCAAGCATTAACCAAATTTTATATCAATATTCATTTGGATAAGTTCAATATTAAATTGTGTTCTATTTTCAATTCATTTGTATGTGAGTGTTTTAAGGGTAAAATATGGCATTGCCAAAGTTACACTAATGTGATTCATTTAGTGGTTTGAGATTTATAAAGTAGCTGCTAGTTTAAAATTGAATACAAATCTTTCTTTGTTTGGCTCAGTCTCTTCCTTTAAAAGTGGCTATCAAAGTAGAGTTGCAGCCATTCAGAAAATAAAGTGTACAGTGTCCTATGTGAGTATTCGCAGCTGCAGAATTTCATAAAATTCTAGCTTGAAGTTTTAAATTAGTAAGATCAGTGAAGATGTCTTTAACCAAGTTATTTGTCTGTTCTTGGATAATTGATTCCTAAAATCTCAGCCTTAATGTTAAGTTGCTGTATAGTCAGGCGAATAGAAAAAATGTTAACATTTACATTTCTTTATGAAAAATTTAGTGCAGATCATTCTGAAACAAAGAGTGGAACAAAGAGTTAAAATGAAGTGAGAAGATACGCCTAACATTTCATGAATGTCACATTTTATTCTCAAAGATAATTTTCTAATAAATAGTTTTATAGTTCTGAGCAGTTTATAGATTTCAGATGTGTCTGTTGGGGGGCTTTGTGAATTGCTAATGTTGCTTCTTCACAAGAAGGTTCAGGCATGGACTGGGATTCTCTTTTTCCTCTCACACAGGGGCTGTGAGTCCACTGTTCCAGTGCTTAAAACAGCATGGGTATCTCTTCATTATATTTAGTGATGAACATACTGGTAAAGGAGGTGCTATCAGGTTTTAAGTTCAAAATTCTTTCTCCTTGGTAAAGGAAGAAAGAGGGAGAGAAGGAGGAAGGGAAAGCAGAGAGGGTGGAGAAGAAGAAGAGGAAGAGAAGAAGATAAAGGAGGAAGAGGGACAAAAACCTTTTGGAATAATGTGTTTGTGAGAAATGTGTTCCAAACACCCCAGTAGATGCCTGAAACCAAAGATAACCCTATCTACTATACTGATAACCAAGATGGCTGCACTGACCAATAGGTGGGCAGCATGTACAGAGTGGATACACTAGACAAAGGGCTGAGGAATGAAGCAGGATAGGCAAGATTTCATCACATTACTCAGAACAGCATACAATTTAAAAATAATGCCTTTTTCCAGATTTTTCCATTTAAATTTTGGGATCATGGCTGTTCATTGGTCACTAAAACTACAGAAAGCAAAACTATGAATGAGGGAAACTACTGTATTTGGTTCCTGGGAACATATCAGTATTGCTGGTGGTTAAAATGGTTTTGTTTATATGCATTTTTCACCTAGATACAGAGAGCCACTTACTAAGATAGTGAAGGGATGAATAAGAAAGTTTATAGAATTGAAATCTTAGAATTAAACAGCTCCAACCTATGAAATTACAAAAGCTGCTCATCAAGCTTTATTTAAACCATATTTATTTAAATATATCCTCCAGATATCTCTGGATATCATGTTACTAATGACAGCTATAAAACTTTCTTTTCTTCTAAATCTGAATCATTTCTTAGAGGGTTCAGTTACAGACAAGACTTTGGGGAACTGAGAAGTCCAGGGCTTTGCTGCTCTGAGTGTGGCCCTAGAGCTGGTGGCAACTGCATCACTCAGAAGCTTGTTAAAAATGGATGCTGTCTGCCCACCTCAGCTCTATGGAATCAGAATTTCTATTTAACAGGATTCCTGGGTATGAGCACATCCATGTTTCAGAAGCACCGATTGCATTAGCTTCTGTACCTAACCATGCAGGGATCCATTTGCCCATTCATGGGCATGACTGGGGAGATTTAATGGAGAAACCAAGCTGTCTTATTGGAGTGCTTTAGAGGTACATGCTTTATTTCCAAGTCATGAGGTTGTTTTGTTATTTATGTAGAGCCATAAAACACAATAGGATTTTTAAAGTCTATTTATATGCAAAAAGCTGGCATACATATTCTCAAATCAATGCATTTATTTTCATTATCCTTGCATGATACCAGTAACTCATAAATTATCAATCTTGTCATCACAACTGTTCAAATCCTAAAATTGGGCATAATGAACTTTTTGGATGATTGAAATGGTTTCCTTAATCATTTATAACAAAGTAATTTTATCTCTGGTCATTGGATTGTAACTGATCTGTTTCTACCCATAACTGGTAAGAAAATCATACCTGTGTGTCTACACACTCACATCAAATCAGAACCCATCTCATCCACTGGTTCTTTCAACTCTTGACAATAAATTCTAGTTTCCACATGTGTCATGCAGCAATTTGTATGAATCATAACGGTGATTTGACTGTGTCTGCTACAATAGCAGAGACCTCACCAATTCAGTGGTGGAAATGTAAAGGCATTGCTATTGAAGAGGTTATGAGAGACACTTCAAAAATTATTTAAATGTTGAAAAAGATAACACCTGTATTGCAAGACCACCCCACATTCCTACTGATTCATGACTTGAAAGAAAGAATGAACTATATCCAAGGATCAGAAATTCAAAGCTGTAAGGATCCACTTAAGCTAAATAAATTGACCAAGTATTTACAGCAGTTCTTTCTTCCCCCTCACAAAGTGCTGGGGAAGCTAAGCCATATTTATGGCCATTCGGGGGGTGGGGTGGGGGGATGGGCTGGGAATGAAACCCAGGGTCTTTGTTTGCACTAAGTTATAGCCCTAGCCATTTTGAAAAATTTTTTATTTTGAGACAAAGTCTCGCAGTCACTGAATTGCCCAGGCAGGACTCAAGCTTGCAATCTTCCTGCCTCAGCCCCCCAGATTGGTGGGATTATAGGTCTGAGCCACCATGCCCAATTGTCTTAAAACTGTCAGGGTTTTATTTTCTGAGGGTTTAGATTTAAATCTAAATTAAATTTAAAAATGGCCATCCAATTAAAATATGTAAACTATTTGTATATTTTTTCTTTTTGCTAAATTCAAATAATGTAGAACCAAAATGACTGTGGTAAGTTCTTGCAAAGTGGGAAAAAATAAGTAATTGGGCACAGATTTTTTTTTTTCTGTTGCTCAAAGGGAGGCCCTTTCAGAAGCTGTTTGTAAGAGCAGTGGAAAAAAAGTGAACAATGTTTAATTGCCTTATTATTTTCTTTTTAGTATGAGCACATAGCTGGAATTCAATAATTACTTATTAACTGAATTACACCTCTTAGCTTAATTCCTACTGTTGCTAAACAACCACAGAAGCCACTGATGGCTGAGGCAACTCAGTGCAGGACCTAACTGCCAGGGATACACTCATCTTGGGTTCTAATGCTGCAGATGGGCTGTAGGAAAGGAGAGAGCTACTTAAAGTCCTGTTTCTCATCTATAGAATGGGTTTAAAACTATAGCAAAGGAGATTTTTAAGAATTAAAAATTATACATGAAAGTACAACACTTGGAACTGTGCACAAGAAGCAGAAGGATAGAATATATAGCAATGGTTTTATCACTACAGAAGTATGCAACAGCAAAATCCCACACAGTCTTTTCCTTTGCAGTGCTCAAGGGGTGAAGTGGTGAAGGGGAGGAAATACAGCTAGCATTGCTCTCACAGGAGCCCATGTGTTTATCATTGCTGACATGTTCCCTGAATGCATAGACCAGGGAGGGAAATTGCACATAAACGTGTGACCATCTTCCTACAACCTGGGAGCCAGATCATATACCACTGTACTATAGAGTTTATTTTCAGTAGCAAAAATTGGGCATTCTATAGATACAGTCAACAGTTAATAGTATCCAAGCAAGAGTAGTAGTACCCAATCAAAAGTCTTAAGAAGTTGTTAATGACCTTGCAGTCCCACCTTCTGGCATGTTAAAGAAAATGTCCTAGGCAAAATTTCCAGACATTTGGTTTTCTCAATTGGCTAAAATAAGAAGTCACTTAAAAAAAAATTGGATGAGTTTTTTTTTTTTTTTTTTTTTTTTAAGCCAGAAGCTTGAAGGAAGACAGGGAAAGGAAGGGGTTGTGTTAGCGACTGCTGGGACTGCCAGAGAGTGCATGGCCTTTGTCCACCTGGAGAGACCGAGCTCATCCATCAATTTTGAAAATGTCACTCAGAGATACAGTTTTGCTCCTTCTCTCCATATAGATGTAGGCTCTGTGAGGTACAATGATCCATAATTTGAACTTCAGGAATTCTATTTCCAATGCTCCAAATGGCCTTTGGTATATCAGGACACTTCTAGGTCACATCGCCCAAGAACAGAACTGTTCTGGACCCTGAAGATAATTACAGCTCTGCTTTCGTTAGCCATATTTAGGAAACCGTGCATCTATTTGTGTGAAGCTCACAGGATGAAAATGAAGGTGCTCGAGGTTAGGGTGGTGACACACGTATGCTGGTGCCCGGCTCTATATTCAGGTACACGTTACGTTGGCATTTGTTATCTTAGTCACTCTTCTGTTTCCGTAACAAAATATTAAAGACCTTCCACTTCAACTTAAAGATGGAGAGCTTTATTCTGGCTCCATTTCAGTTCACGGTGGCTGACTCCAAGGGCAGAAAATTAGGGTGGAGGAAAAGGTGCTCAACCCACGGCAGCCAGGAAGCAAAGCAAGAAGGGAGGAGCTGGGGACAAGAACACATCCTTCCAAGGTTATGGCACCAGGTACCACCTCTCACCAGACCCTGCCCCCTAATAGCACCTTCAGCTATGAACTCATCAAGAGATGAATCAACTGATGAATACAGCACCCCAGTGATCTAATCACCTTCCAAATACGGGAGGCCTTTGGAGGACATTTTAGATCTAAAACATAGCATCTGTAACAGTCCAGCAAAATCTTAACAATCTTCATGTATTGTCTTTTACCTCTTACTATTTCAAGATGAAAGTGTTCAAGACTGATGCTATAAAGTGAGCATTATGTTGATTTATGCTAATCAGTTTCATGGAGGTTGTCATAGTACATTGTTAAGCAATGACACTGGTAAAATATTCTTATGTCTATGCTTATCTTGCAAACAGCCCAGTGGTGCCAGAGCCAAACACTCAGGGCCCTGTCACTGCAGCTGTTGGATAGCTTATGTCTCTAGTGCATTTGTTAAGAATGGTGTGAAGGGAGGTGAAGGAGTTGGTATCTGTGCCATGGTATGTCCTCCTGAAGAGCAGACAGTGTAAGGAAGTTTTTCTCTTTTGGTCCACACACGATGTATAGTGTGTGCATG
Source organism: Heterocephalus glaber (assembly GCF_053883595.1). NCBI lineage: Eukaryota > Metazoa > Chordata > Mammalia > Rodentia > Bathyergidae > Heterocephalus > Heterocephalus glaber. Next base: position 5,065,822 of record NW_028258142.1, on the reverse strand, counting down.
TGAGAGCATGTGAATTTATAGTGACTCCATTGCCACATTTTATTTTCCTGACAGTACTTCCGTAGCTGGTGTGCTAGTGTCTCCTGAAGGAGCTGCTGGTTTTAGGACTTTACCACCAGCTCATAAACAGTGAAACTCTACCATGAAAGAGAAAGCTTCAAGAGGAAGTTTGCAGAGATGTTTATTTTAAAAGAAAAGTCTGCAAGGGAGATTGATTTGGTGGTTTTAAATGCTGCTTCTGCAAACCTTCTTGTGCTCCATTTTCGCTTCTGCACATCTGAAGCCACTTTACAGGGAACTGGAGAACTGTGTGGATGGAGGTGGTAGTCCTGGAAATAAAGACATACATATTGCAATAGAGTCAGGCAGCAGAAAGTGATCAGCTCTATTGTCCTCGGCCTGCAGGCAAACTTGCCTCACCTTGGCATCTTGGGAGGTCCAGTCCGTCCTTGTCTGCTTCCTCCTCCCTTCAGCCACTCTCCACCGTGCATTCTGTCCTGACTCTACCTGGCTCTGCTGTCCACTCTGGATCTGTTTGGATAATTGGCTAGTTAATCTAACCGGACAAATCAAAAGAAGTATTATATATAGATTAAAAACTTAGTGTGTGACCATACAAAGATATCCTATGCCTTGCAATTACTCGCTAGTGTCCTTGTATCTGTGTTAAGTTCTAGGAAAGAGAGAGTATGGTGCAGCAAATTTGATTTATTTATGTAATTAATTAGTAATTTTTTTGAGACAGAGTCTTGCTGAGTTGCCCAGGCTGGGCTTGAATTTGTGATTCTCCTGCCTCAGCCTCCCAAGTGCTGGCATTATGGGTGTGAGCTATGAGCTGATCTTGAACTCATGGGCTTAGGTGATCCTCCTGCCTCAGCTTCCCCAGAACTGGGACTCTAGCCACATGCCACTGTGCCTAGCTGCACAGCTTCTTAAAACACCCCGACACTTCTACTGTGTTATGTGTGTGACCGATAACCTAGTGTAGATCTGTTATTCCTCCTGAGATGACAATGTGATGGCACATTATATCAGTATCTGGGAATTCAAGGAGAAATGAGGAACAGTTCTTGTCTCTCAGAAGCTGACATTCAGGGTCATTTTATAATTTGTAACTATTTTATAATCTGTGTGCATGTGTGTGTGTGTGTGTGCTTATGCACACATGCATACACGAAGGTTTGAATTGTGTTCCATTTATCTCCATATGATACAGACCCTCTTTCTGAAGCTTTTGGCAAGTAGATACTCCATCTGAGTTAAATAAAAACTAGTAATAGTGTAAAAGAATATCATAAGAAAGGTGAAACCTTAGTTGTAAGCTACTTGCAGATCCACAATACATGCATAAAGAGCTGAAGGAGAGACATTCTTTTCTAACAATAAAAGACTAGAAGACACCAAGGGGTAAACAAAGTGATTTCGTGGGAAATTCTGGCCCATGATAATTAGAACTGTTCCCCAAGAGATCTTCCCGGGACCCTGTGTTCCATTTTGCTACCTAAAATCGTTTCCACACAGGATTTGTTAAAGTAACATAGCAATAGCTTGGTCTTCCCACCTGTTACGAAGTGTCACTTCAACGCCTAGATTTTAGCTCTGTCGTTTCTCACGCAAAGCAACCGGAGATTAATTATCTACACGGAGCATGCTCCAGGAGCTCTCTTTTTGATCACTAGATTAATTTAGCAGGAGAGCTACTCTCTAAAGGAAAAAGAACACTGGCACCCTGGAAGCGGAGGGTGCCACAGACACTGCACAGCAAGACCTCTTGGAAGAAGTATTGACTAAAGAAGAACTGTAGACCTTGTGCTGTGCATGCTCTACCCGCCATGGATACAGAGGACGGCGCTTGGCCACTTTTCTTCTGGTACAATTTATTTGCAAAGTGAACCAGGTTTCACCAAAACAATACAACACAATTCATTTCATGGCTAGGGTTTAGCATTGCAAAGCAAGAAGATAATAATAACTGTCATGTCCCTGCCAGTAATCCCTGAGGAAAAAATAAATGACAAAATGAGGGGACACCATTTTCATTCCGATTTCTTTCTTTTTCCCTGTTGTGTTTGCTCTTGCCTGGTGTTTGGACTCTAAGAAACATCGCTGTGCAAGGTACCAACTAGACATTAAGCATAGTCCTTTTCTTTTGACATCTGGGATTTGTTTTCCTAGGGAGTGGATATATATGTGGTTTGTAAGGCTTGGGGAGGGGAAGAAGGAAAAAGAAGTGTGAAATTTACCTCACGAATAGAATTATTTAAAGGCCAGGAAAGAAATCCAATGTTTGCTACAGCTAAATGACAGTATTTATTATGTACTCACAAAGGGGTAAAAAAAAACCTGCTGTTGATAATTTTGGCACTAAATTGCTTGCGATACATGAGGGATTAATTATGACATGGCACACTTCATCCTGCCACCTGAATTAGCAGGAGTTTTAAAGAGGGCTCCTCGATCCTCGATGATAGCATCATGTGTCACACAGTGGGGTGATGGATTTCTGTGTGCTTTCTTCTTTACAGGGGAGTTTGATCATGACCTCAGTGGCGTCACCTAGCGCAGCATCCATATTTAGATCAAACGCAGGTACACAGTGGTCGTTATGCATTACCCTCTTGCGTGTGTGCCCAACTTTTCTTAAATCTGGCGTGCTTTCATTGACTTGGTTTTTGAGTGGCAGGTTCATGTAGGGAAGGTTCCATTTCATTATCCGGTGTGAAGGTGATGAAAACTGCTTATAGGCAGTGTCCCCAAATGCACATGTTGTCAGACAGACATGGTACAACATTGGTCCCCACATGGGAGACTGTTGAGTGCTGTTGGTGGAAGGGATAGGCTTGTATACTTGTGGGAGCCGACGGTGAGAGTAGGATACAGTAGAAGACAGCAGAAGGACAATGTCACGGTGATTTGGGTGGCCAGGATGCTTCTTGGTTTCATCTTATCGCACTGACAGGTATATTAGTTAGGCTTCTCTAGAGGAACAGAATCAATAGAAAATATATGCATAAATTTGCAAGGGGATTTATTAGGTAGACAGATTCGAATTGGGAGAATCTACAATGTTGGTCTGTGTGCTGGAGAGCTGGAAGATCCGGTAGTGGCTCAGCCTGAGAAGATGGAAGCCGAAGAGCAAGAGGCATCAAGGACACAGCGCCAGTCCAAGGTTGAAGGTCTGGAAGCTCGTTGGAGAGTTGCCAGTGTAAGTCTGTATTAGAAGGCTGGAGAAACTGAAGAACCATGTGCCAAGGCAATGGTGAAGACTGGAGCTTTTCCAAAACTTCCTTCTTCGACTTTCTTCTTTTTCCTCTTATCTCGTCCAAGGTACAGGTCTGTTGGTTGGTGCCACCCACATCCAGAGTGGATTTTCCTACTTCAGTTTGCTGGCTTCATGTCAGTCATCCACAGACATACCCAGAATTGTGCTCCACTAATCTGCTAGGACTTAGGTGTTTTTTTTTTTGAGACAGTTCTTACTATATAATTCAGGATGGCCTTGAACTCACTAGGTAGCCCCAGCTGGCCTTGAACATATCTGCTGCAGTGCTGGAACTACAAGCATGTGCTACCACACCTGGCTAGGTCTTTCCCAATCTATTCAAGATGGCATACCATGATTCGTGGTCCACAGGGAAGGAATTTTCTAGTCCACAGGCCATAGAACAGAATGTAGCACTTGGACACAATGTGAGGAATTTGGACTTATTACACATCCTCCTCGTGAGTATGAATGTAGAACACTCACAAAGACTTGACACATCAAATTTAGTATACAGAGAAAAAAATACCAAAATCACCCTGGCAAGAGGGCAGAACTTCTATGTGCAATGGGGCAAATGGTGCTAGTATCCCCATTCCATCTCCTAAGGGTGCAGGAATGAGTATTCCCAGAAAGCTGTGGTGTGCATGGGGGCATACAGACTGAGTGGGACATACTGTGCTGCCATATAGCCCTGGTGATTTCTGACCTTTGGGCTTGTGGGGTAGTCTACACTCAGTCCTGCTGGATGTATTCCTAATTAATCGAGAGAACCTAGTTATCACAAACAAAAACTCACTGATAAACTAAAAAGAACAAACACCATGAGGTTTTCAGATTGTAGCTGGGGCTTGGAATTTTATTTTCATGATTTTTAGAGCATGTGTATTTGCAAAATGCTTCCCTGTCATTGTGAGTAGTTTCTCTTGGTGACAATCCAGCCAGGTTCCTTGATTGCTTCTGATGGTGGCACCTGACTAGGATGGTTTGCAAGTTCAGTGACAGGTATACACAGAGAGACTTGGGACCCCAAGGTATCATGGCTCATGGAGCCAGAAGTCTGTCTTCTGATGCAGTGCTGGGAGAGGACGACATGGCTCTTTCCACTGGCCACATGCTCATTTGGTCACAGACTGCAAGTCTCCACAGCACATTGGGTGTTGGCACGTTCCGGCCTAAGAAGCCAGGGAATGAGAGGCAGAAAGTGCTAAGGACGTGTAGAGAACCCAGTGAGGGAAAGAGATCATAGATGCAGGATCAGAGAAGTCATGGGAGTCTGCCAAAAATCCTTTCTAACAGAGAAGTTGGGCCTCATGAAAACCTGGGGGATCCATGGTGGTTTGTTCACCACACCCCTGAGAACTTTACATTTTGTGGAAAAATATGCTTCTTTGAAATGTGTGATGTTATTTATCTAGCCAGAAAAATGATCCTTTATTTACAGGTTTTGCTGTTTGGAAAGATATACCAGATATCTTACCTTGGGGTCCCAAACTATGCAATTCTTGGAGGAATTTACCTGTCCCATTTCTGTTTCTCTGTCCTATTTCTATATCTAATATAAAAGAAAAATCCAATAGCATTGAAGTTAAATAATACATTTTTCCCCTCCTAGAACCAATAAATCTGTTTAAAGATGCATTACTACTTTTCTTGAGGGATAATTTAGACTATGTATCAAAAAAGGAAAATCAATAGCTTTTTCTATTACAAATAATTGCCTGTTTGCCTCTTTTTCACTTTTTCTTTTTTATTTATTTTGGCTTCAACATATTTCTGTTAGGGAACATCTCATGCTTCATGTCTCACCCAGAAGAGTTTCTTTGAGACAGTATTTTGGTGTATGAGCACTTGCTGTCTCCTGGATTTGGGGAGATACTCATATGCCGTACCAGGAGCAGTAGGAGCAGGCCAGGGCTAACGGGGACTGCAAACTCTCAGAGCAGAGTGGTTCACAAACATGTAGGAATGGGCTAGGGAACATGGAGCTGGTGGGTAAGCAGAACGTGATGTCCCCTCCATTGAGGGGAATCCCAGGGTATGAGGCTGGAGTAGGACCTAGTGGCCCCATGAGTGTGAATGACCTCTGTCTTTATCCCAAGTTTGAATTAATTGATTGTAAAACTGCTGTATAAACAGCCCTGCTCACTCCATCCAAGGCCCTTCTGTGAAAGTAGGACTATCATCAGATGGTTGTTTGCTATTCTGCCCAAAGAATATCTGGTTTGAAATTACTAAGAAGATTCTTTATGTTCTGATTTTTATTTGAGAAGAGCCAACATTATGCTGGCTAAATTACATGGAGGGTTGTTAGATCAACTTTGGATATTTAGCCATTCAACAATAACAAAAATTTCAAGAATACCAGGCACAGAGGGGATAATGGACAAATGAGGGCAAGAAAAGTGCCCAGGAACAGCCCAGAGTAGGAGTCCAGGGGAAACAAGGCCTGTTCTCCCTGGGACCCATGGGAGAGCTTGACTGAGATAGAACCACTGAGCTGAGCTGCCCGGGGTGGGTGCCCCTTTGTTACAGGAAAGGTGGGTGGCAGTCGGGGCCCTCAGGAAGTGAGGCATGTCAAATATACAAGCCAAAGGCACAGTGTTGGAGTTTGGATTAGCCCTTGGCAATTGTCCTCTCCACTCTTCCCACAGTGGGAGCACACATGTCCTTTTGGTGATGCTGGCTTTTGCCATGTGACTTCCTGGCCAGTGGCATTATAAATGATGTGATATGAGTACAAACTGCTTTCTCAGGTTGGCTTGGCTCTTCAGCCATGACAAAAACAGGCAGCAAGTAGTGATGGCTCCTCAACCTCAGCCCCAGAACAAACTCAAGGAAAACACATTTTTCAATCCCAAACTGCAGCTTAGAGCTCAGTTATCAGCAAAGCCTATTCTAGTCCATTGAAGGCAAACTAGACTCAATCTGCACTCCCACAAACTTGGAGATGGTTCTTACATAGCACTAGTGAGTGGCTGACTGCTACACTCATGGGGTGGAGCTTGTAGATAGGTACTAGAGTGATGAGCAGGGGTCACAGGTTGGATAACATAACTTTATATTAAAGAGCGAAGAAAGGAGGTCACAGACACATCTAGGGAGACCGGTGATGATGAAAGAGGACTGTGGCAGCAGGATGGCAATTGGCCTAGTGGATATGTGGCCAGAAGTGTGATGAATGATTATTATAGCTGAGCTGTGCTGGGCACTTATGCTGTGAAAGAAACCACCGTAAACACTACCTATTTAATCTGCAGAATGACTATGCAAAGTTAGTGCTCATAGGACTTCTACTTTGTGTATGATGTAACCAAGGCTTAAAGAGGGAATATATTCACTAAATATCCCAAACTCTAAATTGCTCAGCCTAGCCAAGTATAGTGGTACACACCTATAATCCCAGCATAAGGGAGGCTGAGGCAGGAGTTACCATGAACTTGAGGCCAGCCTGGGCTGCATAGTGAGATCGAGGGCATCTTGAAGTACATAGGGAGATCTTGTCTCAAAAAACAAACAAACAAACAAATAAATAAATAAATACTCAGCCAACCTGCTTGAGGCAAATTTAATATTTAATTAATTTCTATATAAAATATAAAAGAAAAATTCAATAGCCATGAAGTTTAAATAGCACCTTCTTCAGGTCTAAAGTTAGGCAGTGTGGAGTGGGGGGAAAGGGTCTGATCTGGGGACCAATGAGAAGGAAAAATTGCAGAAGCCATCACAGACCGCATGGGGGTGACAAGCAAAGAGACAATTGGGAAGTTGCAGAGCTTCTGGCTTGGGTGGCAGAGGGAAAGGCAGGGCTTTGCACCAAGGAGGAGATCACATGAAGGGGATAGAGGAGGTCAAAGTGCTATGGGACATTTTGGTGGAGGGAAACAGTGAGCGCTGAGCATGGGTTCCCAGGCTGGAGGGCACTGAAGATGCAGGGCTGCAGGGTATATGCTCAGGGAAGGGCTGGTGCCCCTGAGAAGGGTGGAATGGGAAGGAAGAGAGGGAGTTAAGACCAGGGGACACCTGGGCGAGAGGCCTGGGCCGAGACAGGAGGCAGAAAACGGTGGTCTGAGCTGTAGGAGGAAAACCAGGTCAGGGTTGCTGTGGGCCTGGTGGGCAACGCTTGCCCCTGGTTGGGAGAAAAGACGGAGTGAAGGTGTGGAGAAAAGATGGAGTGAAGATGTAGAAAAAGGATTGGGAATAAGGACCAGGCAGGAGAAAGAAGAGAAAGATTAATAGGTTTGATTCCATACAATTTTTTAAAAAGTCACTCACATAGATTAAAAAAGAAAAGAATAACAAAGTGAAAAGGTATTCCTAACAATTAAACTGGAGAAGTACTAACATTACTAGTGCATAGAGCTGGATATTTGAAAAAGAGTAATAAGACAACCAGTTTAAAAGGAAAGGGAGAAGACAGAAAAAGATAGGTCGCTTTAATAAAGAAGAAAGGATCAATAACAAATAAAAATATAATAATGCCTCTGGCCTCAAATGAAATGTCAAAATATTCACTTTGGTTATGATTTTGCAGGGACCTAGTGAGATGGACAAACTCACATACTGGTCTTCGTATGACACATGGATTCAACTATCTTTATAAGTCAGTTCGGCAATATGCTGCAAGAGCCTTCAAAATGTATGTCTCACTTAGTGCAGGTGTTTCTATCAGCAGGCACCCCGAGAAGTAATCAGTGCACATACCAGGGGCTAGAGGTCCAGGAGGCACATCACACTGTTACACAGAGCTGCAAAACTCTAAACACCAGTCGTGCACAAACTTGAGGATGTGCCCAAGCAAAGTTTAGCATATAAATAAAATAGGATACCAAGAAACTGTTTTCAAAAATTGTGTTTTTTGACATGGGGCATAAGACTGTGTTTTACATTGAAGTTAAAAACAAAGATACATAAAAGTATGAATCCACTTTTACTTTTAAAAAGTGCACTTCTATGAAAAGGAAGTGTGCATGGGCTTGAAAATTACTAGTTACCTCCAAGGTATAGGATTATATGTGATTTTATTGCCTTCTCTGTGTCTTTCTTTATGTTTCAAATGTGATAAAATTATGCTCATTATTTGTATTTAGAAAAAAGAAAAAAATGAATGGTATTTTTTTCAAAAAGAAATTCCAGTGAATGGCTGAGGTGGAGGGGCTGGTTTCTGAGGTGCACGATTCGATTCTGAGACAGAGGAGAGGTATGAGCAGAGCTAGGGCCCTGGAAACAATTCCAGAAGCAACATCTAAGATGGAGCACAGGGCATGGAGTCAGGAACACAGTGGGGAGCTGGCTTTGGATAGGAAAAGGGTGGTTCTTCTAAGCAGCAGGAGAGGCACGAGTGGCACAGAAATGGGGATTTGAAGGAAGGGGATGCATGAGGGTCAGGGGGCTCAGGGCTGGTTTGCTGAGTTGTCTTAGAGAAGTGGCAGCCAGGGCAATGTGGGCTGGGGGGCTGCAGCATCGATGACCTAGTGAGGATGGTTGTTTGGTGGAGCTGTTCCATCAAATGTGTTTTCATCCATAGACTCAGCAGCCCTGGGATGGAAATAAAGACTGAATGGGGGCAAGACTGGATTTTGGCGGTTTTGGGGAGATGGGCACAGGGCTGAGTTCTGTGAGTCAGACTCTGAGCTCCAGGAAGTCAGCACTGTTGGGGGCACATTGATGCAGGAGAGGGGCCTCCCTCAGAAGCCTGGCAGTTCCATGGGGCAGACAGTCACAAGGCAACCTGAGTAATTTTGTGGGGTGGCCTTGGGTGTGTTGTACTTCTAACAATCCTGATGAAACCCAAAATATGGCCCAGGCCTTCTTGCCACGAAGTTGTATGGAGCAGTATACACGAGGAGTGTAACATATACCACAGTGCCAGCCCCGGGGACCTGCACTAAACAGATCCTACTTCCCAGGATATCTCTTGCCTGTCAGTGAGATTCATGTCACCAGCAACTATTGCTGTTGTGTTCTAAGGACCACAGATTCAAGTGTCTCTCACTGCCAGACAGATACAGAAAGGAGTGATGGGAGTGGGGTAAGTGAGAGGGAACAGCAGGGCCTGAAGTCAACCAGAGATTGATGGATGCTCTGCCTAAAGGCATTTAAAACCATTTAAGGCTGGGGATTTAGCTCAGTGGTTCTGCCACCTGCCTGACAAGTGCAAGGTCCTGAGTTCGATCCCCAGTACCAAAAAAATAAAATTAAATAAAACCACTTAAGACCTCACGCCTGCCCACCCCACCTGTTACAGCCAGGGCATTACTTTTCTGGCTGACATTACTTTTTTGGCTTTGCTCATTGAATGTCTCTGTGCTCATGCCACTGCGGGCTGGTTTCATTGCCCTCAAACCACCTTGAGCCTGTCTTCATGGGCAAAATCGCCCCCTTCTCCTCTTGAAGAAAGCGTGTCACAGGGGTCATATACTGACCAAGGTACTTCAGAGAGACCTGCTCAATTCACACTACCGCAGAGTTGAATTGAAGGGTGTGATTTTTGTGCCCCAGGGGATATTTGGCAATATATGGAGATATTTATGGCTGGCGTGAAGCAGTAGGGACTTGGGTGCTGCTGGCATTTTCTAGGCCAAGGCCAATGATGCTGCCAAACATCTTGCAATGCAGGGGATAGTGCCCCACAGCAAGGAATTATCCAATCCAGAGTGCCAACTGCCCCTAGCATGGGCAGCCTGGCACTAGTAGGCAGCTGCTTCTCTGTGTCTGCCATTCATGAGTGGGAGCCATTTGGGGCTGGTGCTGTCACTCTTGGCCCCCTGGCTTTATCTTTTCACATCCACTGTAGAGATGACTGAATTTGTTTCCTCAATGGCCACCATACCTTCACTTCTACTTCCCTACCACTTGGCCTGTCCTGGGCTTCCCTTTTCCTTTTTTATGGTCTTTTCTCGAAAACACTTCCTAGAAGTTTCCCTGCAGTTTCTACCCACAGTGCCATGGGAATAATCAGGCAGCACTGTTTTCATGGTGCATGGGGCTCAGATCAAAACTTTAACCTGGGTTCAGCAGGACAAGGCTGTTGAGGAGATGGTAGGCAGCCTGAAGAATTCTCCTTTACTCCTTTTTCCTACCACAGGTCCATGGGGGTTATACTAGGGTGGTGACTGCAGATGACCTAGTACACAAGACAAGATGCAGGGGTCACAGAGAAGGGAAATCACCCACTCATGAGCATAAATAGGATGGCGTTCAGTACCAGGCGCTGGGCCTGACTTATGGAAGGACAAGTTAAGTAAGACAAAGTCCCTAGCCTTCGAAAGCTCTCACTTGGAGGACAAAGTACATGCATGAACACACAAGTGGAATTCCAAACTATTAAGGACAAGGTCAGAGACTTACAAGTGTCATTGGAGGAAAGGAAAGTCCCTAGTAAGTAAAACTCCTTTATAACTTTCACACTGTAGGAATAAAAACATTCATTCATTTATTCAAAAAACACCATTTAAATTGAATATCTACCAAAAAAGCCACATATTTTCTCAGTGTTTAGAACACAAAACTAAGCAAAGAAAGTAGAGATGTCCCTTCTCATTGAGCCTAACTTCCAGTGGGAGAAGACAAACCCTTGGCAGTGTTGACAGATAATCACATGGCATCGTTAGTGGCGGGGGAATCTGAATGGCAGAAGGGCTAGCACTTCAAGCAGAGGGGTCAGCAAACACAAGGCCTGAGGGCAGGGGTGGGCTACAACCACAGAGGGAAGAAAAGCCAGCATAGCATGTGAGGTGCTTGGTGGTGGGATACATACGAGGGGCCAGGAACTGAGGGGACCATGGTAAGGAGTTTGGATTTTATTCTAAGTGCCATGCGGAGCCACTGAAGGGTTTCAGTCAGGGAATTAAAATGGTCTTTGTTTTTCTCATAAGCCCTATGAAGGATTTGCATAGAAAAGAAGCCAGGAAAGAGCAAGAGGCTCATTGATGTTGCTCAGAAGAGAGACGATGACAGCAGGCAACAGGAGTGGGTAAAGTGGTGGCCTGCATGAGGTAGGATTAGGGCCAACTGCGAGGACCCACAACTTCAAGTATAAGCCATAGCTTTAAGAAAAGGAAAGTTTATTTTTCTCTCAGAATTATAGAAATGCAATCTAGTCCTGGGAGGGTATTCCACTGTGCTAGGGATCCCAGATTTTCTATCACATCCCACCATACATTGCTTTCATTTTGAAGTGACCTTATTGTCCATGATGGCTTAATTAGCTCTAGCCATGGAGTCTGCATTCCAATCCAAAGCAAAGAATAAACAGAAGAAATGTATTCATCTTTCCTTGAGCTTTTGATGGCTGTTGGCTAGCTGCAAAGAAGGTTGGGAAATGCCATTTTTTATGTACCCAGCTAACATTCCTGGGCAGATTCTATTTCACGAAGAGGAAGAAAAGGCTAAATGTTGGGGGCCATCCTATGTGAATGGATTTAAAATGGGGTTTAATTGTAAAGTCCACCGAACTCACTACAGATTAAGTAACAGTTTTAATTGTAAAGCGTACTCAGTATGAAAGGGAAATGCATTTTTAGGGTATGTGAGAAGAAATAAGATCAGATAATCTAGATAAGACATCTATGCATCTTGTGTTATTCCAGCAGAGAATAAATTCTGTATAGAAAAACCATGGTGATGTGTGTATCATTACAGCCATAAAAGGTAGCAACACTTGGTCCTAGAGTCACGATATGTTATTCATCTGTGTTACCAAAGAAGGAGGGGTCTTGTCCAACCTTGTGACTGAGGCCATGTCCAAACGTGGAAGCCAGTAGCGCTCTGTTGATAGATTTAGCAAAAGTCATCAAGATCTCCACTCATTCTTCTACATATGTCCCCCGAATCAGTCCAAGTTCTCACAACAATGGGTCACACAACTTCGGCTTTTGGATGGACACAGTCAACACATATGTTATGAGGACTCCATACCTGCCTTGTTCTTTTCTTCCACAGTACTTAAAGAGAAGAGCTGTTGGAGAGCTGTACTGACCTTAGACTTTCCTGTAGTAGCTGAGAATATGGTGTGCCTGATTTCTCCTTCCCTTTCCTCCACTCCCCTTTCCTCTCTTTCCCTCTCTTTTTCCTCCCTCAGTAGAGCTCTGACATAGCTATAGGTGCTTCTTTTTCTTGGAATTATATGATTCTAGTTGTGGCCAAGATTTCTTGATGGCCCCAGAGAAAGGACAGTTCACCACACACCATGGTCACCATAGCTGGAGCTGGTCCTTCTGAGGTAGAGAAACACACTCAGGAAGAGACTATGGTCAGACCAGGAGGTGACAGGATGTGGCCCTGGTCACAATGCAGACAGCTGCTCCAGGGCCATTTTTGGTCCTCTCTTCCAGGACTCTCTTGAGTTGGTGATGAAGGGAATGCTACAAGGGACATACATTTTGAACTATGCAAACCCTCTAGCCTCTTTGGGGATGTGGAAACAGTCCAATTTTCCTTGTATGTTATCTTAAGAGATGATCATTTGTGTCACAACTTAACACTTGGCAATGAATTCTGGTATATCTATTTTCCTGAAAGATGGAGTGGACTTTTTTTTTGAATGCAGCATAGTCAGCCCCATACTAGAAAGCATATTTAGATATTCCAATAGCCAAGTAGGAGAACTGGTGAAGTTCCTTGCTTTGAAAGATGAAATTGAAAACCTAACTCTAAACTGTGGACCAATCCACTCAGTAGCCCAATCACGTGGAAATGTGTTCTAGTGCCTGTCATGGAGTGGGGCATTGAATCTCAGCCTCCCAGAATTATCACAGACTGAAAGAAGATACATTTATTTTCAAGATCAGCTCAAAAGCCCCAGTGGGAAAAGTCTCCAGGAGATGGAAAGTGCTGTATTCTGGTGCAAACACGCAGTATTTTCTACCTACCTCACGGGAATATATGTTTTACAAGTGAGATGAATATTATCTCACAATCTGCCACAACACCTAATATCTATCACATTTCAAAATGAATATAATTACAGCATAAATCTTGGCATTGGCAATTTTCTTCTCTCTCTGAAAATGTTTTTTAATTGAAAGCATTTTAAGATTTGAAAGAAAATGTAGCAGTTATTTTTGTTAGATACTTTAAGTGTGTTTAGTTACTTGGGAATGAAATAGCTGTTCCTTCAAAGGAAAAAACAATCCTTTAGGGTGAAGGAGACAACTGTATTTGGCAGAAGGATGACCTGGAGCCACAGTTACTGGAATTTACAGAATGAATGAATGACAGCACAGTCTACAGGAGAAGATGCAATATGCAGATTCTTAAGTCCAAGGGACTTCTTTGACAATTTTGAGGCAAAAAAACATACAGGAAAATCTGAATGGGTGTGCTTTTCTATTAATATTATTACAGCCACACAGCACTAGACATCTTGAAAAGAACACTAATAAAATAAACTGTACTGTTGACCATTAACTTCCCATAAAAAGATACCTTTCTGATTAACATTTAACTTGTTTCTTGATAAAATTGTCCTGTGAATTTAGATTACCTAGTTTACGCTGAGGAAATTCAGTTCTTACAAAAATTGGAACATTATATATATTTTCTTTTGAATAGACCTTTGAAAATTGTGAATTACTCAAATTGTAAAATATAGAAGCCTTCCTGGTATCATTTTTTTCTTTTCTATTAGGAGATAATATTCAGAATTTACAGGGCACTATGTTTAAGTGATACATCCGAATTTAACTTTTAGGTGACAAAATGAGCTTACAGTTTTATCTGTTATTGTGTTGTTTGCAGGTGTTTTAGTTACTTTTCTTGTTGCTGAGACAAAAAACTCGACACCCAACTTACAGGAGGGAAGGTTTATTTCAGCTCACAGTTTGTAGAGGTTTCGATCCATGCTTGGATGGCTCCAAGGAAGGGCAGCATGGCAGAGCAGCATGGCAGAGGAGAAACAGTCCATGGCCTGGCAGGGCAGGCAGAAGGCAGTAAGGAGAGAAGTAGCAGAAGAAGCAGTAAGCCTTCTTTCTGTCCCGTATGTTCCATCCAGACTACCCACCCACCCTTTGGGCACTCACACCTAGGGTTGAACTTTCCATCCATTATCTACACCCACAACTATGCTTAAGCAGTCAGTGGACTAATTTAGTAATCACGCACTGTTAATCCCAGCATCACACTCCCTAGAACCAGCTACCTCTGAAAAGCCCCACCTATGAGCACATGAAGCCTTGAGAGGACATCTAGATACAAGCCAAAGCAGCAGGTATGCTCGAAATCTTTGCTCTGTCCTATTTTATAAACAATCAACCCATATTATATTGGGACAGACAGAACCAATTTGATTCATAATATCCATACCTCTGGATCCGTGAAGACTGGAGAGCCCATGTTTAAATGTAAAAGAAGAGGAGAGGGTGGAGTGGAGATGGGGATGCTCTGTAACTTGTGGGGACAGTTTCGTTGGCACAGTAACCCCCCATCTGTGCTGTGGAGCTGCATGTTCTGGCAACAAAAGTAGACACTTGGGATACAGAAAAGGCACGTTTCAAACACTGTTTTTTTTCATTTTCTCTTCCTTATTCTTCCTTTCTTTTTGACCAAATATTTTTCATTGATTCTTAACGACAGAAATACTTTCAGAGGGATAATTTGAAGATTTTGGCACAAATATGATTATGAAAACCTTGGAACATTTCTGCGAAATTCAAAGTGCTTGAGATTTGCTTTCAGCCAAAGCTGGGTAGAAACTGCAGTCTCTCAGTTCGGGCTACCAAAACTGATTAGCAGCTCTGATGTGGTTCTTTATTTCCATGACTTTGAATTTTTTAACTATAAAAAATAAAAACAATAGGGCCAGGGATTTAGCTCAGTGGTTCCAGGGCCTGCCTCACAAGCACAAGGTCCTGAGTTTGACCCCCAGTACCAAAAAAAAAAAAAAAAAAAGGAGATAAAATATACTTTTCAAAAATGTTTGGAGATTAAATGAATGTACCAGATATTGTATTAGCAAGATAAATTTTATTAAGATCACTTAATAAAAATAATTCAAAATTACAGCTACAATAAAAATTAATAACTATTCCTATTATTTACAATGGTACCATAAATCAAAATTTAACATTATAATAGACATATTTTTGATAAATATATTTAAAAGTCTTAAACTTGAGAAATTTAAATAAAAATCTAAAATATGATAAATGATGCATTATAAAAGAGGAGAAAAGAGAGCCAATATATAATGTGGGGTAAAAAATCAGCTATTGGGGGAAAAAAAGTTAGATCCTCCTTTCTCCTTAGAACATATTGCAAAAAATTCCTGATTAAAGTAAAGGATTAAAGTAAAATAAGAAACTATAGAAATATAAGAAAAAAATGCTAGCTAAGTACTTCTAAGGACAAAAAGCAAATAAGTGATAAATATGTCTTACTGAGGGTCATATACTTTATATGTCAAAAATTATAAGGAAGTAAGAGGGGAAGGGGAAAGGAAAGAGGGAAGGAAAAACTATGAGAAAAGAAAATTATGGAAACAAAGTCTTTGTAATTTTCTCAACTTTCAAATACCTGTGCCAATTTCTCTGGCCTCTTTTTTGAAACATTTTTTGGTTTTTTGAGACAGGGTCTCGCTCTGTAATTTAGGCTTGCCTTGGACTCACTACATAGCCCAGGCTGTCCTCAAACTCTCAGCAATCCTCCTGCCTCAGCCTCTTGAGTGCTAGGATTACAGGTGTGCACCACCACTCCTAGCTTTCCTGACTTCTGAACAATTAATTTCAGCTATTTCCATCGTGGGAACAGACAGGGTCCCTGCACCCCATTTGTGTCTCAGTTCCCCCTTCCTGGTACAGGACCACACACCCTCTTGTCTCAGCAGAGCATCACCTCGTCACAGCTGTCCAGCTGCTTCCTTCCACCTGCGGCCCCAGAGCAAGAGGAAGAGTTTAATGTAAGTTGCAGAGTCAGTTGTGCACCCTTCCCCACCCCAGCCAGAAGTCAGAGGCCTCAGACCCGGGTGTTTCCAGGAAAGTTCTTTCCCAGCTCCATCTGTAAGGAGAAACTGCAGCCTGATTTTTATCATCAAGTAGCTTCTTTACTCCCAAGATAATGATGTACCCACTGCATGCATCCTTTATTCATTTACTCTCTACCTCCTAGAACATCTGTCCAACCAGGGATTATTGAAGATACAGCTGTGCTGGGGAAAGCGGGTCATGCACATAAGCAGGTACAGCCTACTGTGGCAGAGGCTTTAATTGGTTTGTTCTTGACAAGCTGTGAGGTGGGGGCACTGAATGGAAGAACCCATTCAATGGGGGAACCGGGAGATGGTCAAGCTGGATGGGGGCTTAGGAGGGATGTGGGTAGGAGTTCACTAGGCAGTGAGGAAAAATGTGGGCTGGTAGAAGAAATGCGGGTAGCACAAAATGGATGTAATACAGAAAGGTCAGCGATACTCACAGAGTCGGCCCAGTCCTGTGGACACCAATAGCCCCTTACTAGGGGGCAAGGTCCTAGGTTGTTTTCAGTGATGTGGAACAACCCAGGATGCTCACAGGTTCTGGATGAGTGTTGCTTAGGGCATCTCTTCGGCCTTCACAGTCCCAACATACAGAGCATTGTGGGCATCTGGAGGTGGCAACCTCATTTCTGGAATTGCCCACTCTGCTCCCTCTACCTGGAATGCCCGTTTCCCACCCCTTTTCCCATTTATCCCTCAAAATGCAATCAGATAAAGTCTGCAGCCTTCCCAACTCTCCATCTGCTTAGATGCTCTTGTCTTTCTTGTCCTTTTCAATCCTGCCATGTTTTTGTCTGTTAATTTATCTCTCACCTCTACAGGGTGGGAGTTTGCAGAGGGTCCTTCATTTCCCTGTCTCCCAGGGCCTGGTAGATGCTGTGAGTGAACCCTCAGGAGGACTGGCCAGTGCCTACTGGCTGACCTTGGGGACAGAGCCTGTCAGGAAAGAATCTGACTTCAATTTGTCTTGTGGGTTCAGAGTCCTATGCCTTGTGTTTGCTTGCCTCTCAGGTGTCACTGCTCCCTCCTTTGCCATGGACAGCTTGTTCTACTTCTTCGATGCCAAGCTCCTATTTCAGTGGGCTATCAATTTCCCTTCACTCTTACCCACTGTATCACTTTCATAAGACTGCCACAGCTAAGTGGCCCAGACCGGGTATCTTACATGGCAGAAATGTATTGCCTCACAGCTCTGACTCCCTGAAGTCCCAGGTCAAGGTGTCTACAGGCTTTGTCTCTCCTGAGGTAGTAGATGGCTGTTCTCTCCATCTCTGCACATGCCATCCTTCTCTGTGTCTCTGTTCTAATCTCCCTTTAAAAAAAACAAGGACACCAGTCACACTGGATTAGTCTCACCCTAGTGACCTTAATCATCTTCATTAGCTCCTTAAGCTCCCTATCTCCAAACACAGTCACCGTTTCAGGTCCTGAGGGTTAGGGCTTCAACATATAAAACTGGGGGGATGTAACACCTGCTATTAATTGGAGTTGCCTTTGCTTTTTAAAGTTATTCTTATTTCTCTGTTCCTTTGTGGACTTCAGTGGAAATCACTTCTTCATGGCCCAAGCCTTCCTGAATCTTCTTTTTTCCCATTTGATCAGATTTATTGTTTAGCAACGATGCATATTTTAAATGGTTAATAATAATTGTGTTTGTGGTTGTTTAACTTTCTCATGGAGAAAAAGAAACCCAGGCATAAAAATACCTGCTGGGCCTTCCACACAGTTTTGCTTTTTACAGATACTTGGGGGCAGTGTCTATGAAGTGGGCGGAGAGGCACCACCGTGTGACCAGGCCCGGGTTGTGACCTTTGACCCACTGCTCAGTCCATCTCAGGATCTGGTTTCTGTCATCCTCTCGCTCTTCAGGCGCATTGCTGGGCAGCTGGTGCACGATATCTTCCTTGTATGATAACATGGCCTCTTCATAAAGAACTTGAAAAGTCTCACTCTCTATACTGTCTCCCAGTTTCTTCTCATTATAACCCCTTGTTTCAAGTCTTTTGTACAATATACTGTTATCTGTTCTCAACACGAAAACTGCATGAAACCATCGTTCAGGAAAGAAATCACAGCCATGGTAGTCAACAGTAACTCCACCTTCTGCCTTTTGGTTCTCTAACTCATCAACTACTTTTTCTTCATCTAAAATGGGACACTCATACTCTTCATCGTAGCCATTATATAACGCCCCTTCTCGAGCTACATCACCCACATTAATGTACTTTAGTCCTGATCTGGATGCAAGTTCTTTGCTTAGTGTGGTTTTTCCAACTCCTGGTGTACCCGTGATCAGGATGTTTGGAAGCACGATAGTTCCCGACGCCTCGGCCAGGGTGCATCAGCTCGCTCTCCTAGCACACTGAGGGGCAGAGCTGGAAGGCAAGCCTTCCTGAATCTAGGCCCCTGCCCCATTGCTTCTGTGTGATTCTTATTCTGAGCTGAAGTCTCCATCTTCTCCTTGTCTCACATTCCCTTCCTGGCCCGAGGTGAGTTCCCTTCACTTATTTATCTTGACATTGTTATCAGTTTAGTTCTTTTTTTCCCCTCTTTGTCTCTGGTACTTAACACTGGACCTTCTGTACCAGTGTTACTTATTACTGAATTCACCAAAAGATTTCTGCACACCTACTATGTGGTGGGGAGGTCTTGGCAGCCACTGATGGAAACAACCTCAATGCCTCCCTTCAGGGTACAGAATTTCCTGAGGGGCATCAACTCATCACCAAGCACAGGTAAGAGCCTTGAAAGCAGAGTGCACTTCATAGTGCATTCTTCAGAGTGCATTCTCAGATAGCTTGCCTTAGTGTCACCTGAGACACTCAGGACACAGACTTGGTGCTTTAGCCATACTGGGTGCTATGCTGGCATCAACACTTTGTGCAAGAACCAAAAGACTTCTGAGCACAGCAAATAAGAAATGTGACTGTCTTGCTATAACAAATGAGGGGTAAGTTGAAATGACCATTCTTGCAGTGGTAATGTTCGGAAAAGATGCAAGGAGGGCATGGTGTTTAAGCATGGCTTGAAGGGTGGGTGATGGCCCACTGGTGGCAAGAGGTAGGGGAAACGCAGGAAGGTGAGTTAGCAAAAACATCAGGAAGTGCATGGAAAGCTCAGGAAGTATGGGGAGGCCAAGGCCAAGTGGAGGCTGGGCAGGCTGACTGTGCAGGGCTAAAGAGAGATCCTGTGCTGTGCATGCTGGGGGTGGGGTGGGGGGTGGGCAGTTTTCCAGGTTGAGGATAGGCTGAGATGGGCATCATGCAGGAGCATATATACCTTTGCTTAGATTCAGACCTGGCTTCTCTACTCTTCCCACGTGACAGCACTGACTATGGGGCTAAGAGGAAGCCAACCCCAGTGCCCTACTCCTGGGAGTTCTGGCTCAGGGTGGTCCATACACCTTGAAAATACTTTGCTGCAGTGGGCACCACTGCTTTGCATAAACTGCAACTGGCAGTCCCCTCATCAAACTCTCTCATTCCTAGTGGTACTTATGGATGTTTGACCCTTGAGGAGATCTATCACTTTCTGGCCTGCTCCAAACAGTCCAATAAGATAAATTTCATAAATCTGAGTGCAAATCCCTGTTTCCTCTACAAGGAAAGATGTTTTTAACTTTTAAGCTCCTCTGATGTAAGAACAATGACACTTATCTAACACAACTACTTCTCCTTTTGCTGTTCTGTTCCTTCTTCCCCAAGTCTTCTACTTTTTCTTGTGTCTTTCTGCTATTAAACAGGTCCTTAAGACCCATTTTGGCAGGCCCAAGCTAGGAGGGAAACTGGTCCCAAGTTGCTGTCCCTGGTGGTGACTTTGGGACCCTCCTCAGCTTCCCTCTATGTTGTTCACAGCATGATCACACACACATGGTTTTCACAGGAAAACTATGCTCCTTCCAAAGCAAACTTTCCTTCTTTGCCATCCCAGAATGCAGCTGGGGTGAAGTCTGTGCATCTTAGCCACACAAAAGATGCTCATGTGACTGTCATCTGCTCCAGGAAGAAGGTGCAGATGCCCTGCCTTAACAATGGAGAAATGGAGTCAGTGTATCCAATGGATCCACCCAAGACTGTGCAGATGGTCCTCCCCGTCTTTCCTGGTTTGGGGTTGTATAGACCATTCAAAATTTTTTCATTTTATCTATGAATGGCTTTAGGATATTAGCTGTTGACACTGTTGCCAAATTGAGAATCATGGGACAGAAGACAGGGCAGGGGGATCTGTTTTCTTTTCTTTGGAAGAAGATTTGCATCAGGAGACCTGCACAGTAAGATGAGAGGCAGCACTCTGCTAGGGTAGTGATAAACCCAGACTGCATGTGTCTATTCAGTCACAACTGAGTTAGGAGCAGCGCCCCCCCCCCCCCCAGCCCAATCTGCTAAGGCTCTGCTTCCTGGTGGCCTGTGCTGAGCCATGAAAAGAGAGTGTAGCTATCTGCTCTGTTGTCAGCCCATATGCCTGACCCAGGCTCATTAGGCAAGACAATCCCTCATGACGGGAGCAGTGTTATCCTGTTGGAGGTGATGCATCTGGAACCACACATTTCAGCACATCTGGAGAGTAGAGAAAAAAATAACCCAGAAGCAAAGCATTGGTAAATGTCAGCTGTTTATTGACTTTCCAATTTGGAAGGGAAATACTAAGCAAAGCAACTGGAGTTTCAGTCTGGAGCCCACCACTAGGGGCCAGGGGGTGGTGGAGAAGTGGCTCAATCTGGGAATGAGCCCTGCCTGGGCAAGCAAGCATCTCCGGAGAGTCTTCTGCCAGAGCAAGCGAGTTCTTGCTGCAGATCCCTGCTGTAATGAACTCATTGCTATTGCTGCACTAAACACCAACAGTACGGGTTATTTCAATGGACATATTGCTCTAAACTGAGCGTTCACCATCTGTTCAGTCCCTAATTTTGAATGCAAAAAGAACATATTTCACAATTACATCTGTAAGTAATGATATAAGTAATTTAAATGCATGTATATGTTCACACAATGCAGTAGACAGCTGGGATTTTTTTCCCTACTCTTATGTTTCAGGCACAAATCAAGGGAAAATATTCACTGGCTTCTTATATAGTGCATTTTCCCATTTACGTGAAGTTGTTTCGGCAGGAAACAAGGTTTTCTGCCCTAATCATACCTAGGAGTTCCGAGGCCAGCTCAATAAACTAGATCACAAAGTCATTTTTACAATGCTGCCCTTGTCTCGTCCAAATCCCCCCTGGCTTGAATGACAGCTTGGCAGATGTGAGGCATTAGATCCATCAGTTTCAATAGATGTTCCTGAGGGAGGGCTGTGTGGCCAGCATTTCTTTCAACCCTTACTCTGGAGACAAAAATACAAGATGTGCCTCCACAAAAGGAAGTGTCTGAGGGATTCTGTCTGCCCTCTGGATGGGACATGCACGGCAGGGGCAGCCTGGAGACAGTGCCAAGGCCAGCCACATTGCTGGGCACAATCAATGAAATGAGCACATATTGAGGGGTGGAGTGGGAGAGGGGAGATGTGGGTGCCAGAGAGAACGATGCTGTTTGGTGATGATTAGGGAACTTTTCATTCAAAGCCCAGAGGGATGGAGACCCCATGGCTCACTATGTGCTGATCTCTGGATCAAGCTCAAAGGCAGGGCCCAGAGAATGCCGGTATGTTCAGCATATACTGTAACTAACACTCATAGGATTCCAGGGTTACTTCAATGGGGAATCTGCCAGATGGTAGCTCTGATATATAATTTTCTCTTTTGAAAACTCAGTCCTTGAATACCAGCGTGTTACAGATAACACAAACCGTGGTTGCTTTTTTGAAAGAAATTTTTTTTTACCCATCACCAACACAAATAAAAAATATTTGCTTTTGTGATGTCCCATGACCCTGTAAGGAGATAGAATTGTTTAAGGCTTTTGTGTTGTCCACATGCTAAGCAAAGAATGGAGGAACTTATAAATCCTCCACTGTGACATCATTGCCATTTTATATCTATATACTCTGCATTTATTGTGCCTTTTTTTTTTTTGGCATCTGTGTCATAGCTGACAGAGTGGATTTGCATGGGGACTCATGTTACCATTTGCAAGGACTCCCTATAGAGATACTTCCTGAGCTTGTGGTAGTTTTGATTTTTTTAACTGCTTGCAGCAAAGCATTTATTATGTTTTTCTCAGACAAAGGTGCTAGCTTGAACTGATGGAAGGTTTATTTTTGGAACATTATTAACAGTTTAAAAATTTGGAGATGTTGTGCAAAGGGATAAAATTGCATTAAGGATTCTGCATAATACATATTTATCCGTTGTGGATCACCTGACCCATGAGAGAGGTTAACTGTATTGGCCTCAATAAATCAAATGTCATTGTGGGCACACATTTAAATAAAAACCTACGATCTTTGACAATAAAAAGACTTCCTGATTTATCCTGATATTAATTTACTCAGAACTATCAGCTTTGAATTCCCTCTTAATCTAGTATTTATTCTCAATTTGATCAAAATTCTTAATGAGTTGCATCTTCAAAGAAATCAAGTTCACTCTAATTATACAACCTGCCTAAACAAGTTTTAAAAGTTACAGAAAGCAGAAATGCAGCCATTGCTGTGGTGCTCCTAAGTCAAGCTGTCATTCAGCCACAGTCATTTGGCCAGGCATTTTCAATGTATGGGTCTCTAGGGATGGCAAGAAAAATGCTATGATAGATCTAAGACCAACTTTTAACCTTTGAAGAGTCTACATTAGTATGTATCTGGCTTAGCTCTAGTGGATGTTGGATCTGTGGCAAGGCCATTAAAAATGAAGACTTATGACTAGGAGAGAGCATAGTGGTAGAGCCTTGCCTAGTATGTGCAAGGCCCTGGGTTCAATCCCCAATACAACCAAAAACCAAAACCCAAACCAAACTAAAACACCAAAAAATAACTGCAGATAATTTGCCTCCTGCATTGGTTAATGTTTGGTAGCTCAGTTTCTTTGGGAATAGAATGGAACAACCACAGTAGGACACTGACCTCATATGTATGAAGGAATCAGGAAGACAACTGCATGCAATGTGGGGTGCTATGCAAGTATCAGCCACTATTGGCACCTGAAGCATAGAATGCTGTGGTCAGGAGCTGTTGGATATGTCATCACCACTTCAAGATCGATCTTTTAAGGAATTTGTATCACAACCCAAAGTTGGTCCTTCCTCTCACATACAAAGGGTAAAGCAGACTGAGGCTCAGGTTTATCTCACCTGCCACTGGGACTCTGGTGTGGCAGCCACTTCCTGATGCAGAGCATGGGAATTTCATCTGCTGAACGAGCTGTTGAAAAGTGAGGTCCAAACAGCCCAGACCCAGGGGAGGAACTAAAAGTTTGCATAGGACATTTGTGAGGGCTGAGACATCTAGACACCCCAGCCAACACGTTGTAGTTGTCACTCAACAATGGCTAATATAAAAAAGGGTGAAAGTAGTATAATCAAATTAAGGGAATGAGTGAAACAACAGGTGTGAATGCCAGTGGAGGATAGATGCACAACACGTTTCCTCCCTATATTTTAGGCCAGAAAAAGGCTCTTAATTTCTCTAAGATATGTCAAATTGTCACCACCCAAATCAGGTCTGGGAACACCTAATACTGAGCACCCAGTGGGCATGGTGGTGTGGAACAATGTTCTTTCAGATGAAACAGATGACACATGAAGTTAAGTTTTAGGGTGTCATGTTTCAGATTTCAAAGATGGTACTAACACGCCTTGAGCAGAGCGAACACATTAGGCAGCAATGTATGTTGATTTGATTGTGACTTGTTACTAGTTTGTGAGTGAGGTGAGTCTTCAATACTTAAGAGCACGTGTTTGCTGTGTAGTTTAGTGATTGATTTGTAAGTGATGCTACACCTGGAGTACCTGAAGTTCTGGGTATGAGTTTCATTCTCTTCCTTGTATGGTTGAAATTATTTTTTCTTTTTTACAAATCTAAAATTGTGTTGTGAGGAATGTGAAGCATTTTTTCTATCGTGTTGGAAGAGCCTAAAAATTCTCCCCGGGAACTCACAGAGTTGGTCTCTGGCTGGAGGCTGTGATGACAGGGAGCATCATCGCATTGACCTGCGTGTTTCAGATCTCTGGCCTTTTAAGCCAGTGACAACAGAAGGCTTCAAGCAGGTGACATAGGACTCTCCGTAGACAGAAGAGCAACTGGGCCTCCCAGCCATCTCCTTGCCTAGTTCCTGAGGAATGTCAGATCTCATGTAACACTGGTGAATCTGATAGAAGAGCTGTGTGAAGGGGAACCTGCAGGGATTGATGGACAGGGGAAGCTCAGGAAGCCTTGGACTTGAACGCCCAGGGAAGGCCAAGGGAATAAAATAGAACAGACTTGGTAAACACTGGCATGAGAGGCAAGTTAATAAACTCACTGATTGCCTCACCAAAAGCCAATCAGCCAAAGCTGGCAAAGAGACAGGATGCAGTGCAGATGATAGAGCACCAGATGCAATCCCACTGTTGGAATGAGATTCCCACTCAGGGACCTGGAGCCCCAAGTTTACTAATTAAGCAGCTATTAAGAACACCTATGTTAAAGGGTGGATTCCATATGGAAATCTGGAGCTGCCTGCCAGGGGGCAGCTTCTCGCCTCCTGCCGGCAAAGTCATTAGTTTTCATATGGTGAACTGGAGGGGTCCACAGGGCAGGATGTTGCACAAACAGAATTACAACCCATATCCCTCTTCACGTCTGTGCTGGCTTAAACATGCATGTTTAGGAAACAAGGAAGAGGACATTTGAATTATCCACTTAAGAAGTGCAGTAAGCAGCTGTAAATAGAGTTCTAGTCTATTCTTCCTACTTAGACATATATTTAGATACCCACACGGTGACCATTTCATGTACAAAAGAAAGTCAGAATGGTGTTGACTTGATGGTATTCTTACTTTGATGAGAATACTCACTGCTGTTCTAATAATCCTTAAATATTTTAAAAATGTTTTTTTTTTCCAATGCCGGGGATCGAACTCAGGACCTTGTGCTGGCAAGGCAAATGCAATACCACTGAACTAAATTTCTGGTCCTTATCCTTAACTATTTTATAACTCTCTGATTTTTATAGTTTTGTAGCCACATCTGATCACTCTTATAGATATTTTGGATTCTGTTATGACTTGTGCTCAGGTGTCCCCCCAGAGCCTCATTCCATCTTAGGTGGAGATTTTTTTGGAGGTGGCCAGATCTCGTGTGTGTGATGCTGGCATTGATTCATGGTGCAATGCTAGGCTCAAAAGCACTAGGATTAAGGGTGTGAGTGCTACCTAACCTAAGTAGTCTGAATAAGATAAAAGGGGCCGAAAGATGATATTAAGGTTCTTTGTTGCTTTTGCTGTCTTTGCCAGCAATGAACGGTTTCTCCTCTGTGAGGCCGCTCTGCCATGTGCCACCCTGCCCTGGAGCCAGCCAACTCTGGACTGAAACCTCTACAAACTGGAAGCCAAACAAACTTTTTCTCCTTTAACTTTGGATGTTGGGTATTTTGTCTCAGCAGTGAGAAAAGTAACGAAGACAGATTCTATAATTTGAATATTGGTGAAAAAACATGATTTCAATAAAGTTTAATCAATTCATTTGTCTTGAGTGAATCAGTGCTATTTAAAATAATAAATAACACAAACAAATGTCCATACTTCAGTGTGCAGTACAAGACACTTTCAGATAATTTTGCATTTATTATAGACTTTGCTCAGTATATATATAATATTTTTGTTCTATATATATAAAACTATGTATATTTTGAAATATGTATGTTGAATGAAAGGTATTTTAATATTTATCATTCAAAAATGCAGTGTTTCCAATTGCAGAGTGTTTCCTGCCCTCAAAACATTAGTGACTGAAATTAATGTGTATGTGTGTGTGCACGCATGCATGCATGAGTGAGCATGTATGAGAATGTGTGAGTGTGTGAAACTGTCAGATTTGAATGTTCCTGAGTAGCACTGGGAAATCCAAACACAAGAATGTTGATGGTGAACCCAAATATGACAAAATGATACTAGGAGGAAATAGAAAAGAAACAGATTATTCTTGCCAAGCCAAGAAAGGCAAATAAACATAATTATTGGTAAGGAGGCAAAAGGTTTTAAGTAATTCATGTTCTGAGAAATGGAGAGGCATGTTTTCCCAATCCTGGGCCCTGTGGTGAATTTCAGCTCTGCCTTAGAGCAGGCTTAGAGTAAAGGTCCCTGGTGTTGTATTCTGAGTCCTTAGGGCTACATACACTCTGAATTGTGGATGTTCATAAAGCCTGTGTTTAGTTGTTTTCTTGTTCTCTGATTGATAGCTGGAAATCAGGTGATAGTGATCAGGTTTTGAAGATTAGGACCTTTAAAAAAAAATACCCTTTAGCCTTGTAGCCTCAAGATTAAAACACCACTCAAGAAAAACAGCTTCTATAAAAAACACCAAACATAAATAGCCTTTGTAACTTTGTAATACTGTTATATATTTTATATATACACTTCCTAATATAAATACTACCATTTTAAAAACACAGACTTGCTGTATCGTTTGTTGTAATCATGTTTTTATGAGTGGTTCCTCATTCACTTTTCGAGGGATCTCTCTGTTGTGAGGTCAGAATTAGCTTGCAAGAGAAGGGCCTTAGTCACAGCTGCCCTGGTTGCCTACTTATCTGTGCTCAGGTCTTGCCTCTCTTATAAGTCAGGGAGGCAGCAGGATTGGTATGATGATTTTTATGGACAAGGAAAGTGAAGCCCCAAACACTTCCTATGTAACCGCCCAAAGTTAAGTGCTGAGTCCAGGATTTCTGGCCCCAAACCCATGTGTACCAATAAAGCTGGTTCTTGGAGTAGGCCCTGCCTATGGATGAAGACTACTGAGGTTTTTACCCTAAGATGAGTCTTAAGACCACATTTGATGACGTGGCCGAACAAAGCTCACATCAAAAGAATTTTTTGGTTATGATTTAGGCCTTTTAAAGAAATATAAAGATTTTCTTTTTGGGATCCCTTTTCTGTGCTATTACTGGGGAGGAAAGTAACAATTCAAAGCAATGAGCAAAACACAAGAAACGAATTAAAAACTAATACAAACAGTGAATAAAACACAATTTCTATGCTTTACTAATACATACTTGTAATACATAATGACTTCACTCATTGTTGGGAGTTGGTACATGTGTATAACACATCTTAATTCTATCTACATCTCCTTTCCTCCTCTCCCTCCTCCCTCCTTCTATCTCTTGGTCTCCTTCCCATTTTCAAATCTATCTCCCTGTTTCCCATTATCTATCTTCTATTTTGCTTCTTAATTTATTGATTCCTCAGATTTTTCATTAAAAGAAATCATGCAATATTTAAGCTTGTTTATCTGATTTATTTCACTTAACATTATGGTTGGAAATTGTGTCTATTTTCTTATAAATGACTCAAATGTATCCTTCTTAATGGCAAAATAATACTTGTGTGTAAATGCCACATTTTCTTTATTCATTCCTCTGTTGCTGGATATATAGGCCACTTCCAAATATAGCTATTAGGAGTTATGCTGCTATAAACATAGGTATGCATGTACTATATCACTGTAATATGATGTCTTTAACTGTTTTGGCAAGATACCTAGAAGGGGAATAGCTGAGTCAAATGGAATTTCTAGTTATAGCTTAATGGGACATCTCCATATTGATTTCCATAGAGGTTGTACTACTTTACATTCCTACCAACAATGTAGAAGGGTTCCTTTTTCCCTACACCTTTATTATTTTTTGATTTCTTGATGATAAGCCTTTTTTTCTGGAGTAAGATGTAATTTAAATCTTGTTTTAATTTTCATTTCTCTAATGGGCAGAGATATTGAATATTTTTCATGTGTTTATTGGCTATTTGTACTTCTTCTGAGGTGGGTCTATTCATTTCAGTTGCCCATTTTTTGATTGGGTCTTTTATTTTGGAGGTGGACTAATTTTTTGAGTTCTTCATATATCCTAGATACTACTCCTCTGTCCAAGGAGTAGCTGGGCAAAATTCTTTTCTCAATTGTGTAGGTAGTTGCTTCACTCTGTTGGTCATTTCCCTTGCTGTGCAGAAGTTTTCAAGTTTGATATAATCCCATGTGTTGATTCTTGATGTTATTCCTTGAGAATCAGGGTCCTCCTTGCCTATATCTATGTCTTCAAGACTTGTACCTATTTTATCTTCCAGAAGATTAAGTGTTTCTGTTTTAATGTTTAGATCTTTGATTTATTTTCATTGCAGTTTAGTACATAGCGAGAAACATGGGTTTAGATTCAGTCTTCTGCATGTATATTATCAATTTTTCCAACACCTGAGCTCGTAAAAATATTTCATTTAGGGCCGGGGATTTAGCTCAGTGGTTTCACTGCCTGCTGCACAAGTTCAAGGGCCTAAGTTCGATCCCTGGTACCAAAAAAAAAAATTTCATTCGAGGGCATTGCTATTGTTTACCCATCATTTAGGCGATCTTGCTCCATCTTCTACTCCTTACCGGGAAGGTCCCTATCAGGCTTGAGGAGCCAGAGGAGAATGGTGGCCCATGTTCCCCAGAACTTGGATAGATCCTATTTCCTTTTCCAAATTTCCCAGGACCTAGGAAGGATGTAGAGTGGGCTGGAGAGTTGACACTCTCAGGGACTGATGGAAATCTGGCTATGAATACTAAATATATGGATTGCGGTTTCAACCTAGGGGATGCCCTGGTGCCAAGAACTAAGAGGGAACAGGGTGAGGCCTAGGAAAAAGGCAATAGAGAGTCCAGGGTTGCTTCTGGAAAAAAGTCCATAAAAGAAGCAGAGAAGAGTTAAATAAACGTTGTTTTAGCTTGTCAGGGTCAGAAGCGAAAGTCAGGGACTGAACTGGTCAATGGGCCAGTAGTAGGATCCTGGAAAAAGCGTAGAACTCCCAATAGCGGGACTCTCTTGAACTATACTCACTAGCCTCACGGACAACAGCCTGAGGAGTGTCAGGACTGACCACTGCTTTGCCCAAGGCACAAAGAAAATCTGAGGATCAAATGGAACCTAAAGCCACAGAGTCACAGAACAGAGACCAGAAGAAGAAATTGATTAGCCCAGTGGGTTTTTTAGTGGATAAATATTTAATGTCCTCACCCCTTTTGCTGTTTAAAAGGTAGAAACAAAACTGTCAATAAGTCACAAGCTAAAAGACTTGATTTTAGTACTCTATGATGCCAAGTCATGAGAAAAAAGTAGGAGAGATGCAAAAAAGGGGAGACATGTATGAAGGGGAGGCAAAGAAAAGGTATGAGAAAATACACTGAGAAAATGGATTTTGTGGATGGTGATGGAGAGAGAAGTAGGGTTAAACTTCTTTTAGTGATAGGAGAAGCTCGTCTGTCATTCAGTAAATATTCTCTTGTAAATCTCTGGACCTCTACTCACAACCAAGTGCAGGTTGGGGTGGACGAAAAGACTTGCTCTTCCAACTTTCCTTTTCATTTTAAAAAGTCATCTGTATTGAGATTTAATAGCAAATTTGCTTGTTTAAATGCATACTTTTATGACTTTTGATGAATACTTATATTTACCAGAACTTGTTCTTCCACTGAAAAGGCTCTGCTACCCACTGATGTCATTCATGTCCTTATAGGTCTGTTTTCCAGAATGTCATATAAACAAAACCATAGAAGATGTCACCTGTTGTGTCTGGCTTTTTTTTTCACTCAGCAGAATGCATTTGAGATTCATTTTCGTTGTTGTGTTAATTGGGCGTGTTACTCTCTATTACTAAGTAGTATTTATTGTACCACAAATTCTTAGCCAATCAACTGTAATGGACATTTGGATTGCTTCCCATCTCTGAATGAAGATGCTATGGGCATTTGCATCTAGGTTTTGAGTGGAAATTTATTTTCTCAGGTAAATGCCCAGGAGTAGGATTGTTAGGCCACAGAGAAAGTGCATGACTAACTTTTCAGGAGTCCAACTGACTTCCTAAGGTAAAATATCATTTTTTTATTCCCACCAGGTACATTTTTTTACTTTGACTTGCTGTACACCCCATATAAGACTTGCTGCTGTCAATTTTATATATTCCAATTGGTGTGTAGTAATAACTGGTTGTGGCTTCAATATGTACTTTCCTAATGACCAAAAATGGCACACATCTTTTCATGTGCATATTTACCAACTGCTTGTCTTTGGAGAATGCTCAAATCTTTGGTAATTATGTTATATTATTTTTTAAAATTTTATTTTATTGGTACAATTTAGGTGTACAGTATAATGACACTCATCATTGGAAATGTGCACCTTGACATAATCTCTCTTAGTTCTTGTTATTTCCCCCTTCCCCTGGCCTCCCTTCAACCCCTCCATCCCTCCCTATTTACAAAGACTTGGTTTCCATTTTTTCAATTTCTCATAATAATTCCATTCCCTTCCTTCCCCTCCCCCACCCCTCCCACTTCCCCTTCCCCTTTGCTCCTTTTCTTCCTATTTCACATTCTCTATTATACCTTTTAGTCCTTATTTACACTTTCAGTTTTTCACACTAGAGAAACCATTCAGTATTTACACATGTGTCCATTTACACATTTATTTACACATTTATTTCACTTAAGAGTATCCCTTCAGTGTACATCCATTTAGATATAAATGTTTCTAATTTCTCATTTTTTGTGGCTAAGTAGTACTCCATTTTATAAAAAAAACACATTTTCTTTATCCAGTCTCCAGTTGAAGGGCATTTGGGCTGTTTCCAAGTTTCAGCTATTACAAACTGTGCTGCTATGAACATGGACGCACATCTATCACTGTGGTATGATTCTTTTAATTCTTTGGGGAAGATCCCCAGCAGTGGAATAGTGAGGTCAAATGGGACTTCCAGTCCTAGTTCTTTGAGGTATCTCCATACTGATTTCCACAGTGGCTGCATCAGTCTACACTCCCACCAGCAGTGGAGTAGGGTTCCTCTTTCCTGCCAGCCCTACCAGCATTTGTTATTGGTTGATTTCATGATAGCAGCCATTCTTTCTGGAGCGAGGTGGAATCTCAGCACTGTTTTCATTGGCATCTCTTGAATGAGCAGTGATGTTGAACACTTTTTCATATGTTTATTTGCTATTTCTACTTCTTTGAGAAAAGTCTCTTCATTTCGGATGCCCATTTGTGAATTGGATCTTTAAATTTGGGAGGTATGATTTTTTTAAGTTCTTTATAGATTCTAGATAGTAGACCTTTGTCTGAGGAACAGCTGCTGAAAATTTTTTCTCACATTGTAGGTTGTCACTTCACACTGTTGGTGGTTTTTCTTGCTGTACAGAAGCTTTTTAATAAGAAGAGATCCCACTTATTGATTGTTTGTGCTAGCTCATGGGCAACTGAGGTTTTGTTCATAAAATCTTTCCCTACACCAATGTCTTCAAGAGTCTTCTAATGTCTTCCTAAACTCTCTTCCAGCAGGTTTAGTGTTTCTGTTTTAATACTTAGATCTTTAATCTATTTAGATTTTAGTTTAGTGCATGGTGAGAGATATAGGTCTAGTTTTAATCTTTGGCAAGTTGAAACCCAATTTTTCCAGCACCATTTATTAAAGAAGCTACCTTTCCTCCAGTGAGGGTATTTGGCTCCTCTGTCGAAGATGAGGTGTCTGAGAATGTCTGCAGTTGTTTCTGAATCTTCCAATTGGTTCCAATGGTCCTTGGGTCTGTTTCTTTGCCAGTATCATGCTATTTTTATCACAGTAGCTTTGTAGGTTTTTTTCAAGTTGGGGATTGTGATACCCCCTGCCATGTCTCTGTTGCCTAGAATTGTTTTTGCTGATCTGGGTCTCTTCTTGTTCCAAATAAATTTTTGGGTTGGTTTCTGAAGTTCCATGAAGTATGCCACTGGAATTTCAATTGGGATTCCATTGAATCTATTTAGGCGTTTTGGAAGTATTACCATTTTCACTATGTTGATCCTTCCTACCCAGGAGCAAGCAATGTCTTTCCATTTTCTGATATCATCTTCATTCACTCTTTTCAGAGTGGTTTTCAGAGAAGATGTCTTTGATTTCTTTGGTTAGGTTGATTCCTAGGGATTTCAGTTTTTTGGATGCTATTGTGAAAGGAATTGTTTGCCCTATTTCTCTCAGTGAGTCTATTGTTCATGTAGAGGAAAGGTATTGATTTTTGTGTGTTGACCTTGTATCCAGCTACTTTACTGAATTTGGTTATTAAGTCTACAAGACTTCTGGTGGAGTTCTTGGGGTCCTCTATATAGAGTATCATGTCATCTGCTAATAAAGACAATTTGACTTCTTCATTTCCTATCTTTATTCCTTTTATTTCTTTCTCTTGTCTGATTGCCGTGGCTAATGTTTCCAAAACTATATTGAACAAGAGTGGTGATAGTGGACATCCTTGTCTTGTTCCTGATTTTAGTGTGAAGGATTTCAGTTTTTGACCATTTAGTATGATATTGGCTGTTGATCAATGGCTTTTATCAGATTGAGGTAGAGACTGTCTATTCCAATTTTTCGTAGGGTTTTTATCATAAATGCATGTTGGAATTTGTCAAATGCTTTTTCTGTATCTATTGAGATGATCATATGGTTTTTGTTCTTGGCTCTAATGATATATTGTATTACACTGATTGATTTGGATACGTTGAACCATCCCTGCATCTGTAGGTCAGGGTGTATGATCTTCTTGATGATCTGCATTCTATTTGTCAGTATCTTATTAAGGGTTTTTGCATCTATATTAATTAGTGAGATTGGCCTATAGTTCTCTTTTTCAGTTGGGCCTTTCTCTGCTTTGGGGATCAAGGTGATGCTTGCTTCCAGGAATGAATTCAGGAGTATTGCTTCCCTTTCAATTTCACTGAAGAGTTTAAACAGTAGTGGCAGTAGTTCCTGTCTAAAGGTCTTGTGGAATTCAGCAGTGAAGCCATCAGGACCCGGGCTTTTCTTGGTTGGTAAGTTTTTAATTACATTTTCAATTTCATGATTGATATTGGGTTGTTTAGAATTTTTAGGTCTTCTTCATTCAACTTTGGTAATTCATACATGTCTAGGAATCTGTCCATTTCTTCTGTGTTTTCCTTCTTATTGGCATATAGGTTCTCAAAGTTGGTATTGATGATCCTCTGGATTTCTGCTGGGTCTGTTGTAATTTCACCCTTTTCATTTGTAATTGCATGGATTTGGGCCTTTTCTTTCCTTTTTCTGATAAGGTTAGCTAAGGGTTTGTCAATTTTGTTTATTCTTTCAAAGAATCAACTCTTGGCTTCATTGATTTTTTGTATTGTGTTCTTAGTCTCCATTGCATTGATTTCTCCTCTGATCTTTATAATTTCCTCCCTCGTATGAGCTTTGGGTTTGTCCTGCTCTTCTTTTCCTAGAAGTTTGAGGTTCAGCATCAAGTTGTTTAATTGGACTAGCTCTGTTTTCCTAATATGAGTATTCATTGCTATGTATTTCCCTTGCAAGACTGTTTTCATTGTGCCCCATAGATTCCGATATGTTGTATTGTCATTGTCATTTAATTGAAGGAACTGTGTGATTTCTTCTTTTTTATTATTTATATATTAATTGGTACATTTTAGGTATACAATACGTTTACATTTATCATGGGTGTTTGTACCTGAACATGATGTATCTTAGTTCTTCTTTTTTCCCCCATTTCCTATGTGACCTTCACCCCCACCACCCTTCCCTATTTACTTAGATTTAGTTTCCATTTTTTTTTCTCATAATTTTCCCTTTCCCTTCTTCCCTTTCCCCTTCCCCTCCCGCCACCCCTACACCTTTGGACCTTTTCCTGTTTCAAATTATCAATTATTCATTTTAATCATTTTCATCCTTATTTACACTTTCAGTTTCTCACACTAGAGATACTATTCGGTATTTACACGTGTGTCCTATTTATTTCACTTAAGAGTAAGGCCTCAATATGCATCCTTTTAGCCATAAATGTCTCTAGTTTCTCATTCTTTATGGCTGAGTAGTACTCCATTTTATAAAAAAAACACATCTTCTTTATCCAGTTTCCAGTTGATGGGCACTTGGGCTGTTTCCAAACCTTAGCTATTACAAACTGTGCTGCTATAAACATAGGTGCACATAGATCGCTGTGGTACGATTCTTTTAATTCTTTTGGGAAGATACCAAACAGGGGAATAGCTCGGTCAAATTGGACCTCTAGTCCTAGTTCTTTGAAGTATCTCCATATGGATTTCCACAGTGGTTGTACCAGTCTGCACTCCCACCAACATGGAGAGGGGCTCCTTTCTCTCCACATCCCCGCCAGCATTTGTTTTTGGTTGATTTCTTGGTAGCAGCCATTCTTTGTGGGGTGAGGTGGAATCTCAATGTTGTTTTCATCTGCATCTCTCAAATGATTAGTGATGTTGAACATTTTTTCATATGTTTATTTGCTGTTTTTACTTCTTTGTCTGAGAAATGTCTGTTCATTTCAGATGCCCATTTTTGAATTGGGTCTTTGAATTTGGGGGGTCTGATGTTTTTCAATTCTTTATGTATTCTAGATAGTGGACCTTTGTCTGAGTTACAGCCACTAAAGATTTCTCCCCATATTGTAGGTTGTCTCTTACCTCTGTTGGTAGTTTCTCTTGCAGTGCAGAAGCATTTTAATAAGATGAATTCCCAGTTGTTGATTCTTTGTGTTAGCTCCTGTGCTACTGAAGTTTTGTTCATAAAGTCTTTTCCTATGGCAATGTCATTGAGAGTTCTACCTAACTTATCTTCCAGCAACTTTACTGTTTCTGTCTTGATATTTAGCTCTTTCATCCACTTCAATCTTAGTTTAGTGCACGGTGATAGATATGGGTCTAGTTTTAATCTTTGGCAGGTTGAAATCCAGTCTTTCCAACACCATTTATTGAAAAGGCTATCGTTTCTCCAAAGAGGGTGATTGGCTCCTTTGTCAAAGATGAGGTGGCTGAGCATGTCTGGAGTTGTTTCTGCATCTTCTAATCTATTCCTCTGATCTTCAGGTCTGTTTCTTTGCCAGTACCATGCTGCTTTTATTACAGTAGCTTTGTAGTATAGTTTCAAGTTGGGGATTGTGATAACCCCAGCCATGTCTCTGTTGGCTAGAATTTCTTTTGCTCTTCTAGGTTTCTTCTGCTTCCAAATGAATTTTTGGATTGTTTTCTCTTAGTTCTGTGAAGTATATTGTTGGAATTTCAATCGGCATTGCATTAAATCTATATAGCAGTTTTGGAAGTATGGCCATTTTCACTATATTGATTCTTCCTACCCAGGAACAAGGGATATTTTTCCATTTTCTTATATCCTCTTTGATCTCCTTCTTCAGCATGCTGTAGTTTTCAGTGTAGAGGTCTTTTGCTTCCTTTGTTAGGTTGATTCCTAGATAATTCATTTTTTTGGATGGCTATTGTAAAAGGAATTATTTTCCGAATTTCTCTCTCAATGGGTCGGGTATTTGTGTTTAATAAGGCTTTTGTCTTTTGAGTGTTGACCTTGTATCCAGCTACACTACTAAATCTGTCAATTAGGTCTAGAAGACTTTTGACTGAGTTTTTTGGGTCTTCTATGTAAAGTATCATATCATCAGCAAATAATGACAGTTTCACTTCTTCCTTTTCTATCTTTTTTTCTTTTATTTCTTTCTCTTGTCTAATTGCTGTGGCTAATGTTTCCAGAACAATATTGCACAGGAGTGGTGATAGTGGGCATCCTTGTCTTGCTCCTGATTTTAGTGTGAAAGCTTTCAGTTTTTGACCATTTAGTATGATGTTGGCTGTTGGTTTTTCATAGATATCCTTAATCAGGTTCAGATAAAGACCATCTATTCCAATTTTCTGTAGCATTTTTTCATGAATGGGTGCTGGATTTTGTCAAATGCCTTTTCTGTATCTATTGAGATGATCATATGGTTTTTGTCCTTGACTCTGTTAATATAGTGTACTACATTTATTGATGTATGGATGTTGAACCATCCTTACATCCCTGGGATAAATCCAACTTGGTCAGGGTGTATGATCTTCTTGATGACCCTCTGTATTCTGTTTGCCAGTATCTTGTTGAGGATTTTTGCATCTATGTTCATTAGGAGATTGGTCTGTTGTTCTCCTTTTGGGTTGGGTCCTTCCCTGGTTTTGGAATCAAAGTGACACTTGCTTCCAGGAAAGAATTTGGAAGCTTTGCTTCCCTTTTAATTTTCTTGGTGAGTTTAAAGAGTAATGACAATAGTTCTTTAAATGTCTTGTAGAATTCAGCAGTGAACCCATCAGGACCTGGGCTTTTCTTTGTTGATAATTTTTTTTTACATTTTCAATTTCACTCATTGTAATTGGGGTGTTTAGAATTTCTATGTCTTCTCCATGTAACTTTGGCAATTCGTATGTATCTAGGAACCTGTCCATTTCTTCTGTGTTTTCCATTTTATTAGAGTACAGGTTCTCAAAGTAGGTATTGATCATCCTCTGAATTTCTGCTGGATCTCTTGTGGATTCTCCTTTTTCATTCTTAATTGCATGTATTTGAGCCTTTTCTTTCCTTTTTTTGATAAGGTTGGCTAAAGGTTTATCAATTTTATTTATTCTTTCAAAAAACTACCTCTTTGAGTCATTGATTTTTTTATATCGTTCTCTTAGTCTCCATTGCATTGATTTCTGCTCGGATCTTTATAATTTCCTTTCTCGTATGAGCTTTGGGTTTGTTATGCTCTTCTTTTTCTAGGAGCTTGAAGTTCTGCATTGGGTTATTTAACTGAGTTCTCTCTGTTGTCCTAATATGGGCATTCACTGCTATGAATTTCCCACATAGAACTCCTTTCATTGTGTCCTACAGATTCCTGTAGGTTGTACTGGCATTATCATTTATTTGTAGAAACTGTCTAGTTTCTTCTTTAATTTCCTCTGTGACCCATTGGTTGTTCAGGAGAGTGTTATTCAATTTCCATGTGTCTGTGGGTGTTTTGCACTTTCTTATGTTGTTGATCTCCAATTTCATTGCACTATGGTCTGATAATATACAGGGGATAACTTCAATTCTTTTATATTTACTTAGGTTTGCCCAATGAGCTAGTATGTGATCTATTTTGGAGAATGACCTGTGTGCAGCTGAAAAGAATGTGTATTCTGATTTTGTGGGGTGGAAGTTCTCCACCTCTGTCCGGGAAATTTTCTACTATTACTTCTGTGAACAGATTTTTAATGTCAATTGTACTTTCTCCTGTTTTTTCATGGACTCCTATCAGTCTTATGTTATTCTTCTTTGCAACATCTAGCAGCTGTTGGATTGATATCTTATAGTCCCTTACTATCCTTAAGAAATCTCTGTTTTCATCGTCTTTTATTGTGATCCTGTCTTCTATATCTGATATTCTGTCTTGAGATTCTCATAGTCTGCTCTGCATGCTTTCAATGGAGTTTTTAATCTCCTGAATATCTGTTTGAATCTATTTCATGGATTCCATTTCTTTCTTATGCTAGGCACTCATGGCTTCCAGCATGTTTCTGATCTCATCTATTTTCTTATCTGTTTCTGCTCTAGAGCCTCTAATCATGTCTCTCACTCTACTCACCATCTCTGTATTCATCTGGGAGATTATTTCTGCTTTGAATTTTCCTAGAGCCTCATGTATCTGCTTTGTTACTTCCTGTGCTACCAGTTTAGGGTGCCCAGGTGATTGATTATCAGATTTTTCCACCTCATTTTCCCCAGAATTTCCTTTTTGTGGCATGGAAGCCTGCATTTGTGCCTTCCTTAAATGTCTTCTCATTTTTGTTTTTGGTACTGTCCTTGGTTTAATTCCTGGGTTGATATTTCAAAATTGCTTAATGCAGGTATCTTTGTTGCTAGTGTTTAAAATCCTTGTGGAATGATTGCTTTTCAGAGGTGTCTTCCGAATATAGCTTGTGTTTAGGTTTTGAGGCTCTAATGACTCTGAGGCTATTTTATTTTCCTTATACCAGGAAGGAAAACTGATTAGATCAATCACAACATGTTAGGCCAAATGTTACAATCAGCAATACCATGGCATCAAGCACGGCTTAGAAAATGACAATTTGTGGTAGTTATTAATCTATCACATTTAACTATGTGAAGTATAATCTCCTGTGCCTCTGTAGTGTGGGACCAGGTAGCAGAAGAGCTGGAAGGTGGGGGTGGGGGTGGGTGGGGGTGGAACTGGGCCTTCCAGGTGCCTGGGTGGCTAATTGGAGTGCTGGATGGAGGTGGGGCTCCAAGCTGCTCCAGGGACCTCACCATGCCATGGGCAGGAACAGGAATGTAGCCAAGGAGCTTCTTGCAGCTTGCTTGACCAGTGGACCTGATTTCTTCTTTAACTTCGTCTGTGACCCATTGGTTATTAAGAATTGTGTTGTTCAATTTCCATGTTTTTATAACATTTTTTGCGGTTTCTTTTGCTATTGATCTCCAATTTTACAGCACTATGGTCTGATAATATACAGGGGATAACTTCAGTTCCTTTGCACTTACCTAAATATGTTCTGTGAGCAAGTATGTGGCCTGTTTTGGAGGGTGATCCATGTGCAGCTGAAAAGAGTGTGTATTCTGATTTTGTGGGTTAGAACACCCTGTAACGATGTGTTAAGTTCATTTCTTCAAGAGTTTGATTATTTCTAGTATTTCGTTGCTTGTTTTTTATCTAGTTGATCTATCTATTTGTGACAATGGGGTATTGAGGTCCCCCATTACTGTTGTATTAGTGCACATATGAGTTTTCATGTCTGTTAGTATTTTTTTTATATAGTTGGGTGCACTAGCATTTGGTGCATAGGTATTTATGATTGTCATCTCTTCCTGGTGGATTGTTCCCTTTACTGGGATATAGTGTCCTTCTCTGTCTCTCTTAATCAGTGTTGGTTTGAAATCCACTTGATCTGCAAAGAGGATAGCTACTCCTGCTTTTTGGAGGGTTCCTGTTACATGGAGTATTGTTTTCCACCCTTTAACTTTCAGTCTATGAGTTTCTTTTTGAATTAAGTGTGTTTCTTGTATGCAGCATATTGTTGGATATTGCTTCTTGACCCGTTCTGCCAGGCTACTTCTTTGGATTGGTAAATTGAGACCATTAACATTGATGGTTATAACTGATACATATTGACATGTCATTGTCATGACTTTTCCTTTTTAGTGGATTCTACCCCTTTACGTTTGATTTCTTGTCATGCCCAATGGATTCATTCTGCTGTGCTTTCCAGGGTTGTGATCCTTGCTGTCCTCTCCTAGGATATTGTCTGAAATGTTTTGGAGTGCTGATTTGGTATTCATGAAGTTCCTAAGGTGCTCTTTCTCATGAAAGTGTCTTATTTCTCCATCAATTTTGAAAGATAGTTTTGCAAGGTACATCAATCTAGGGGGGAGGCTGTTTTCCTTTAAGGCTTGGAATATATCACTCCAAGCTCTTCTTCTTGCCTTAAAGGTTTGCGTTGAGAACTCTGTGGTGATTCTGATGGGCTTTCCTTTGTATGTGATTTGTTTCTTTTCTCTAACTGCTTGTAGAACTTTGTTCTTGTTTTGGGTTTCTGGAATCTTAACAATTATATGCCTATGTGTAGATTTTTTTTGATCAAGGCTATTTGGAGTCCTATATGCCTCACTTATCTGTGTGTCAAGTTCTTTCCCCTGCTTGGGAAGTTTTCTGCCATCACTTCTGTGAACAATTTTTTCATGTCATCTGCACTCTGTCCTGTTTCTTCATTGATTCCAATCAGGCTTATGTTGTTCTTCTTTGCATTGGCTAGCAGCTGCCGGATTGGTTTCTCATGGTTCCTTACAATTTTAAAGCAATTTTTCTTTTCCTGTTCACTAATTGCAATCTTATCTTCTATGTCTGAAATTCTGTCCTCACATTGGCTAATTCTGCTGCGTAGATTTTCAGTGGAGTTTTTCATCTCCTGGAAATCTATTTGCATCTGTTTTATGGATTCTATTTGTTTCCTATGTTGGGGTTCCATCATGTTCCTCAGCTCCTCAATTTTTTTATCTGTGTCCTCTCTGGATTTATTAATCATGCCTTGCACTTTGGGCACAATCTTTGCTGTTATCTGGGAGATTATTTCTGATTTCATGTTTTCCAGATCTTTTGTTGCCAGTTGAGGGATTCCAGGTGTTTGAGTACCAGATTGTCCCATCTGGTTTCCCTTTGGGATTGCTGCAGGTGATCTGAAAGTCTGTTTTTGAGGCTTGTTTATGTGTCTTCTCATTTTGATGGGGGGGTGGGAGGGTGTGCTGGCTCCCATGCAGCTCTCCTCCTCTGTGCTGGGAGCCATGGTACATTTGCCCAGAAGCCTCCTACTCTGCACTGGAAGTGGTGGCATGTCAACCCAGAAGCTTCCTCCTCTGCATTGGGAGCTGTGGCATGTTGACCTGGAAGCTTCCTTCTCTGCACTGGGAGTGGTGGCACATTGACTGGAAGCCTCCTCCCCTGAGCTGGGAGCAGCAGTACGCTGTCCTGGAAGCCTCCCACTCTGCATTTTGTAATTATTTTAAATTGGGTTTTAAAAATATAATAGAATTTTGAAAAGTTTTATGATCTCTTAGTATATTTTACATATGAGGCTTATATCAATTATGTAGTTTGAATATATTTTGTCCCAGCCTGTGGCTTGTCTTTTAGTTCTCTAAAGAAAGACCAGAGTTCTTGATTTCAATGAGTCCAATTTACTATTTTTTGGTATTATAATTTTAAAAAACTTTCTTAGGCCAGAGTCTGAAAGATTTTCCCCTATGTTTTCCTTTCAAAACTTACACACTTTTCAGTTTTATATTTACTTTAATGATCTATTTAATTTTTTCTGTATAGGTCAAGATACTGTTTTAGAAAGTATCTTTTTTCCCCAAGTTTCTTTGATTTTCCATCACTATCTGTTAGCAAAAACCATATTTTTTCTACTGAATCTCCTTATTAGTTAGACAAAAATAATTTAACCATAGATGAATATTTTTGTTTTCTGAAATCCATTCTGTTTCATTGACCTATTGTCCATGTTTATGTCAATACTTCCCAATTTTGATTACTGCTTTAATAATAAGTGTTAAAATCAGGTACTATAAATTTTCCAACTCTGAACATTAGAACCATTTATTGATTTCTACAAAATACTGCTGAATTTTGAATGGAATTGTGTATCTCTTTTATTGATACTGTCTTCAATTTAGATCTTAGTGTACCACTCTTGTGTATCTTTGTAAGAGATATTTATGAGTATTTAATATTTTTATGTTATTGAAAATGACTTTGTATTTAAAATTTTAATTTTTAAAATGTGTGTCAGTTATACATAGGAAAATAACTGATATTTGTACATTTATTTTGTATGTTTCAGTCTACCCAAACCATCTTAATAGTGCTAGCATATTTAAATGTTTTTAGATTGTATGTAATTTTCTATATATACTATTATGGCAGTCTCCAAATAAAGAAGTCTTAATTCTTTCTTTCCAGTCTGGATACCTTCTGTCTTCCTTGGTTTATAACTATTACCTCAAATGCAATGTTGAATAGAAGTAGTGATAGTAGATATATTTGCCTTGCTACTGATTTGAAGGGGAAAATATTCATTCATTCATTCTTAGGTCTAAGGTTAGCTGTAAGTTTGCAGAAGTTCTCTTTTATTTGTAGCTTGTTTCATGAACCATAATTTGGTCTATCTTAGTAAATGTTTATGTGCAGTAGGAAAGAATGTGCATTTTACTCTTGTCAATGCTAATTAAGTCAGTGGAATTCATAGTGTTGGTAAAGCCTATTATATACCTACTTTTTTATATGTATTTGTTCTATCAATTAATGAGAAAGTATGCTGAAATTATAATCAAGCATTTTTGCATTCTATTAGTATTTACTTCATGTATTTTAAAATGTTGCTATTAGATATATAAAATGTAGGACTTTTATGTCCTCTTGATGAACTGATTCCTTTATTATTATAAAGTAATTATCCCTGAAATTCTTCCTTATAGAATTTACTTTATCTGATATTAATATAGCCACTTCAGCTTTTAAAAAGTTATAGTTTGTATGATGTACCATTGTTCATTTCTTAAATTTTTATATAAATTGTGTCTTTATATTTAAGGGCTTTTGCACTGAGCTACATCCCCAGCCCTTTTCATATTTTATTCTGAGATCGTATCTCCCTAAATTATAAAATTGCCCAAGATGAGTTTGATCTTGTGATCCTCCTGCCTCCACTTCCTAGAGTTCTTGGATTACAGGCATGCACCACAACACCTGGCTAAGGTGGGTTTTTTATTAACAGAACATAGCTAGATGTGCTTTTTTAAAAAGCCCATATAACAATTTCTATCCTTTAATTGGAATGTTTAATTTACATTTAATGTAATTATTGATATGACTTGTGCTTAAAGTAGTCAATAATCTTTTAAAGAGATTTAAATAAGAAATATGTCTTTTATAGTTGCTTACATAATTACCATTTCCAGAGGCCTTTGTTTTTGTGTGTGTGTTAATTTGCCATTCTCAGCTGTTGTAATTTTGCCCCCTCCAGGATCAGTTGGCAATAAGAGGCTTCACTGGTCACAACTGTAGAGTAGGGGGATGTTACTGACATCTGATGAGTTGCAGCCAGGGGCAGAGGGTGCTCTAAAACATCCCACAATGCAAAAACTCCCCCTACCATGAAGAATTATTGCATCTCAATGATGAACTGTGCTATATGAGCAACTGCATGATACACCCAGGTTTCTGTTCTGTTTTATGAAAAACTTACTTTAATATTTGTTGTAGTAAAGTTGAGTGGGTAATGAATTCTTTTTAAGCATATACATGTCTGAGAAAGCACTTGTTTCACCAATGGTTTTTGAAAGCTAGTTTCATTGGTACAGATTCCAGGTTGACAATTTCTTTCTCTACTTTTCTTTTTCCACCGTTTATTTTTTTTACTTTCAAAACTCAGAAATGCTCTTCCCCTGCCTTATGCTTGCTTTGTTTTGGATATATTTGCTGTAGGTTATTTTGTTCTTCTGTTTGTAGAAGCTAAGCCACAGTTCCACGATGTTCATTTCATTTTTAACATTCTACATTTCCTGTGTGCTCTATTTTGGACTGCTTCTGTTGTCTGCCTTCAAGTTCTATTTTTTTCTATAGTATCTAATCTTCTATCAGTTCCATCTCATGCTTTAACATCTAAGACAGACTGGTTCTTATCTTTGAAAGTTTACTTTTGAATTTTATTATATTTTCAATATCTCTACTTAACATGTTCAATTTATCTGTAGCTTTTTAAAACTAAGCAATCTAGTTTTACTCTCTTGATATCTTTGATTTTAAAAGTCACTTGTGTCATTTCTGAGTTTGTTTTAATTGAAATTTTCTCTTAATATTATTAATACTATCCTATTGTTTTGCATGATTGGTAAATTTTTACTAGATACAAAATATTT